>NC_143058.1:28418289-28729473 GCF_052426305.1 Pelodiscus sinensis | reverse complement strand
GTTCGGATTAGGCTCTCTAATGCAAACTACCGGTACACCTCGTTCCGGTACGAGAGAGCCTAATCCGAACTACCTACTCCGTGCCGCGTGTAGCCGCGTGCACGGAGTCCGAACTACCAGGGCTTTAAAAATGGCGGCTCCTGACAAGATGCAAATGAAGCAACTTCATTTGCAACTTCGGTTGCCTACATTAGTTCGAACTAGGGTGGTAGTGTAAACATACCCTTATTTATTATTTGCACTGTGTTATTGTCTCAGAGCCCCCATCATGAACAAGGGCCCAATTGTGGTAGGTGCTACAAACATAGAACAAACTGCTGCAAAGAGCTTACAAAGTCTAACACTGAGCACACACAATCTTCAGTTTTGAATACCTCATCTCAAAAAGTGATAAAGGAAAAACAGAAGGGTATTAGTCTAGTGATAATAATGAGAGGCGTAGAAAAGTCAGGTAAACAGAGACAGACTGATTAAAAAAGAAACTAATGAGAGGATACATATGTATAAAAATAACAAATGGTAAAATTAGCTTGCACACTTATGTAGTGGCTCATACACAAAAACAAGAAGACAATTCAATAGAATTGGGAGATGCATAATAACGAATAGTTTTTATAGCCAATGTATAATTAGCCTGTGGAACTTATTTCTACAAGGTGTTATTGAAGCCAGATTCCAAATTCAAGAAAGGATTAGATACTTATATGAATGAGAACATACACACGTACATTCAAGAGTATTTTAACCTTCAAGGCATAATACAGCTTCTAACTGAGGTGTTAACTTCCCATGTACTCGGCATATTCCATAGTTCTCTGTGGGTTTTTTACAGCTTCTTCTGAAGCATCAGGGATGGTCAGAGACAGAACAGTGGACTAGATGGACTAATGGTAATCCCTCTGTTCTGTTCAAAGAATAACATTGAACTTAATGTTCTATTTGGCACCAAGCTATTAGATTAATGGCATATTATAAATACAGTGGAGATAAAGGTAGCTAGGTTGACAGATAAATAGAATCTTGTTCTGTCACTCAGCATTCTAAGTTACTTTTCCATCCCTGTTTTATTGCCATCCTCCTCTTCATGCATATGTATCATCATCACCATCATTCCGCCAGCTTGGCTGCTTCCATCACTTTTTAGTCATGACTTGCATTACCTCCCTTTTTGTTTTTGTTGGCTTGGCACATTACCCTAATGTGCTCTACTTATTCCACCCAGATGGTAGTTCTCATTGTGTTTGACACTATGCAAAAAATCCTGGCTAGAAGTTTACATTTACTTTCCATATTGCTCCAAGATTTTATATATAATGTCTGGTATTCCCCACATGGAAAACTCCCTCAGTTTGTGCCTGCAAGTCATGTCTGTTTTGTTTTGTATGCTCAGTGGTCTCAGCCAGCTTGAGAATACTTTAAAAATGTTAAGTCTAATTCTGATAATAAATACTATTTGTATTCAATCATGTATGACACATCTGTCTCTTAGCATTTCTGTCAATAATTCACCATAATTACAGTCTCTGTTCTGCTATCTATTTGCTTGTGTCCTGTTTTCTCTGTCAAAAGGGAAATGTCAATCTTTGCACAACATTGCTACACTCAAGATTTTGCTTTCAAACATTTTTTTAACATAAAGCTGAGTGAACAGTTTAGAGAAGCTGTTCAATCTATTGGAAAAGACACTGAATTAGGGATGGGGAGATCCAGAGTTTATTCTTGGCTTTGCCACTGACTGAGTCACACTGCTGTGTGACTGTGGGCAAATCACTGCTTCTCTCCATGAGGGTGTTTCCACTTTGTCTTGTCTAATTAGACTGTAAACTCCTCAGGGCAGGAACTCTTTCTTCTTATGTGTTTGCCTCCTCCTTACACCAGTGGACCCCAGTCTTAGTTGAGGCCTAAGTGTTATAATAATAATAATGAGAAAAGTTTTGTATGTGAACTACATTAATGAATTTTACACACTAAGTAACTGATCAAAGAATTATCTTGCACGAAAGTTGCTCACTGAAGATTAAATTGAATCAAAGCAGAGAAGGTCAGAGGCTGGGAACAACTATTGCAAATTCATAGATAATTCATTTTGCTATCACAAGTTTTCTGAAACTGATTTTCATCTCACTGAATTACAATCAGGGATGGCTTTAAGTTGTGAGTCCTTTTTTGACAATACTCCTAAACACTTCTGTTTCTTGCAAATCTATCTGGCTTCCCTTGCTTTTTTCCTGCTTTATTCTTTTTTATATAACTTTCTCCATCTGTGCTTTCTCATTCATTTACTATTACTGGGAGGGAGATAGAATGGTAGATCTTCTCTTCCCCCTTCAATATCAGGGGTGAAATCCTAGCTTGGAAGTATTGCTACTGACTCCAATCATTTACTTCATAGGCCTTCTTCATCCAAGGAATCTCCCTGCTTGTCTAGTTGAGGAGCAGTACCGTGATACAATTCACAATAGAGAACATTTCACTGTTCAGGAAGAACCTTTCACTGTGCTCTGTCAGAGTCATTTGTTCTTTCTTTGTTGTTGGCTTCCATTTAAAATAAAAATAGTCCAGAATAAAAAGACATAAATGAAAGCTCCTAGAGTAAGGAAAATCCTGCAGGGCCCCTCAACTTGGCTGCATGTTTCACAGGTCCTCAAAGTTGGCTGTCATTATAGTAAGGTTAAGAGGGAGAGTATTGATTGTCATCTCAGGTGTAACTCACAATTGCAGTGGAATAAAATGTTATATATATGTGGCGAACTATTTCAGAGATTCCCTTTTTTTTAATAGTCTGGGGACCCAGAGGAAAGTATAAATGAACGCTTCTTTTCTTTGAGAGACAAGACGGGTGAGATAATCTCTCTTATTGGATCAACCTGGAGAGAGAGATGTTTTCTCAACTTGGAGAAAAGCTCTGTGTAAATGTGAAAATGTGTCTCTCTCACCAACAGAAGATGGTCCAATAAAATACATTACCTCACCCACCTTGACCATCTAATATCCTGGGATCAACAAAGCTTTCACAGCAATTCTTTCCCCCCTTATCATTCTTGGAAGTTCTTGGAAGACAGTGGAGATTTTTGAATGTAACAATAACTATTGCAACAAAAAACGTAAGGAGGAAAATTTAGACCAGGAGGCACCAAAGAGGTGAATACATCTGAAACCTATGCAAGCCCCACCACCAAAAATTAATTTAAATTTCAGGGAACAGTGGGTAGTATATGAAACAGGCGCTTGTCAGCCAGTGAGGTAAGGGCAGAGACAATAATACCATCGAATGTTACATTACCTGATGTGGTTTCTCTTTCCTCTTTGTACTGAGTGGAGCCTGGATAATTAACCCTGAGGGCATTCTGATTCAAACAATTATCATTCCCGTAATTCACTACTCCCAGAAGTGACTAAGGAGTCACTTCTTTTGCCTGTTATTCTGCTGATTTGCAGCTGTGTCAGGAAAAATACTCAACTTACCCAATAAAAATCAATGACTATTTTCATTTCTGCCTATTTAATGAGAGCATCGATGTGCAACTTGATCGACTCTTCATCAGAGGCTGCTGAGATTAGTGGAATGGTGCTGCGGAATTAGGGGACAAAAAATCCTGTAGATTTGTAAGTGATGTCTGTTTTATAAAAAAGATTCCTGATAATAGCTAGACTGTTGTCCTAGTCAATTGCTTTAGTTATAGCTGACGTTATGCCAACTGGAAGTAAGACCTAAGCACCATTTCAGCATTAGAAATGACGCTATAGGGAGTATTGCCATGCAAAGTGCTACTTATACAGAAAAAGTAATCTTTTGATGGTGAAGCGAATTATTGTTCCTTCTTCTAACATTGATGCCCGAATTCTAATACCACATCACACATCTACTGATCAGCGCAGATGTCAAGGCTTTACAGGCTGGCTTCCCAGTACAGGAGTTGTCAACAATGGATATATTCTAAATGTAACTTTTCTATTTAAAGACATATACCAGTTCTGGAACAGAGCTGGACACAAACATCATACAGATAGGCTGAGATTACTGAAATAAGGTGCTAATGCAAGTTCATGGGAGCAGGAAGTGTCTTTTTGTTCTGTGTTTGTACAGCACCTAGCACAGTGGGTCACCGATCCATGAGTTGGGCTCCTAGGTGCAATGGTAATAGAAATGATTAGTACAAATTACACAAATTCCCAGTTCCCAGGAAGCAGCTCTGACTAAGAATCAAATTCCAAGGCAGAAAGCAAACTCTCCTTGTTCATAGCTTCCTCTATCCAGAATGCTGCATTAAAAAGCTCAAGCATTTCTCCCAAAACTAAAATCTCACTTGCATGAACTTGAAAGACAATAACTAACAGTGCCACCTGGTGACAACAGCCATAACACATCACTATCATTATGGAAAAGGCACACAAGTAGGCTTTTGTGTCTTTGCTGGTAAATGGCAATTTTGCAAGTCATGTAGAGATGTAAATCTACAATACATGTTCAGTAGAGTATTGATACAGTTGGAAAGCTATGTTATTATACCCAAGGTATGTGTGAGAGTTATATTTATATTTTGAAGTAATCATGTAGCACCTTAAAGACTAACAAATATATAGTATCATGAGCTTTCCTGGGTAAAACCCACTTCATCAGATGAGCTCATGTGATGAAGTGGGTTTTACCCACAAAAGCTCATGATACAATATATTTGTTAGCCTCTAAGGTGCCACCGTGTTTTTAAAGTTACAGAGTAACACAGCTACCCCTCTGTGACTTATATTTTTAAGAACTCACTAGGTTTGATATCAGTGAGTAAGAAACCCATAGAGTTGATATGCAATAATGTTCTGAATACAGAGAAAATTTTATGAACACTGTAGATGACTAGTCAGTACAGGGGAGCTACTGAACATTGATTTATTAGAATTTTCTGTGTGACTATACTGATCTAACATATAGGGGGTAGTGTAATTAGATGCCTATAATGCTCAGATTCAACAAGGTCTGTACATGCAGGCCACACAATGGCTTCATAGATTAAAGAAAACCCCAGTGAATACCTGAAAGACAATGGATTAGGCTGATAACTTCAAAGATACGATCTTTTATTGCTACCAATTAGAAACCTTATTTAGCCAAAACTGAGAGTTACAATATCAAAGGGCTGTAAACATTGGCTTGTTTCCTGCCAAGGAAGGTGAGTTGCCAGAAGTGTCTCCAGAGAGCTGTCAGTGCTCTTTGAGAAGCAGACAGCTGACACAAAGAAAGGCTTTTCAGAAGAGTGTATGGGAAGCTGGGCATATGATGATCCCCATGTGGAAGAAAGCTAAACACCTGCTAAGCTGATCTAGTTTTTAAGTTAGTTTTTCTTCTCTGAATTTCTTTTGTTCTAAATAAATGCTTTTTCATTAGGAGGCTCTTTTGTCACAGGTTACCACTGTCATTGCATTGGAACGAATGCTATTTCAGAGGCTGGACATAAGTCAGAACTGCTAAGGCAAATCAGAGGGTACATCTAGACTGCAGAGTTTTTCCGGTATACCAGAGGTATCAGAACCTTGTTTTACGAGGAAGAAGGGATGTTCTGAAATAGGGTTTTCTTCCGACATTTGGTCAAGTGTAGACTGGCCAAATGTTGGAAAAGCCTCTTCTGAAAAAAGAAGCAGAAAAAGATACGCAAATTGTGGTTCCAGAAGAAGTGTAGTCTAGTCACAGCCAGAGACACTTAGAAGAGGTCAGAAATTCAGTGACTGAGCCTGATCATTATGATAGTGAGCACCTCCACAGCACTTTGTGAGCCCCCCAACCCAGTGGAAGTGGGAGGTAGTCTAGCTATAGAAGAAAGAAGCTAACAGAATTGCTGTCAGAGAGCTGGGGAGGTAGTGTTGCACTTTAAAACATGGTACCATGCATTTTTCCCCTAGTGCTGGCCCATATTGACAATAGGTTCTGCTTTGGCCCTACCAGTAATGCATTATATCTAGTCTATCAGCCCTGTGATCCCCACCCATAATAGTTATGACTGCCCTCCCTTTTGCATGCCTGCCCCAAAGTAGTTTATTTTTTACTTGGACATGCTGTTTTCCTTTCCTGATCTTTACGTGATGGCTCACAGTTTTCATAATCTCAAGTATATTTATTTTAATTTTCACCATCATATATGCAAGAATGATTGTGCCAGATATTTGTCCCACTCACTTATCTATTGGGAATACTTAATGTGAGTAAGAGTGGCAGAATCAAGTCCTCCCTAAGTATTTACCTAGTACAAAGGCTCCTTTCTTATGAAAAAGCAATTGTATGTATTCTCATTTAATCAAAAATGACTGTTAATTAATTGAGAAAATAGTCGTATTTCAAAATAGCCCACTGTCCTCCATTCCACAGGAAGATTGGTTTTCCAGAATACAAATGATTTTCTTTGTTTCCAGAATATTTATTTGTATAGTTTTCATTTGAATCTACAGTCTGCATTTTTAAAGGTTGGCTGCAAATCCGAATGGCTGAAACTGATTTTGCATAAGATTTACATGTGTATCTTTCAAGTGCATGCTGATAACAGGAACTTTTTCACAAGGAATGAACAGAAATCAAAATCCTGAAACATAGTTCTTCTTCTCCCTCCAAATCTACACAGTTGTCAAAATTTGATAGTTCTTTTACAGTACATCTAAAACCTGACCTTCTCTATGCTGCATGGCAAATCCCTGGTCACTGCCTGCCTTGATACTATAAAACCTCCCTCTCATCTCTGGCCCTCCAGCTGATCTTATTCCACTTCAGTCTGTTCAAAACAGAGTGGATATCTCTCCTTTCACCCTGTCCATGGAACACTCATGTACAATTTTTCTCATAACCTTCTGTTTCTTGTTCACATCATGTTTAAGATCTGGTCCTCATCTTCAAGATTCAGAGCAACTCCAAACCTTCTGTCTCTGTTCTCATTTCTGCCTGTTCCCTTTCTTATTCCTATTCCTCCACACAAACCACATAAGGGTGCATCTAGACTGTGGCGCTATTTGAGGATACTGAAAGTATCCCGAAATAGCAACGCCACATCTTTAAGCAATCCCGTTATTTCCTGAAATAGCAGGCACGCTATTCCAGCATCTCAGTAACCTTCGTTCCACAAGGGTTAAGGGATTTGTCGAAATAGTGCCTTATTTTGAAATGTGACTCTGTCTAGTTCAAAATAAGCTCTTTCAACCTAGACTAGGACTAAGCTATGCAACAAAGGGTGCTGTGTAGAAGACAGAAAGGTGCTATCTAGACACAGCATAACTCACAACCTCGTAACTTGTACCCTCTTCCTACTCTAAAATCCCAGACTCTCTGGTCTGGCAACATACGTGGTCTAGAAAGACCATGGATATTTCTGGACCAGAGAGTCCCAGCTGGCCAAGCATAGCCTGGCCTGGGCTGGTGGTGTGAAGTGCAGCCCCAGCAGAGCTAGCATGGTGGGAAGCACAACTCTGGCTGGAACTGGTGGTGGGGACTGCAGTGGGGCCAGTGGCTGGGCACACAACCCAGGCCAGTGTCATGCAGGGCACATCCCTGCCTAGGGGTGGGTGGTGGTAGGACGCACAGCTCCACCATGGCTTGAGGTAGTGGGGCCAAACGCTGGATCTGGCATGGCGAGGGACTAGAGGCAGAGGGGATGGCAGCAGGGAGTGCTGCCCCGGCCAGCAGCAAAGCCTATCACGTGGATCAGGATTACTCAGATCCCGAGGGTGCCAGACCAGGGAGTTCCCACCTGTGGAAGCCTTCTGGCATATTTTAAGACTCAATGGCTATGTCTACACTTGCACCTTCTTGCGTGAGAAATATGCAAATGAGGCTGTGTGGAATATTGCCAAGCCTCATTTGCATACCTGAAGAGCTGCCATTTTTGCAGAAGAAGCTCTTGCACCAGAAGGAGCTGTCTACACTGCCCCTTCTTGCGCAAGAAAAACCCTCTTGAGCAATGTCGTTACGCCAACTATTTTCAGGAATAATGGCATTGTAGACATAACCAATGAGTTCAGATGATAAAAAGGGAAACCAGACAAAGTTTTAGCTATGTTCCCACCCCGTGATGATGTTCAACCAATTATAGTAATCAGAGGCAAAGAGGCACTATTATGACTATTAACAACAACAACTATAATTTAGTTAAAATGCAGTATTACTGGTGTATCTATAACATCATACACACAGTCTTTGTAAGAAATAAGGGGAAATGAATTACTAGCTGGGGATGAACTTTGACAGAAATTTCTCTCTTGTCCATGTGTTGCTCAAAGCACAAATTCTTGTATGCAGATGTGTGTTGTCATTGATCTAATAGCTTTATTGACTGCAGGATATGGTGAATGCTTTACTTTTTTCTAAAAGAACCTGAAAGCCTTTGTATTTCTAAGCAGAGGATTAGAGAGAAGAGAGGGGAGTGACATTTAAAAAAATCTTTTAAAAGCACAGAGGAAAATCAAGATCATGGCATACGCCACATGAACATTAACATCCAGTGCTCGATGTTCCACATAGGTATGTATGCTACTAATTTCCACCACCAATACATGTGATGTATGTACATTGTGAATTTATTAGTAATAAAAACGATAGTGTGACAGCCCTAAAGACAAGTCTTCTGACCACAGACAGAACAAGTAGAGAACAAAAAGAGCTTTCCCAGACTTCTCCAACTCTGGGTGAGAAAACAGGAGCAAGTTACTGCAAACAGATTCTGTAGATGTAGGCAGGATTCCCTACTATGCCAAGAATCCTACTGGTGGATTCTGACAGGAGTATCTCTGGCACCATGACACATGCAGAGGTTGTAATTGTTCAGAGAGTGCTGTGACTCAGGCTATGTCTACACTACAAAGAAAAGTCAGAAAAAGATACGCAAATAGCGAACCGCAACTTGAGTATCTTTTTCCACTTTTCTTCTGAAAGAGGCTTTTCCAACATGTGGCCCATGTTGGAAAAAACCTCAGAGAATGGGGATATTGGTCATCTATGCAAAGCAGATAGGACCCATGCAGAAGGCTCTTACCTTAATGGATTTGGGATACACCCAGGTCTAGGAGGCAAAACTGACTTCTGCCATTGAGGGGGAAGCAAATATCCTCTTCTGCCTTCCCACATCTGAGGGGAAAATTCCAAACTAAATCTGAAATAAAACTCACAGATTTTAATCCCTTTTTCACAACTGTATCTTGCAGAATGAATGAGCCCCTAAGAAAATGTCTTATTTAACTAGTAATATGCAAAGAGCAGCTGGGTGAAGTATATTTGGAATAAATAAATGGGAAATAAATTAGATCTGGTAACTGAATTACTCCTTATAAATTAATAACACTCTGTCAAGTCACCAAAAAAATCATGATATTTTGCCCGTATGGAGCTCATTAGTACTTTGTGATAGCAAGGTTATGGGTCAGATCTGAAACCATATTGAAATTCTAAAGGAAATTACTTTTAGAACGATAGTGATAATCTATCTGCAATTCTTCATAGTCTAGAAGGAATTTAAGTTTGGTGAGCAGTGCATGCTTAATTTTCAAATTATATATAGAATACCCTGAACCAGTACAATAATTGTCAGTGTACTTTCCTTACAAGAAGCTAACTTTATCTACAAATGTTCTAATTTTTACATTAAAATAGTTTATTTTAACCTATTTTTATTTCTAATGATTTCACCAATTTCACCCACCAAGACTTTTGTTGAACTTGCTCTCAGAGCTGATAAGAAGGCATATTTTCATTCCAAAATCCTGAATGTAGGAGCTATTTTATTCAAATTGTTATGTATCCTGAAAACTGGATTCCAAAATATTATGAAATACAGGCAGTCCCCGGGTTACATGGATTCGACTTACATCGGATCCCTACTTACAAACGGGGTGAGGCAACCCTGCACTAGCTGCTTCCCCCCAGCAGACCAGGGAGACGCGAAGCTAGCGCCCCCCCCTCCCCCCCCCAGCAGACCAGGGAGATGCAGAGTGGCTTTTCTCAGCAGACACCTCAGCTTGAGAATAAAGGACTGAGGGAAGTGAGGTGTGGGAGAATAAAACTGAGCTCTGGAGAAATGTTTGGCTAGAGTTTCCCCTACAATATGTACCAGTTCCGACTTACATACAAATTCAACTTAAGAACAAACCTACAGTCCCTATCTTGTACGTAACCCGGGGACTGCCTGTATACAAGATGAATAGCTTGTATATAGCTTTTTCAGCCTTCCTCCACTGAATGAGTAAAACTAAGGACTCATTAATGATGATTTGTTAACCAAATACATAAATGTTGCCTTTGCCTTTAAAGGTGTGCATAACTAAGGGTGTGTCTAGACTACATGGTTTTGTTGACAAAGGTAGGCTTTTGTCGATAAAACTATACCTGTGTCTATACTACTGTCGCGTTCTGTTGACAGTAAGTAGACAGAACGCGACGGTTTTGTCAACACCGGTAAACCTCATTTTACGAGGCATAACGCCTTTGTCGACTAGTTCTGTCGACAAAAAGGGCAGTCTGGACGTCTGGGTTTCTTTTGTCAACAGAAAAAGACCTCCAAGGAAACCCCCTGCTGGACAGTCCTTTTTCAGGGAAAACCTCTTTTTCCTGTCTTTGGCCATGTTTTAAAGGCACAGACACCCCTGGCAGGCATTCTGACAGAAAGCTGGCCACAGACCAACACAGTCAGCACACGGCTGTCCCAGCTTCACTTGCACGTGACCATGTGTGCAGCTCCAGAGCCACGAGGCTCCCAAGGACCTTCAAGGGAGCCAGCCCAGGTTCCCTCATGAGAGAAAAAGAGAGCCCCAATCTGGTCAGGGCCAGAGGTCCTGACACTGCTTGAACTGTGTGGGGAGGGGGAAGCAGTCCAGGCCCTGCACACCTGGCACAGGAATGCCAACATCTACGGCCACATGGCTCAGGGGATGGCTGATAAAGGGCACCACCTCAGGACACTACAACAGGTCCGGGCCAAAGTTAAAGAGCTTCGGCAGGGCTACGTGAAGGCCTGAGAGCAGAGCTCAGCATCAGGTGCAGCCCTGGTGCACTGCGCCTATTATAATTAACTGGACCTCATCCTGGGAGGCCAGGAACCTATGTGTGCACTGGTACTCATGCAGACAGGGTTGCACACACCGGTGCAGCAGGGCTGCCAGGAGGTCCCCAGGGAAGATGTGGAGGAGGAGGAGGAGGAAGAGGAGGAGGATATGGAGGACACCCTGACCCTGCAGCCTGTCCCAAAGACCCAGGAAACCTCGCAGGCATCTTCTGATGCTGGCAAAGGAACATCAGGTGAGTGCAGTCAGGGTTACAGACACAGAATGGGGGAGGTGGAAGCAGAGAGGATGCAGAGCAATATGCACGTCTTGGTCCTCCTGGACAGCTTGCATCTCTCTGTGCGTGTGCAAGCAGGCGGGCAGGTAGTGGGTATGTGGGTGGGGGCCATGAGAGACCCAAGGTGCTGCAGACCCCTGTCCCACTGTGGCTGCACACTTATCTGGCCTGGACAGCCATGGTGGAGGGAGGAAGGATGTAGGGGGTGGAGGTGGACATTGCCCCAGCCACAATGGGCCCCCTGTGCAGCCGAGGTGGCTGGCAGGGTTAGACGTGGCCTTACAGTAACAACATTCCCATCCCTTGTTGTAAGGACTTGTGTGTGAACTCCTAACACTGATCGGTTCACCCTCTTCTCCTCCATAGCCGGAGCTGCTGCTGCTGACCACCGGGCAACACCAGTACCACCACCCATCCAGTCCCACAGCACCTTCAGGCATTGGAGGGCCTATAATGACCTCTTGTGGAGGTACATGGCGGCGATGGAGAAAATTGAGGAGACCATGGCCAAAAGAACCAGGGAGGAGGCTCGCTGGCATAATCACCTGCTCGACGATTCCTACTGCAGTGGAGAACAATGTGTGCCACCGTCCAGGAGGCCCTGGCTGTGCCAGGTCTACTCCTCCTGCCCATCCAGCTCCGACCTCCTCTGACTCTCCTTCCTCTCCCTCAGCCCCTGCCATGCCTCCAGCCCTACCCCCACTCCCTCCCTGCTAGAGCAGAGCCATCTGCAGCCCTGACTCGAGCCCGAGGATGGCAGGGTCCATGGACAAGAGGTGGCAAAGCCTTGCAGCCCAGGCAATACCACCATTACCCTTAAGCTGTCTGCCCTCCCTCCCTCCCTCCCTCCCTCCAGGATGACATTCCCCCCTCCTACCCAGTTATAAACACAGGTTAATATTTCAAAAAAGTTTATTTTTAACAGTTGTTGAACAATTCTATTTTTATAACAGTTCTAAATTCTAATGTTACTTGTTAATAAACATTATATTTTTCATATTTAACATGATGTGTGTGTCTTAACTGTTCAGAGGCCGATGCAGGGATGGATTGTGGGAGGGAAGGTTTTGGGACGGGGGGCGAGTGAACAGATACCTAAATCTCCCCTTCAGCCAGCCAAACGCGCATTCAACTTGTAAACATGCTCATGTCAGGAGTGCGTTAAAGACTTCCCTGCTTGGTGTCAGATGCCCTTGTATGGCTTCATGAGCCAGGGCATGAGAGGGTTCACCGCATTGGCCACAATGCAGACTGGCATCTCCACATCCCCAACAGCAAAGGTTTGCTGGGGGAAGAAGGTTCCAGCCCGCAGCCTTTGATAAAGATGCAAATTGCGGAAGATCCGAGCATCATGTGCCCAGCCCAACCACTCCACACAAATGTCCGTAAATAGTCCACGGTGGTCAAATAGGGCTTGCAGCACAATGGAGAAGTACCCTTTTCTGTTAATATACCAGGCTGCTCAAAGAGGCGGTACACGGATGGGAATGTGAGTTCCATCAAGTGCTCCTCTACAGTTTGGGAATCCCAGCCCTGCAAAACCGGCCATGATGGTGTCTAGGTCTCCGAGGTGGACAATCCGGCTCAACGGCTCTGAGTTGATGGCCCTCACCACCTGCAGAAATAGACACATACAAACACACACAATATGAAGTGAGAGGGGTTGCCCAAGTCTTTGGGAGGTCCCCCCGCTCCCGCGGTGATTGCTCCCAGCAGTACAGTGGAGTGAGGCCAGGAACCCTTCACCATCTACCCTCCATTGCCCCTACCCCCGCCCTCTCCTGGTAGAGTCCCCCTACCCCTCATGGACTGTCCCCGTCCCCCCAAGGGACTTACCTCCATCAACACGGCGCCAACAGTAGATCTCCCCACACCAAACTGGTATCCCACTGACAGTAGCTGTCAGGAGTGGCCAGCTTCCAGAGGGCAATAGCTACCCTCTTCTCCAGCAGGATGGCAGGGTGCAGGTGGGTGTCCTGTCATTGCAGGGTGGGGGCAAGCCAGGTACAGAGCTCCTGGAAGGTGGACTTCTGCATCCTGAAGTTTCGGATCAAGCCTGGTCATCCCACTGCTCCATTACGAGCTGGTCCCACCAGTCTGTACTTGTCTCCAGCCTCCAAAATCGCCTCTCATGGAAAAAGTTCAGAGGCAGGAACAGTGCTGCTGCATCCTGAAGGAGGGGCTCCAGCCTGGGTGCAAGATCCAGACCGGGCATTAACAGCATGAAAGTCTCATGCAGTTGCAGCAGCATTTGAAGCACCGTGGAGTGGGGCTAGCACCTGCCCAGGGGCAGCTCTGGCTCCATGGCAAAGGGATCAGAAAAACCTTCCAAAAAAACCAACAACCACTCAAACTGCTGTGGTGTCCCAGGAACCTTTGCTGTCCATCTAGGAGGTAAGCAAGGCAGCTGCAGCAGCTGGTCAGGGGGGTCCCTTTTAGCACGCGTCTCTGCAAAGGGCAGGCAGCAGCACCAGGAAGTACATTCTGCCCCTATGACCTGGCAGAAGCAGTTCCGGGTGCCTTCTTCTGTCGACAGAGTGTCCAGCAGTCTGGATGCTCTTTGTCGACAAAGTGAATGGCTTTGTCTATCTGCTTGATGCAGTCTAGACACTCTTTGTAGACAGAAGTTTTGTTGACAGAATCTGTCGTTAAAACTTCTGTCGACAAAATCCTGTAGTCTAGACATACCCTAAGTCAATATGTTCTGACATACCCTAAGTCAGGATGCTTGCTGACCCTAAGTCAGTAAATCACATGTATCCCCAACATGCTACACATTCAATACAAAGTAAAAGCAGCCTTAAGTGATATGGAACAAGCAAACAACTAACTAGGGTCCAGTACCATGAAATCTGTGGAGAAAAAACTAAAATAAAACAAAAACCTCCATCCGGGGTATTATCAGTGAAAGTAATGGAAAGCACTACAATCCTTATGCTTTGAAAAAAAGTTTGTTTTTCCATCTGAAATAGCATAGCAAGCCAATGCAAGGTCTGTAAAGCTCCTATATTGCATTGCTCTTTGCACCTGGGGGACATGTACATGTGCAGGAGTAATGGCTTACCCATAGAGTTGCAGGCATGTTGGCTTACTCGAGGGAGCTGAAGAGGATAATTTCTGGTATGGGCCCATGGAGTGTTATTTGAATTTTCCTACATTGTTTCACACTTACATTTCCTGTGGTAATAAACAGAAATTATTTATACATCGAAGCAAATTTTATAGTAATTACAGTAAAAGCAAAGTTAAAATTACAAAAGGAAGCTTTAAAAGGCAGAGGAAGCTGATAATATAGAATAGGACCCTGGTTGGCTATTTGGCAAGATGAGCTTGCACTCCCACTTTGTACTGAGCCTAATTTGATGGTGTTTTCAAAGTATTACAACTACTATGGCTTTATAAAACACTGCTAGTGAACTTACAGAAAAACACAGAAACAGGACTATGATGCAAATGAAATGAATGCTAATCAAAAAACAAAAGCAGTGGAAGGTAGGCTTAACTTGACATGAGTAATTAGACATGGGCAAGGTTTCATTTCTTGACAGACAGGACTAGGGAGGTAAATAGATCAGGAGGCTGGAAACAGAATGTCTGTACTAACTGATGTAGGAGAATGAGTCTATAAGGGTACGTCTACACAGCAGCTTTATTTCAGAATAACTGACATTGTTCTGAATAACAAAGTGTGTCTGCACTACAAGCCTTTATTTCAAAAAACTGTCGAGCTGGAGGACTTTTTACTCTGACTCCTGTAACCCTCATTTCATGAGGAGTAAGGGAAGTTGAAGGAAGAGTGTTCTTCCTTTGACTTTCTGCTGTGTAGACAGCACCAAAAGCCGAGTTAAGCTATTTCGACTTAACCTACACAATTGATGTAGCTAAGGTTGTGTAGCTTAATTCAACTTTGACCCTGCTGCATAGATGTACCCTAAACTAAGAAACAAAGTCTACAATGGCTAAGATAAGGAGGAACACCAAAGTTATGCTGTAATGTGAGATAAGGTAAAAAGTAAGTGGTGCATGGACATATCATGCTGTACAAGGATTGGTTCCTACAAAATAATCAAAACATATAATAGTGATACTCACACCTCAGTGGTTCAGGAGTCAAAGTAGCAATTAGCATTATCCACAAGAGCCACAGTAGTAAATCCATTGTTTATAGACACACCACATGTACGAGTAAGGATGCTTTTATTATGTAATTAAACCATTTGTTGAATGCTTACTTAGTCAATCATTTTGCTGTGAGATTATATATGCAATATAACAATATAGTGTTCAACTCACCATAATTCTGCAGTTTCTCAGATAAAGAAACTTGAGTGACAAAAACAGAATTGTACAGTTCTTGGAGAACTGAGTGGAAGAAGTTTGGGAGAACCACTATAGCATTAGGAAAAATGACCATTCTGGTTGCTTTTTGAATACTTGCTGTAAAGACAATTGTGTTATCTCACATATTATTATGATCTCTTAAAGGGTTTCTTAAGGAACAAAATAATCATCTAGTAAAATTATTGCTTCAAGAAATGAGATCCTCTTTCCTTCTGGCTTACTAATTTAATTTATAATTGAAAAATCACTAAAAAATTTTCTAGCTTAAGAATCTATTTCTATTTTCTTTCTGTATTCTTTTTCATTCCTGATCTTATAATTATTAATCATGAACGGATTATTTGTTATATTTTTAATGCTTGAACTTCATGGTTCTAGTAAATAGAAACTTTGGATAAAATATAATCTGCCTAATCCACCAAACTGTAAGAATTTCTTAGTATGTCTTCTTCTCAAAGTAATATTTGACTTGACTTTCGGAATACATTGTGTTCATATTAATTTCTCCTAGATTTTTACTAAATTGAAGTCCTGGACTTGCAAGCACTCATCCTCCGTATAATATTCAGACTTATCTAAGAACGTAAAAAAGTATATGTAAGCAGGGGCTGAACTGCTGCTTGCTATCAACCAGCTAAAAGGAGCGAGCTGCCCTGGGCGTGGGTGTGCCCACTACAATTGTTTAGCTCTGCAAGATAATTAACTGTTAACTGTTGATATGTAAATACAGCTCATGCCAGGAGGGGGAGGGAATAGGAGGTGGCTATGTAAATCCAATTCAGCCAGGGCTGATGGAAGATCAGTGTTGGAATGGAATGTGGTGAATTGTAAATAATTTGGGGCTGTTGTGGGGGGTCACAATTCATGCTACCCCTAAATGTGGTAACTGTAAAACATGCCACCAGTGCTTGCAGGAGAGACGCCATCATTGTAAGAGGTCTCCAGGGAACAAGCCTCCCCCTTCCATAGTTGAGTGGACTGAGCTCAGGGGAAGGGCTAAAGGGCTTGAGTCAGCCTGCTTCACACCTGCCAGGTGTGAGCTGTAAGACTGGCCCAACCTGCCCCTTTCCCCATTTGTTTTAAGGACAAACCGAAAGCAGACTCCATGAGGAGTCCTTTTGCTAGTCCAGTGGAAGCTGGAATCCTTTGCCAGTCCAGCTGGTGGCTAAAGAGTTGAAATCACTAAGAGCTTAAATCACTGGTTTGGCTGGGAGCCAGACCCATTGCAGCCAGCAAAGTGACAGCAGCCAGCAGAGTAGCTGGTGGGAACCACCAGCAGCTGACCAGCGGTGTGGCACAGCCGGTAGGAGCAGTGACAGGCAAGGAGCGACGGCAGGCAAGGAGCGGCGACCAGCGGCGTAGTGCGGCTGGCAGGAGTGGCGGCAGGTGAGGAGAAGCAGCAGGCAGCACGGTGTGCCTGGTAGGAGAGTGGTACAGAGAGCGGCAGCAAGTGAGGAGCGGCGACCAGCAGCACAGCACGGCTAGTAGGAGAGGCAGCAGGTGAGGAGCGGTGACCAGCGGCACAGCACGACTGGTAGGAGTGGCGGCAGGTGACCAGTGGCACGGCGCGGCTGGTAGGAGCGGCAGCAGGTGAGGAGCGGCGACCAGCGGCACAGCACAGCTGGTAGGAGCGGCGGCAGGCGACCAGCGGAGCGTCCAGTGGAGTGGAACGAGACAGCTGGTGGAGCATGGTGGAGTGGCTCATGTTAAAGACTGCAGCAGAACCCTACGGAGAGGTGGGGTCATCGGCCTCGGACCACGTAAGGTGCCCCTATCTATCCCCTCGCCCCCATTTCTACCCAGGTTGGGAGTTAAAACCCTGCAGGTGAACTTTTGGACTCTGGGCAGCACTGACCCCAGGGACAGAGACTTTTGGGGTGTCGGACTTTGGGACTTCGGGTGATTCTTGGCTGGGGGGGAGGAGCTTAGCTCATGTTTGGGCTATGAACTCTGTTTGTGGTATTTTCCCAAGTTAATGCCATATGACTTCTCTCTCTGTATCATTAAATGTTTCTTTCCTACACTCAGACTCTGTGCTTGCAAGTGGGGAAGCATTGACTCTCAGAGGCGCCCAGGGGTGTGTGAATTTCCCAGGTTGCTGTGCCCCAGGCTTCCCCAACCTGGCAGCACCCCAGCTGCTCTGCCCCAGACTTCCCTGAGTCAGCCGCTTCTGAAACTGACCAGCGGCTGACTCAGGGAAGCCGGGGGCAGAGCAGCTCCAATTGTCTGGCTGCCTGGAGCACTTCTGGGTTCCAGATGGTGCCGGACCATCAGGAGTGCCGGACCATTGGATGCCAGACCACTGGAGTTTTACTGTATTACAGATCTAGACAGTATCCAAAAGTCTGGGTGCTTGTCTGAACCAGACTCCTTGAGATTTACCCTCTAATGAAGGTTTTGTGTTATAACTTTTTCCCCATTTAAATTACTTGTACATTAATTTGATGATTCAGATGTTATTGCCTTATGTGTTATGACACCTGAAATGTTAGTCATCTCCTTTTCTACATGAGAAAGAGAAAATGTACGTTGTGAGAAATGAAGTACTGCACTTGATAGTATCTTCTGAGAAAGGATGCTATTATGCTTGGTCATAGACGAAGACTAGCTATTAGGGAAATTGAAATTATTTTCCCAGTTTTGTGATAGAGAGGTTATAGGACTTATTCAAGGTCACATAACTGGGCCTGTCTCAGTGTCTTCATTTGTAAAATGGAGATAATACTGAATCTCTGCTTCACAAGGTTTAATTCATTCATGTTTGATATCACAAGGCATGCAAGTATTGAGCAATAGTACCATTTTTTGTTAACAAATAACATTATTTTAATTTTTTTCTCAGGTACTCTTTACAATGACACAAAAAATCATGTAAACAGCTATTTTAATCAGATAATCTGTGGATTCCTCTGGAATGTTTCTGAACCTCTATGTGTTTGGATCTTTCTTTCTTGTTAACAAGTGATTTCATCTTAAACAGGATTGGGAGATGTCAAATAAGCATTTAAATTGGTTTCAACTTCTAAAAAATTCTCTCACTTTCATGGGTGCTTTTCTTCTCAGCAGGTAGAATTTTTTTTCCTTGCTTATTATTTAGAAGCACTTTCCTGCGGCTATTTCACACATTTTTTTTCATTTTCAATGCTGAAATAATAGCCTAGCATGCAATGAAAGTAAAATTCAAGCATGTTACCAATAACCATTTGCCATTTTAAATATAGAAAATTATCTGAGGAGAATCAATGTTGGTTTACTGAGAGGAACAGGTTAATACTTGCATAACTGGTTTTTAAAATGGTGCTAATTGGCTGGAGGCTTACATCAGTAAGCAAAGTCAGACATTTGGGATATACTTAGAGTTTTATTTCTTGGAAATATGATATTTAATGGTCGTTATTCTCAGAAAATTAGTTTACAATCAAGGAAACTTTCATGCATCCTCATTAAAACAAAAACACTTAATTTATCATCATAGTTTTACAGAAATTATATTTGACAAGAAATCTACTACAGCCATTTTTTGTGACATATGAATCTGAGAATCAAACTATGTGCTTTAGAAAAGATTAAAAGAAATCATATCACATCGAAGAAGGATAATTTTAATGCATCAAGGTTCTTTTGAGTTGAATTTGTGTAATGAGTGCACTAGAAATTGGAAGAAGAGATTAAAGTCCTGTTTGTCATGTACAGAGATTTCAAAAATGCTTATCAGCCCTTCACAGCTGAACTCAGCTCAGATTAAAAATGATCTGACAGAAAAGGGACTGACTGCAAAAATGGGGCTTTACTTCCAAGCTAATTACAAAGTGCATATTAAACATGAGCCCTAGGATGAGAGCAGCTGCAAAGGTCTTTATCTATATTAAGACACTGTCCACCTACATAATTATTAAGAAAGGAATCTTAAAAGGGAAATTACACATAATGGCACACTATACATTTCACTAATTTTATGGATCTATTTAATGGCTTGTGATAATGTGAAACTTTATTTTATTCCTTGAGGTGATGTTGCTAATTGAGGAAAGGGCATGTTGTTTGCTTAGCAAAACCAGTAAATCCATCATTTTAAGTGTATTTAATGAAGTGCTGTTTTTATCTACAGAACAGTATGGAAAAAGTGAAATCTTCTCCAAGCCATCCTATCAATGAGATTCAGCATCTTATAGAGAAAAATTCAATTTCCAGGTGCTCTCATTCCTTAGCTAATAAAGGGAGCCATTTTCAGCAGTTTTGTCATGAAGACATTTGTCAATCAAAAACTTGTACTGAGAGACCACTAATGAGTCACATATGTCACTGAATGGACATCAGATATGTCAATTTTTGAGTCACTGCTAACTTGGCATTATTCAGATCACTGACCTAGAGACTAAAGTCTCAAAAAGTTATCATCATATCCTAAGCCACCTGGACCTTACAATGTTGTGCATTATAGTCTTTTAATTTCCATAGGCAGAATAAGACTGAACCTAATTTTTGCATCTGGGAAACAATTATTTAACATATTGGTCCCTGCCAATACAAACAGAGAAGGATGTGAAAGGAGGACTGAGAAGACATCCAGTAAAGAGAAAAGGAGAAAGGTAAGCCCACATATTTGTTTTGCAGTGCTGCTTTCTTTTTTTGTTACAGGGCACCTGAGCACTCTATTGCTATAGAGGGGACTATTTTTCTTCTGTTCTCTATTAGGCACCTCTGTGCTGGAAAAATGTATGGGAAGATAACAGAACATGAAACATCTAGCTAAAGACAAACTATAATGCTTTTTTCTTATCACTCAGAAGACTATCATAGACCTATCATAGAAAAGAGTACAAATACAGAAAGAAATACAGAAATACAGAAATACAGAAAGAAATACAGAAAGAAATACAGAAAGAAAGAAAGAAAGAAAGAAAGAAAGAAAGAAAGAAAGAAAGAAAGAAAGAAAGAAAGAAAGAAAGAAAAAGAAAGAAAGAAAGAAAGAAAGAAAGAAAGAAAGAAAGAAAGAAAGAAAGAAAGAAGTTCTGTAAAAGTTCTGCTGCAGGACCAGGTGGCCTGCCTCTAGTTCCTCATCCAGGACTCGATGAGGAGTGCCAGGAGCAGGCTGCTGACCGTAACAAACACTGGGCTTATAGGGATCATGAAAGGCCAACTGGAACCAGCTGGTATGCCAGCATGAGGCCATATGCTCTTCCTTCACCTAGCCACAATGGCGCGCCTAGCCACACCTATCCCCCAACTCCCCGCCTCTGCCCCCAGCTCTGCCTTGGCTTCCCTTACTAGTCCCTACAGGGGCCACCTGGCCCCAGAACTCAGGGTGGTGGGACCTCTCAGGCCATCAAAGCCTCCCAAACTAGCCAAAGCAGGCACCAGTCCCAACTCCATCCCCATCCCTGAGCCCTTCTCCCACTCCCCCATTCCAGGTTCTTCCTCTAGTTCCTCACCTGTTCTATATCCCCCAAATAAAGACAATTGTTTGTTACCCCCCACTGCCAGAAGCAGCAGGCATGCCAGGACCTGGGTGAAGAGGTCCTCCAGTTCAGGCTGCTCATTGTCGTGCTGAAGTAGCATGTGGCCAGAGTGGATGAACTGTGCCATGAGGTACAGGTCAAGGCCTGTGAGCCTGGGACTGCTTTGCAGCTGCTCTGGCTCCATGATGTTTGTTCTGTGGCATCTGCAAGAGCACCCAGGACACACAGCATGAGTTTGGTGTCCTGAAAGAGGGTAGGCAGTGGAGAAGTGGCATGTGAGACGTGGTGGTAGAGAGGAGCCTCTGTTAGCACATGTCTCAACTAGCCTCAGCAAGCAGCCACACAGAAGTGTCGGTCCTCCTGGTGCCCTCTCCAGAGAGATTTAAATCCCATGCAGTTGCCAATTAGTGAAGCATTTCAAAATAATTCTGAGCTATTTTGATGCTCCCCCATAGTGGGGACACATTTCAGTTTTGCTATTCGGGAGTTATTATTTCTATTTTACTTATGTGAAAATTATTCTGTAGTGCAGACATGCCCTAAATGTATGGTTTTGCCCTCCCCCATCTCTTCTTTAAGGGCCAGTAAGATTGTAAATTTCCTTTTAAAGTCAACTCTCTGACTCGAGCATGCTCAGTAGTTAACAAGGAGGGGGAGGTGAACTCTGCCTTAGCATCATCATGGAAACAACTTTTATCCTTTGGTTTTTATTTTTTCTTCCTGCAATTGGCAGTTAGGAAAAAAAAGTTAATAGAGGGACAATTTCAAAGGGATATTATTTTTTTAAAGAAGAAATATTTTTGTGTCCCGGTCTGCTTTACAAAGTATTGTGGGAGCAGGAAGATTACATAAAGCCCCTGGCAAAAGCCAGTTAAAACAATAAAAGCACAGGTATGGTTGGGGATGGTTGCAGGTCAGAGTTATCCCTCTGTTTGCTTTGTACATGTAAAGTGCTTGGAATTTTACCTTGAGATTCCACTCTGATTTGCACCTGAAAGCCTGTAATCTATCACTACCCCAGGGTAACTATTATACAGCTAGAATAGCTGATATGTTGTTTCATTGTTTGTTTATTCTTTTTTACATTTTGAACTATTTATTCCATAATATGGGGTTTTTTGTTCTTTGTTTTGCCCATTGTTATAGCCCATACTGGGTTTGTTTGACAAAAGGCACTCAGACACACCCTCAGCTGGAGCAAATTGATGTAGTTCAATTGATTTGAATGGAAATATGCTGATTTGCACTAGCGTTCAATCTGACCTGCTTCCTCACTCCTCTTATCATATATATGTGTTAATACAAGTAGGTAAAAAGAAGCTGCTTAAACTTCTGGGTGGGTAACAACCTGTGAAGCAGTGATCATGAGATGGTAGATTTCAGGATCCTGACCGAAGGAAGAAAAGAGAGTAATAAAATACACACCTTGGATTTCAAAAAAGCAGATTTTGACTCCCTCCAAGATCTGATGGGCAGAATCCCCTGGGATGTTAACATGAAGGGGAAAGGAGTCCAGGACAGCTGGCAGTATTTTAAAGAAGCCTTATTGAAGGCACAGAAAGAAACCATCCCGACGCGTAGCAAGAGAGGCAAACATGGTAGGAGACCAGACTGGCTTACAGGGGAAATCCTTGGTGAACTTAAGCACAAAAAGGAAGCTTACAAAGAGTGGAAACTTGGACAAATGACCAGGGAGGAGTTTAAAGGTATAGCTCAAGAATGCCGGGGGGTTATCAGGAAGGCGAAAGCACAAATGGAATTGCGACTGGCTAAGGATGTGAAGGATAACAAGAAAGGTTTCTACAGGCATGTTAACAAGAAGAAAGTGATCAGAGGGGGTGTGCGGCCCCTAATGGATGAAGGAGGTCACCTAGTGACAGATGATGTGGGGAAAGCTGAAGTACTCAATGCTTTCTTTGCCTCTGTATTCACGGACAAGGTCGGCTCCTGGACTTCTGCGCCAAATGACGCAAGATAGGATGAAGATGGACAGCCCGTGGTGGGTAAAGAACAGGTTAGGAACTATTTAGAAAAGCTAAACGTACATAAATCCATGGGTCCGGACTTAGTGCATCTGAGGGTACTGAGGGAGTTGGCAAATGTCATTGTGGAGCCTTTGGCTATTATCTTTGAAAAGTCGTGGAGATCGGGAGAAATCCCGGATGACTGGAAAAAGGCAAGTGCCCATCTTCAAAAAAGGGAAGAAGGATGATCCAGGGAACTATAGGCCGGTCAGTCTTACCTCGGTTCCTGGAAAAATCATGGAAGGGATCCTTAAGGAATCCATATTGAGGCACTTGGATGAGAGGAAAGTGATTAGGAATAGTCAGCATGGATTCACAAAGGGCAAGTCGTGCCTGACCAATCTGATTAGCTTCTATGATGAGGTAACTGGCTCGGTGGACATGGGGAAGTCAGTGGATGTTATATACCTTGACTTTAGCAAGGCTTTTGATACGGTCTCCCACAATATTCTTGCCAGCAAGTTAAGGGATTGTGGATTGGATAAATGGACGGTAAGATGGATAGAAAGATGGCTAGAAGGCCGGGCCCAGCGGGTAGTGATCAATGGCTCGATGTCAGGATGGCGGTCGGTTTCTAGCGGAGTGCCCCAAGGTTCGATTCTAGGACCGGTTTTGTTCAATATCTTTATTAATGATCTGGATGAGGGGATGGATTGCACCCTCAGCAAGTTTGCGGATGATACTAAGCTGGGGGGAGAGGTAGATACGCTTAAGGGCAGAGATAGGGTACAGAATGACTTAGACAAATTGGAGGCTTGGGCCACAAGAAATCTGATGAGGTTCAACAAGGACAAGTGTAGAGTCCTGCACTTGGGACGGAAGAATCCCAAGCATAGTTACAAGCTGGGGACCAACCGGTTAAGTAGTAGTTCTGCAGAAAAGGACCTGGGGGTTACAGTGGATGAGAAGCTAGATATGAGTCAACAGTGTGCCCTTGTAGCCAAGAAGGCTAATGGCATATTAGGTTGCATTAAGAGGAGCATTGCCAGCAGATCCAGAGATGTCATCATTCCCCTTTATTCGGCTTTGGTGAGGCCGCATCTGGAGTATTGTGTCCAGTTCTGGGCCCCCCACTACAAAAAGGATGTGGACGCATTGGAGAGGGTCCAGCGGAGGGCAACCAAAATGATTAGGGGGCTGGAGCATATGACTTATGAGGAGAGGCTGAGGGACTTGGGTCTGTTTAGTCTGCAGAAGCGAAGAGTGAGGGGGGATTTGATAGCAGCCTTCAATTTCTTGAAGGGAGGTTCCAAAGAGGATGGAGAAAGGCTGTTCTCAGTAGTGACAGATGGCAGAACAAGGAGCAATGGTCTCAAGTTGGGGTGGGAGAGGTCCAGGTTGGATATTAGGAAAAACTATTTCACTAGGAGGGTGGTGAAGCACTGGAATGGGTTACCTAGGGAAGTAGTGAAGTCTCCATCCCTAGAGGTGTTTAAGTCTCAGCTTGACAAAGCCCTGGCCGGGTTGATTTAGTTGGAATTGGTCCTGCCTAGAGCAGGGGGCTGGACTTGATGACCTTCTGAGGTCTCGTCCAGTTCTATGATTCTATGATTCTATGAAACCAATAGGGTATGTCTACACTACAGTTATTTCGAAATAGTTATTTCGAAATGGCTTATTTCAAAATAACACATCTACACACGAAATGCATTTCAAAATAGCATTTTGCTATTTTGAAATAGTGAGTCCACACTGAGTGGACTGTGAATTGCATTTAAGGCTGGCCGGAACCAGTACCGGCATGGCACCAGATCAGGACTTACTATGTGGGGCTGCTGCCTGAGGCTATCTGAGGTCTGTGCTTAAAGGGCCCCCCCTCCCCGCCCCCCGGACAGTTCTAAGGTTTCCCTGCTTGCTTGTCTACCTCAATGAGGGACAGCAAAGCATTTTGTCTCTGTATGCTCTTGTTGCCCTCACTCGGGACACCCCAGTACTCTGCAACATGGAGCCAGAGCTGCCCTGTGCACTCTGGTGCTTCTCTTGGATGCATTGCTGCGAGCCCGTCTGCACTTTCTGCAGGCTGCTATCCAGGAGGTCCATCGGGGGGCTGTCAGTATCCAGGAGGCCCTGCAGGAGAGCTTCCACCCTGAGGAGCACTAAGAGCCATTGGGGGCTTGTGCCTCATTTCTCCCTCACGTCCTTCCACTTACCCCTTCCTAACCCCCCTTCCTGATGTCAAATAAAATACACGTATTTTTATGAACACAAACTATCTTTATTGAACAAAACTGGGGGGAAGGGGATGACACTTTGGTGAGGCTGGGGAAAGGAGGCGGGAGAGGGGAGAAGAAAGGGGAGGGAGAAACCTGGGAGGAGGGAGCTGGAAGGGGGAAGAAAGAGGGAAAAGGGGGAAGGGACACTCAGGGCTCAGGGTTGGGGGTCTCACTGGACCAAGTTGATTTTCATGGAAACCAGCTCCTAGGTTTGCACGTGGCCTTTGGTGGCCAGGCTGGCAGCTATCTTGCCATAGATGGCTGCATTCCTCCTTCTAGTGCAGAGATCATGGATGTTGGGGGCATCCCCCCGAAACCTGAATACAGTCCATGATCTCCACTCTGGACCAGGAAGGTGCCCACCTTCTCCAGGCCCTGGCAGGTTCCTGGGAGCTGGTAGACTGCTTCTGGGGAGTGGTGGAGGGCTGGCTGCCAGTGGCTTACTGGCTCATGTTTTGGGGCCACTGGGTCTGGGCTGGCAAGCTTGGAGCTGGCACAGGCACTGTGGCCAGAGTCAACCCCTTTAAGGGCTCCAGGGAGGGAGGGAGGGAGAGGAGTGTTCTTGGTTGAGGCTGGAGTGGCCACCAGGGCACCCTGGGAAGGCTGGAGGCCCCCTATTTCAAAATAAGTGTCTACACAGAACTTATTTCAAAATAGCTATTTTGAATTTGGCATTATTCCTCGTAGAAAAAGGTTTACCAAATTCGAAATAAGTGCTCTGCTATTTCGAATATATTTCAAAATAGTGGTTTGGCTAGTAAAGTTATTTCAAAATAAGAGCTGTTATTTCGAAATTACTTTGCTGTGTAGACATACCCTAGGGTGTGTCTAGACTACATGCCTCCTTCGACGGAGGCATGTAGATTAGCGAGATCGGAAGAGGGAAATGAAGCCGCGATTAAAATAATCGCGGCTTCATTTAAATTTAAATGGCTGCCCCGATCTGCCGATCAGCTGTTTGTCGGCAGATCGGGGGAGTCTGGACGCGATGCCCCGACAAAGAAGCCTTTCTTCATCGACACAGGTAAGCCTGGTTTCACGAGGCTTACCTGTGTCGATGAAGAAAGGCTTCTTTGTCGGGGCATCGCGTCCAGACTCCCCCGATCTGCCGACAAACAGCTGATCGGCAGATCGGGGCAGCCATTTAAATTTAAATGAAGCCGCGATTATTTTAATCGCGGCTTCATTTCCCTCTTCCGATCTCGCTAATCTACATGCCTCCGTCAAAGGAGGCATGTAGTCTAGACACACCCATAGAGATTAGGTGTTATATTTGAATACACACTAGCAGGAGCTATTTGGGTTTGTCTATATAGCTAACTGTTTGTTCCTGGTGAGAATTAAAATGTTAATTTGCTAATTGTATATCTTTAAACCTTTTAGAGAACCAGAAAGTGGTAATGTAGGTGAATATACATTAAAAAGCACTCAATTCTATTGATAAGTTTGAGAATTGATTGGCATAATCAAACTTTATTTTTCAGAGAAAACAAACAAACCCTGTGTGCAATTCCATCTTGGAATTATTTCCATAGGAAGCGCTTAATTTCATTTACCTTGTTTCTGTCCCTCCATCACTAATTGTTTCTCATTACCCAAAATTATGCTTGGTGCTCCATATAAGCAACTAAATACACAGTTCCTGCCCTTCAGATTTTACAGTTTTATCAATGGTAGAGCATAGTCCTTCAAAGACTTACAACAAATCCAATTGCTTTACAATGTCTGATTTAAATGTTTCAGGATCAGGGCCTAAATTCAAAGACACGAGAATAACAAACAAAAGGTAAGGAAGTGAATCGATAGAGATAGAAATAGGTCCGTGCTTCTCATTCCATGGTTCACTTATACCCCAATCAGCACACAGCTGTAGCACCTGTAACATCCTCAGATCCATACAGGTAGTAAATATATTATGTGGATATGGCCACATAACCCTCAGAGAGAGCTGCCTATCTGTTCACAATGGTAAATAGGTTGAGAACCACTGGACTAAAAAAGTGCACATTTTCTATTTTCTCTGGCATTGATTACAAATTAAAAATAATTCCTAAAGCCAGTGTGATTAATAGTTAGATCTGGGATCTAGCCATTAGGATTCCTGGCATCTGTTCTTAGTTCTGCAACTGAGTAAATGTCTGACATTGGGT
The DNA here is from genome assembly GCF_052426305.1 of Pelodiscus sinensis. Taxonomy (NCBI): domain Eukaryota; kingdom Metazoa; phylum Chordata; order Testudines; family Trionychidae; genus Pelodiscus; species Pelodiscus sinensis. The sequence goes on along the minus strand of NC_143058.1, from coordinate 28,701,987 downwards.
ACATCTTTTAAACTTCCTGTACGTTAGTTTACCTGCCCATAACATAGGCATTTCAGAGAAGTAATATTCCTTTGAAGTGGAACGGTTCATGGGTAGGAGCCAGAGTCATATTGCTCCAGGGAGAGCTGCAGATATTTGTTTTTGAAAGAAGTATCCCCATAAAGTCCACGGTGTGTAGTATGAATTCATTTACTGTGCCACCCCTTTGGTGGGTGCTGCAAATTGAGCTCTTCATATCTCGCCATCTGTGTTAACCGGTATGGTGTGCAAGTGGGGTCAGAATCCCTCCTTCTTTATAGGCCCTTTACACTATGGAAGGAGTAGTTCTATTGCTTTTAGGAAGTGTGAGAAAGGAAATTGCTTTCCACTGCTTAGCAGGGGTGAAAGCTAAAGAGACAGTAGTTGTACTTAATGTTTTTAAAAGTCTTTAAAGCCTTAAATGAAAGGTGCTTCATAACCCATTTTTACTTATTCGATTTAGCTAAATACATAGAAAATGTTTCTCGATCTCCAGTTTCCCATACAGTAATGACTTCATACCTGAGGTCTCTAAAGCAAAGACTTAGGCAAAAGATAACTATTGGATTCAAACATTTCATAATCATATCCAGATACAGTTGTGATAGAGAATTGAATGTTCCTGTACAATCAATGGAAATTGAAATCTATTAGGTATTATGTGGGAAAACACCAGTATCCTCTTATTCTGTCACTTATATTTCAGACTCAGATTTTATTTTTTTCCATAAACATACAATGTGTAATAACTCTTGATGTACTCATGCTAGTTGTAAACTAGTAGCTATAGCGGATGGGCAAATAGAATATTTGAATATTTATCATATACAGAAGGGGGAAAAAAACTAAAAATAATCTCTCTTCTTTATTTTGTCCTCTAATTATACTAGGGAAATTTTATGTACATCTGCCATTATCATAGGGTTAGCCCCTCAGGCAATAACTATGAAGACAGGCCACCAGGTTCTGTCAGTGTTTAAAGTACTGCATGAGCTAACATCTTCAGAGCATGACTAATTGACATGGTGCTTGTAACAGCCAGCAACCTGTCTACATGAGAGCTCACAGCATTGCTTCCTCTAGTGAAGCTGAGCTATTGTCAAGTAATAGTGGGATTTTCTTGCAGATTTCTTTAGTTTAGGCAGAGTTTGACTGTGCTTAAAAATCTTGAAGATCCTTGTTGGTTTGCTGTCATCTTTAAAGACTCATTGGGACTAAGAGCTAATGCTATCACAAAGATGACAAGTTCCAAGGAGGATAAGTCCATCAGGACTGTTTGTCATACCACCAGCAGCTCCAGGGACACATTATGGCAACTACTGCCTTGTTTCTGACATATCTGCGTTTTTTTTATTCTCTCCTCAGAATGAACTGTCATTATAACCAATGCAATTTAAACAATATGGAACTCTCCACTGACTGTCAGGAAATGAGATCTCAGTTTAGTGTGTTCTACAAAAAGCTAGTGTAAGTGCAAGAGCAATTTTACCATATTACATCTGATAAACACGGATTGATTACCAAAGGATTAATTAGAAAATGCAAAAGTAGAACAGCATTGCAAAGAATTGTTGTTGCTAAATGTTTGTCATCTTTTAGATTATTATGTTTGTATTCGATTGTCTAAAACTGTTACAGATCTGCAAGGAAAATTGCCTTCTGTTCCTAGAAAAGACACACTTCCCTGGCTAGATGGAAGATAGCCACAACTGTGTATTAAGAGCCAACGTACTGTAATTGACCTTCCATCCTATTCATACATATCATTACCATGAATGTTGCGGTACAGAGAAAATGGACCCCATGTACCACAAATTAGGAAGTAATATTCTAGGAGTTTTCAGCACTGAACCCCATCGACTGTAGCTCTTTGTGGGTTCCCATCAAAGACACACATGTGTACCTAATAATAGAGTTTCTTGGAAGATGGGATTTTCTTCTGTGGAAAATTTGACTTTTTGGTGAAAAATTTAAAACTCAATGGAAATTATATTTGGGTTCCTATCCCCTTTCTCCTCATTGGGCTGGAGTCTCTGGCTGAATATCTCTCCCATAATGCACAAGAAAGGCTCTGCAAGAGGTGGATGTGTGATGCACTGTGGGAGATACGGACCAACTGGGAATCCCACTCATGCAGGAGGATAGGAGTATAAGGCACTGCAGTTTCATTTCCAAATTTAAAAAAATTAAATTTTGAGGGGGAAAGTTTACACTGAAAACCAAAATCTTTTTAGGTTCTTTTTTCTTCAGGAAAAAGGTAAAAACCAACACTGAAAGTTCATTTAATTAAAAACACAATTTTTCACCAGAATCTGTTTTGAATAGAAAATTTTGGACCAACTCAATCAAAAACTCAAGGCTGACTGAACATAAAGAAAGCAAATAGCATAGGTACAAACTCATGTTCATTTACAGAAAGTAAATACAAAGCACTATTCCATAGGGGCAGTACAATAAAATAATACAGAACTACCCTTGTCCAACAGATATCCTTCAATTCCATCCCTCTGGAAACAATATAAAATATTAGGAGCCAGTTGTCAAAGGCCTTGACATGGTAAATTCTCTATGGTTGTTCCCCAGTTATTGTACATATTGTCTCCTTACAACTAGCTATACTAAAAGTCCATTTTATATGTAGAAAAGCCACTACTCCTATAAAAGATAGAATACTGGCCACATCCCCAGAGTATTCTGCACATGCATCCCCCTACAAAGTCTGTCCTGAATCCTCATTCCCTGTGGTTCTTATAGTTCGTTCCCAACTCTTCTATGCAATGGTGACCTACTTCCTAACTGAAAATCAGAGGTTTTTTAGTTCCATAGATTATTTTAGCCCTTCATAAACTGCCCCAGGAAGTCAGGCTGTTGTTTTTAATCCATGTTCTCTCTCAGCAGTTGAGGGTGACTGAAGCCAAGTGAAGATCCTAGGTTCAATTTTATTTGCACATTTTATAAAAGGAAAATGATATGTTGAATGAAATCTCAGTTTGATATGATGATCAAACATTTTCTAACCATTATTTTAGAATTACATCGGAAACAGGCTGTTGTTGATTTTTTCCCCCAAATTGATTCAGAAAATTAATTTATTTTCTGTTATTTGTAACGGAGTTATTTGAGTGCCCTAATAAACATTTTCTGTCCAAAGAAGGAATTATGCATTCATAAATTAAACAATTGACATAGCATCCTACTTCTGTACAACATGTTTCATCTGCATCAAAATTAGAAATGCTACATAGTAACTGAAAATTCACATACAGCACCATGCAAGGTTGTTGAACTTATCGACAAAAAATATGGATCCATTTTGTATACAGTATTTTGATGGACCATTAAAAATGAGAAGCAGCATAGAATTCTTATTCTATGAGGCATTTATTACACACACACATACACACACACACACAGAGGAAGAAGCTAGAGAAAAAATTGGTAACTAATTTGCTGTACTAGATTAACAAAACAACTATAAAATGAAACGAACATGGCAAAAAGAGAATAACCCATCACATAGTGAAGTCATTGGGAAATGTTTCCATTAGCTTCAATGGGCTTCTATTCAGATGCATAAGTCACATAACTATGATCATACAATGAATATTTTTCCACTAAAGATTTTCCAACAATATTTAAGATTAAATTGAAGAGAGATAGTTAATACAGCAGGTCAACATTTTTCACTGACATTTATTTACACCGAAAAATAGCTTTTAACCAGAACAAATAGAAACCCTAGTTTTTATACCCTTTTTATTTTTAAAAGGAGAAACCATTAAAACTGAAAACCAAATTATTTTGGGGCAAAAATGTTCAGTTCTCAAATTTTTGAAACTCAAAAATTTTCAGTAAAACAAATAATCTGGTTTTCAAAAACAATGTTCAGTTAAAGAAGTGTGTATTTGTGTGGTGGGGGGGAGAGTGTAGCAGGATAGTGGCTGGTAGATGGGGGTTCACCGTTATAGCCCCCTCCCTTTTGCCACCTGCCATCCTACCGACTTAATGTTTTCACCCTGTGCACCTTCCAAAGTCCCACCACAATAGTTTGCATCTCTGGCCAGTCCTCAGTACACTGCTTCGGACGAGCCGAGGGCGTAAGTCTACATGGTTGGGTCTGGTGACCTCGGCCTCCTCCTCTCTGTCTCCTGCCAGCCTTCCTTGGCTAATGGGGAGAGACCGTTCTCTCCCTTTCGACCCCTCCCGCATTACCTGTCCTTCCGGGTTTCATGTCACCCAGAGTGAAGTGCCCCTGTCTCTCCCCTAAAGTCTGCCAGGTTATTGGCGTCCAGGGCACATGTGGTGCAAACACACCACACGGTGTGGGCTCCGCGCTTGGACGCACCGGTAGCGCTGCGAGTTGTGCAGGGGAGCACATTGCCATAGCAAGTGGGGGGCAACCCCCGTCACACACACTCGCCCCCTTGTGTATTATCCCACTCCGTCCCGTCCTCTCTGTCTAGGCACTGGGATAAAAAGTCTGCATTTCCATTATCTTTACCTGCTCTATGCAGCACCTCAAATTTATATGATTGCAAGAATAAATACCATCTCATAATGCGGGGGTTCACTTCCTTCATCAGTTGCAACCATCGCAATGGTGTGTGGTCCGTTACCAGTTGAAACGAGTTGCCTAGCAGGAAGTAGCACAACGCTTCTATTGCCCACTTCATGGCTAATGCTTCTTTTTCTATTGTCGCATATTGTTGCTCTCTAGGCAACAGCTTTCTGCTAATGTGTAGGATGGGGTGTTCCATCCCTTCTTGCTCCTGCGATAAAACAGATCCCAAACCCACATCTGATGCGTCAGTTTGTACAATGAAGGGTTTTGTTAAATCAAGCTGAGCCAATACCGGGGACTGAGTCAGCCATCTTTTCAGTGCCTGAAAGGCCTGTTCACAGCGGGGGCTCCACTTTACTTTTTGGGGTTGTTCCCCTTTTGTAAGGGTTCATTACGGGTGCAGCTATCATGGCAAAATGAGGTATAAACCTTCTATAATAACCGGCCAACCCTAAGAACTGCCTCACTTGTTTCTTCGTAGTGGGGGTTCGATACACCTTGACTGCCTCCACCTTATCTACTTGGGGTTTTACCTTGCCTCCTCCTACTATGTATCTCCAGTAGGACACTTCCCTTTCCCCAAAAAAACACTTGCAGGGTTAAGCCATCAATTGGGCCCCTGCTAATGCTGTAAGCACAGCTTTGACATGCCGTAGATGTTCCTCCCAGGAGCCACTATAAATAATAATGTCGCATACCCATGATGGTCACAGAGTATTCTGTCCATCAATCTCTGGAAGGTAGCTGCTGCCCCATTCAGACCGAAGGGCACTGTTAAAAAGTGGTAAGCCCAAATGGGGTGGCGAAAGCCATTTTCTCTTTGGACATGGGGGAAAAAGGGATCTGCCAATATCCCCTAGTTAAGTCAGTCATGGACAGGAACTGTGCTCTGTTCAACCTCTCTAAAAGCTTGTCCACTCTTGGCATAGGGTATGCGTCAAACTGGGATATGGCTTTGACCCGCCGGAAATAGATACAAAACCAGAGGGATCCATCAGGTTTGGGGACGAGAACTATTGGGCTCCTCCACTCGCTTCACGACTCCCAGATTACACCCAGGTCAAGCATCCTCTGTACTGCCTCCCGTACCGATTCCCACAGTTTTTTTGGTAATGGGCATAATGGTTCCTTCCATGCTCATTGTGGGCCGTACAGAACCCTGTGACACCTGTTGGGAGAAGTTCTTTCCCTGCCCCCCTGCCCTACTCAGGAGTCACCCAAACCCCAGCCAATCCCACCCTAAAAGCACGGGGTAGGCCAATCTGGGAGTGATCACCACTCTACGGACCGCCCCCTCTACTCCATCTGACAGCGCTACCCATCTTCTCAGGTAGGTCCTAATGTCCCCGTGGACAGGGATGCCTTGGGGGCCAGCTTTGGGCACTAGCTCAGCCCGTACTATTGTTTGGCTACATCCAGAATCCAGTAATGTGTCCACTGTCGTGTTCTCCACCCATACCTGTATGACTGTCTTGGATGGATCACACGCCTGGGCGCGTAGCTCAGCTGTCATCACTCACCCATACGAGCAGTCCATAAAGGGGCAGTCTCATTTAAAGTGGCCTTCTTGCCCGCACTCATAGCAGGCCCCTCGTGACATGGTTGTAGTTGGTGTGGGCCTCTGGGTTTCCTCCACTCAGGGAATGTTTTCTTCTTGCCCGTTTGCCCCACCTGTTCATGCCATGTCCTCCGGACTCCTTCTCCAAATGGCTTGGGGGACCGGGGACTGGGTCCCATTCCTTCTCGTCCTCTGTTCTGTCAGGCTCGACCGTTGGCATCCCTCCGTTCTGGAGGCTCTAGGGTCTTTGGCTTTTTTCCTTCAACCCCCTCCGTGGCCAGGTAATTCTCCATGAGGGCCACTGCTTCTCCTGGGGTGGATGGCTGGTGGCTCTGGACCCAGATGCAGCTTTCTTCAGGGAAGATTTGCAGGAATTGGTCTAACACTACCATCTCAGCCATTTACATGCCGGACTTCTCCGGTTCTAGCCATCGTCCTGCGAGGTCTCGTAGCCTTTGTATCCTGCGAGGTCTTGTAGCCTTTGTATCACCGCTCACCCGGGCGGTATTGTTCTGCCTGAAACCGCCTGTGGTGCGTCTTGGGGGTCACTCCGGTCTGGTCTAATATGGCTTCTTTTACTTTGTGGTAATGCATGGTGTCGTGGGATGACAAACTTCTATATGCCAACTATGTTGGGCCAGCGAGCTATGTTGGGCCAGCGAGGAGGGTGGCCCAATGTTCTTCAGGCCAGTGCGCTGCTGCTGCCACACTCTCAAACGTAATCAGGAAAGCCTCTGCATCATCTCCTGGGCCCCTCTTTGTCAATCTTAGTGGAAGTGCTAGGGCCAACCCCTCACCCTCCAATGGGGCTGCTCCTGTAACCAGTGAGGGGGTCCCCTGCTGAGCCCACCTTTCTTGTAATCTTCGCTGCATTTCCAGCAACTCCCACCTGCTGCATTTCCAGCAACTCCAACTGGCTTTGCTCTCTCTACTGGTTTGTCATTTGCTGCATCAGCTGAGCCTGCTGTTGCTGCTGTAGACGGTGACTCTCCACTAACCATTTTAGTAGTTTATTGGCTTCCACAGCCCATAACCTCTCTCTACTTTTATTAGTGAAATTTTTTTTTAAACCCTATTCCCTAGACCTTAGAAAACCACTCTACCCACATTCTCTACCAGTGTAGCAGGATAGCGGCTGGCAGATGGGGGTTCACTGTTATAACCCCTTCCTTTTGCCACCTGCTGTCTTCCCGACTTAATGTTTTCACCCTGTGCACCCTCCAAAGTCCCACCACATCTCTGGCCAGTCCTCAGTCTGCTGCTTCGGATGAGTCGAGGGTGTAGGTCCACACCGTCGTGTCTGGTGACCTCGGCCTCCTCCTCTCGGTCTACTGCTGGAAAGATTATATCCAGCCTTCCTTGGTTAATGGGGAGGGACTGTTCTCTCCCTCTCAACATCCCCCCCCCCCCCCCCCCCCCGGCATTACCTGTCCTTCCGGGTTTTAAAAGTCCTGTGTGGTAAATCACTCGGAGCGACGTTCCCCTGTCTTTCCCCCTGGGTCCTAAAGTTCACTGGGTTACTAGTGTCCAGGGTGCATGTGCTGCAAACCCACCACTCTGCATGGGCTCCATGCTTGGATGTGCTGGTGGTGCCGCGAGTCATGCGTGGGGCGTGCTGCCATAGCAAGCGGGGGGCGACCCACCGTCACAGGGAGTTATGTATGTGCATGCCTAAGACTGAGAGGTCGACTATCAGAGAGTGCAGATTGTCTTCTCTTTTTTTTCCACACTCTCTTGTGGCAAAAAAAAACCTGCCCATAGACTAATAATTTGAAGAGGGTAAAAGGGTAAGGATTTTTTTAAAGAGTCCAAGGCCTAAAAGAGCAAGGTGTTAAAATAAGAATGGATGCAGAGCTGCAGAATATTGCACTATTCCTGTCTTGCTATGTCTAACTCAAGCTAGTTCCATTACTTTTGCACTTTCTTGAGTACTATATTCACTCATAACTTTGTCTTTAAAAAACAAGAGGAATGAGACTGTTCCAAAAACTCATAAGAATACATCTTCTGGCATATACTCTTTCTGTTATGTTGCAGCAGCAAATGCTTCACAAACTTGTACTGTAAAATAAAAGCTATTTATAGTGGTAACTTTGTGTTCATAACTATGGTACAATCCAGCAATCTCTGGTCCGGCAACATCTGTGGTCTGGCATGATTTTAGATAGCTGGGAGTTCACTTAACATGGGGGTGGCTACATTTCCTGTGTCCCCATTAAGTTTGTTTACAGCTACCAGTCTTAGCCATCAGTGTTCTGTGCTGTTATTTAGCTCTAATTTACCCCCAAATTTCTTCTAAGAGCCCAGTAAGCAGTGGAAATGTTTGGTAATGCTTCTAGATAGTATTGACCTCCTGTGGTTCAGCAAATTCTCTGGTTTGGCACCAATCAGGCTACAAGAGTGAGGGACTAATAAGATTCAACCTGTAGTAAAAAAGTAGCAGTTCCAAGTATGCCTCAGAACCAGTGCTCAATATATTTACACTTCAGTGCCTAAAATCAGCAACATTAATCCATATTTAGGCATTTAAATTCAAATGGAATGATCTGCTTAACTCACATTCCCCTATAACTGATCCCAATATCCCAATGAACACACTAAGCAAATGCCGCAGGAATTGTTATGCCAAATAATATAGTTACATTTTTTGTTATTAACTAGAACTGTGGGTAAATATTAACATATGGCATTTCAGAAAGATAGTTGTAAATCACTACAGACCACTGCTGGATGGGGCTACTGAACTGGAAAGTTGACAATCAGTCCTGGTGTTTAATAAGAGTGCTTTGTGGTCACCTTGTATCAAAAGTACTTCTTGTAATTTCCATGGACATGAAATTTGTGATGTATCTTTAATAGTCTATGGATGAGGGAGTTTTTTTGAAGGTAGAAATAGAACTCAGATGTCTTAGCTTTTAAGGTCTTGCTTTTTGTATGTGAATATATATCTATACATTTGCGTCTTCTCTCACTTTGGTGTAGATAAGAAATAACAGTTAAAATTAATGGAGTCATACTGGCGTAGAAGAGAGAATTATGCCAGACACAATATTTATCACATAGTTCTGTTTGTCAGCTGGCTATCATCACATATGAGGGGTGTGCATATTTATGCTAATATTAAGGCTGCATTAAAAATGGAAACATTAAAATTCAATTGTCTTTCTTCATGACCCTTTTACATTTGCATTCTGCTAACATTTGAAGACTCAGGTAAAGTCCTCTTCCAAAGAATATTGATATTCCAGTTATGTCATGTTGAGCCCCCTGTCCAAGCAACAATGGAAGACTTGCATAGCAGGGGAGAGCACAAAAAATGAAATCCTTTCTGTATCATGAAGATAAAATATTTGGGAAGGCCACGGCGGACAAAGTTCAGTTCATATGGTAAACATATCAGCAAACCCAAGAAAAATATTCTAAGGCTGCCAAATTGTTTATAGTATTTGTTGGAGAATATCAGTGAGCTTCCTTCCTTGCCTAGTCAATCACTGTAATCAGTCTGAGTAGCCACGATATTGCAGGTCAATCTGGCTGCAACATCTAGCTAAAAATTCCTTTATATTTTCAGTTACTTGTATTGCCCAACTTTAATTGATAGGGCTAAAAGTTCAAGCGACAGCAATCTGTTTCAAGATGAATTGTTTGGGAAAGTTCCAGCAAAAATGGATTGTCCATTTTCTAAACTGAGATTGGGGAAAAACGTGTTAAAAGTTCATATGGGGATTGAAATACTCCCTGTTTTGGAGCAAAGACCAGCCATTTAGCAGGAGGGTCATTGTGGTCACGAGTATGCTTTTAACTATCTCTGTCAAAACCAGCTCAAGTCTGGCCACATTATAAGACTCCAAAAGTCACTGCACATGGTCAGTAGAGGTTTGTTAGAGACTGTCACAAAATTTTCCAACCTTTCTATCTGTACAGAGCATGCTCTATTCTCATACAGCTTACTGAGTATGTTCCAGTTTGAGCCTGGGCAGGACTTATCCCGCAATTGCTCTTCTCTGCTCTCCTTGCTGGTGCACAGGAAGCATCTGACAACTGCTTAATCACATAAACCCGAACACCCTTGTCTTGCTCCTTGCCCCACTCCTTCTCTGAAGACCCATCCCTACCCACTCCATTCCCCCTCTCTCCATCACTTGCTCTCCCCGCCCTAATTTTCACTGACATGAGACAGGTGGGATATGGAAGAGGGTACAAACTCTGGGCTGGAGCTAAGGGGTTTGAGTGTGGGATAGGGACTCTGGGCAGAATCTGTGGCAGGGGGATAGGGTGCAGGAGGTGGTGTAAACCCTGAGAGGGAGTTTGGGTGCAACCAGAGGTTCAGGACTGGGGTAGGAGGCTGAGCTGCAGAAGAAAGTGAGGGATGCAGGCTCGTGGTGGGGTGCAGGGGAGGTTTGGTGTATAGGAAGGAGTGCAAGGTGTGAATTCTGGTTGGGGGCTCAGATAAGGGGTTGGAGTAAGGGTGCTAGCCAGGGTGTGGAATCTGGCTGGATGGTGCTTACCTCAGGGGGCTCCCTCCCCCGTCCTCCACCCCACACGGAGGCTTCCAGGAGGGATGTTCTGGTTGCCTCTGAGAGTGGTGCCAGGCCAAGGCAGGCAGAGAGCCTCCGTTAGCTCCAATATGCCAAAGGAGTTTTAGTGACTAATCTCCTGGGCTTGGCTTCAGGAGTCTCCAAGCAATCAAGTCCAATTCTGGGAGACTCCTGGCAAAACTAGGAGGGTTGGCAATTCTGTCCATCTGCATTGGGCAGCACACCCTGGAAGGTGGGGACAGAGGCTGAGGGCTGCTCTCAGGCACACCAGCACTCTACCCCGAGGATGCCATGTGTACAAGACACCATTTTGCTCTGCACAGTGTGACCTCACATGTACCGGGCATACAAGGTCACAAAGCATGGAGGATGTCATTTAGCACTTCAAAATGACATTCCCTGTGCTCTCTTGGGTTCTAGCAGAAAATGCTTCATTAAAATGGGGTTGAGTTGGCAATACAATTAGGAACCCCTGAGTTAGAAGCAGAATGAGAAAGAGGGGATTAGCTGCTTGTGGAAGGGTGTAGACTCTAAAATAAACAGAGCAGAAGCATCTGAAACCATTAGATAGCAGTTTTAAAAGCCTCTGCAGAAATTATAAGGAAATAGGGAAGGCTGTGAAGTGAATGAGGCTGTTGTCTGTTGGAGCCTGATCTTATTTATTACAGACATTGGAAAGTATGTAGTGAATGAGGTAACGACTTTCAGGAGAAAATAGGATGGTCTCATAAATAAGGCAATTGATTTAATGCTCTGGAGAAATTGGTTCTATTCCTTCCTCTGTCACAAAGATTTTAAGTGATTATAGGTAAGTCACTTAAACCAAACTTTTCACAAGTGGTTACTCTGGCTGTGTCTAGACTACACAGTTCTTCTAAAAAAAGAAGTGGAAAAAGCTCCGCAAAATGTGGTTGGCAATTTGTGTATGTTTTTCTGGAAGAGGCTTTTCCAACATTTGGCCTGTCTTCATTGGGCCAAATGTGGAGGGGTGGGTGGTAAGGGGGAGAAAACCCTTCTTCCTTGTAAAATAAGGTTTACAGGGATGCCAAAAAAATGCATCTGTTCTTCTGAAAAGAATTTCAGAAGAGCAGATGTGTTCCTTGGACACCTCCGGTATCCTGGAAAAACTCTGCAGTCTAGACGTGCCCTCAGTGTTCTTCATCTTTTGGGTGTTCAACAAGAGACATTTTTCATGCATTTAACAACTTCAGGAGTTGTGCTTTGAACATGGAGTAACTAGGAGTGCGTGGAATTCTCTGTTCCAGGAAAGCTTCCACTTGATTGTTTTAGCTCATTTCCCTCCCTTTTGTGCTGCTGGAGTTGTACAAATAGCTAAGGATCTGGGCTGTTATCTTGAATGAAAAAATATTAGAACACTTGCGAACTGTCCCTTAAACCCCCACTGCTATAATTCCCTCAACTACTAGACTTCACTGTGCTTAAATACTGAGAAATACTAAACAGAAGTGAAACAAAAAAACAGGACTGTGTAGCACTTTAAAGACTTACAAGATGGTTTAATAGGTGATGAGCTTTCGTGGGCCAGACCCACTTCCTCAGATCAAATAGTGGAAGAAAATTGTCACAACCATATATACCAAAGGATACAATTAAAAAAAGTGAACACATATGAAAAGGACAAATCAAATTTCAGAACAGAAGGGGGATAGAGGTGGGGAAGGGGGGGAGGTAAATGTCTGTGAGATAATGATATTAGAGGTGATAATTGGTGAAGCTATCTTTGTAATGGGTAAGATAATTAGCATCTTTATTCAAATTTGAGTGTAAAGTGTCAAATTTAAGCATAAATTACAGTTCAGAGGATTCTCTTTGAAGTGAAGTCTTAAAAGGTCTTTGAAGCAAGATGCAGGTAATCAAGTCATTGAAACAATGTCCTTTCTGGTTGAAATGGCTCTACCACTAAACAGAAGCGTTTACTCCAAACTCTGTGTGGGTATGTCTACACTACAAAGTTAATTCGAACTAACAGACGTTAGTTCAAATTAACTTTGATAGGCGCTACACACGCGAACCGCCAGTTCGAACTTCATTCGAACTAGCGGAGCGCTTAATTCGAACTAGGTAAACCTCATTCCACGAGGACTAACGCCTAGTTCGAATTAACTAGTTAAAATTAAGGGCTGTGTAGCCACTTAATTCGAACTAGTGGGAGGCTAGCCCTCCTCAGCTTTCCCTGGTGGCCACTCTGGGCACCACCAGGGAAACTCTTCTGCCCCCCTCCCGGCCCCGGAGCCCTTAAAGGGGCACGGGCTGGCTACGGTGCCTGTGCCAGGTGCAAGCCTGCCAGCACCCAGCCAGCAGACCCTGCACCTGGCACGGCTCAAGCCAGCCACCCGCTGCCATCCAGCCCTCCGCCTCTTCCCGGGACCAGGCTGGCGGCTCCCGGGAGCCTGCCCAGGTCCGCAAGAGGCGGGCGCCCACCTGGTCTAGTGCAGACATCGTGGATCTCATCCACAACCTCCGCACTAGGCACAGGAAAGTGGCTGTCTAGGGCAGGATAGCTGACAGCCTGGCCACCCAGGAGCAGGTGTGCTTGAAAATCAAGGTGGTCCACTGAGACCCCCGACCCTGAGCCCTGAGCTTAGAATGGCTGTACTGGGTCAGACCAAAGGTCCATGTAGCCCAGTAGCCTGTCTGTCAACAGCGACCAACACTAGGGACCCTGGAGGGGATGGACCGAAGACAATGACGAAGCCATTTGTCTCGTGCCATCCCTCTCCAGCCTTCCACAAACAGAGGCCAGAGACACCATTTCTACCCCCTGGCTAATACCACTCCATGGACCCAACCTCCATGAATTTATCTAACTTCTCTTTAAACTCTGTTCTAGTTCTAGCCTTCACAGCCTCCTGCAGCAAGGAGTTCCACAGGTTGACTATTTGCTTTGTGAAGAAGAACTTTCTGTTGTTAGTTTGAAGCCTGCTACCCATTCATTTCATTTGGTGTCCTCTAGTCCTTCTATTATGGGAACTAATGAAGAACTTTTCTTTATGCACCCTCTCCACACCACTCATGCTTTTATAGACCTCCATCATATCCCCCCTCAGTCTTCTCTTTTCTTAGCTGAAAAGTCCCAGTCTCTTTAGCCTCTCTTCATATGGGACCTGTTCCAAACCCCTGATCATTTTAGTTGCCCTCCCCTCTCCCACCCTCTCTCTTCCCCTCTCCCACCTCCTTTTCCCAGTCTCCCTGAGTTTTGTTCAATAAAGAGAGTTTCTATTTTTGAACACACATGTCCTTTATTTTGTACATCAGGAAGGGAGGCTAGGGAGGGACGGGGTACGAGCCTCCGATGGGGAGGACTGGGCTGGCTCTGCGTGCTCCTTGGGGTGGAAGCTCTCCTGAAGCCCCTTGATTGACCCCCCCTCCAGATGGCAGCCTGCGGCAAGTGCAGCTGGGCTGATGGCCGAGTGCTGTGATGTGCCAAGTGTGGGCACTCAGGGCACTCCAAGCCAGGACTGCTTTGCAAGCGGGGAACCCCTGAGAACTGTCTTTCCAGGGTGGGGGTCGGGTTCCTTTAAGCACAGCCCTCGGCTAGCCTGAGACAGCAGCTCCACACTCTGAGTCCTAATCTGATGCCCTGCCGGCACTGCTTCCGGCCATCCTTAACCTCAGTTCAGGGTCCACTCAGTATAGACATGCCAGTTCGAATTAGCAAAACGCTAATTCAAACTAGTTTTTAAGTCTAGATGCACTAATTCGAATTAGCTTAGTTCGAATGAACTTAATTCGAATTAGTGCTGTAGTGTAGACATACCGGGCTCGTCTACACTGGCTCCTTTTCCGAAAGGGGCATGGTAATTTCAGAGATCGTAATAGGGAAATCCGCGGGGGATTTAAATAGCCCCCGCGGTATTTAAATAAAAATGTCTGCCGCTTTTTTCCGGCTTTTAGAAAAGCCGGAAAAGAGCGTCTACACTGGCCCCGATCCTCCGGAAAAAGCGCCCTTTTCCGGAGGATCTTATTCCTACTGTGTGTGTGTTTGTTTGTAGTCTACTTCCTAACTAGTAAATAGAAGTTTTCATTACAGGGAAGTCTACTTCCCAATATATTGCATCCTATATTATTCCCAGTGCTTTGATTTATGTAACACAGATGTTAATACAGTGTAATTTTATATTGTTAAATGGTACATAAGTTTATCTTCCTCTCAGTAGGGATTCAGCACTTTCTAGGGGACCCCACTGTGTAAACTAGCCTCAGTGGTATTATATATCTGAAAGTAGTGATGATCCCACACTTGTTCTTACCATAATCCGTGAATTATTTAGGCATATGCCCAGCACTTGTTTTCTATTGTTTATAAACATGTAATGGCTAAAGTTTCTTAGCGACTGAGTAAATGCAGTACAATCCTCTGTAGTTTCTTATTAGTTACAAAACATTTACAAAGCAATTGGTGTCATTTAATGTCAACTGTTACCCAGTAAACACACTGTCAAAATGATTATTTAAGGAAAGAGCTTTAGGAAGAACTGGTGTAATTTTTCACAGTCACAGAGAATTGCTATATTATGCTACTGTGTTCAATATGCCTCTGGGAGGACATGATAGTAGAATCATGGCAACAATTTTTTGGCAAGTCGTAATTCTACCCATCATATATTGTAGCAAATTGTATCTAATCAACAGTGATAAAGTCCATTTGCCCTTGCATATTGTTAAGGGATTCATTTTGGTGTCATATTAAAACAACTCTAAAATGGTAAATAGGGAAAATATAAAGGCACTCTGTCACATACAAAATCATTTGTCTGGTGATTCTCTTCAGGAAGGTGAAAGCAAAAAGGGTAGGAAATTATCACTCCAAACATCTGTACAGAGATATTCCATCTTGTTATGGTTTGATAGAGAGAGTCTCATGACACCTCATAGATGGAAAAAGGGGCTGCTTAAATTAGAGATCTGTAGAAAGTAAGCCCCAAACTAGGTGGATCACTATCCACAGTCACAGAGATCATTGCAGGTACTTGAGTGGAGTTTCTAATTAGGCTAGGTCTACACTATAGAGTTTTTTCTGAAAAAGTTACGCAAATTGCCAGTGTAGGCTCCCCAATGCCCAGCAGGAATCATGAACCTCCAGGGCCAGAAGCAGGCAAGCAGGCGGCCAGATGCGGTCCCTAGGCCTTAGGTTCCCCATTCCTGCTATATTGCAACGGAAGTGATTCTTCCATCTTTGTTGTAAATCCACATAACTCAGGGGCAGTAGCTAATTCAGCATTGACTTGCTCGCTACACTGGAGTTTAGGTGGTATAGACTATATTGCTCAGGGATATGAATTTTTCACAAAACCTAAGTAACATAGCTAGGTCATCCTAAGTTTTAGATGTAAACCAGGTCTTACAAACCAAAGTAATTTGCTAATGTGCAAACCGATGCAATGCAGGCAACAGCCAAACAAATTTTCCCCACTGCTCTGTACACATATCATAACCCCCAATCCTATCTTACCTTAAGATGTGGAACACACTGTCACTAAAGCAGAAGCCATCCACACATTCCAACCACAGCACTATGTTTTAAGGACTATTTATTTGCTTCATATGTATTACCCAGCCACATATACAATTCTGTTTTCAGTCCAGTCCCTGAATAACTTCTAATGCTACTTAAATCTTATACCAGATTAAACCACACTGAATCCACTCACCAATCAAACACTCAGATTACTTCAGCCCAGACATGATGGAAGTGATTCTGATGAGCTGAGGAAAACAAGAGAATATGGGAGAGACGATATCTGCTCCTTCATTTTAAGTGACCAGTGCATGGAAGGCTGAGTTGTGTTAGTAATAAGTATCTCTAAAGTCTCCTATCCTGTTGCTAGGATATTTTTCAGGTTCAACTAGCTATAGAAACTGGTCCTCTAAAGTAATCATTCTGCCTGGTCTTGAGAATGCATGTCTAAATTAAGGTTAGTGGATGGATGTTCTATTTTCATCAAAGATTGGCTGATCTGAGAAACAGAATCACTGGCATTTGTCTTCAAACATTTCTTTGTATCTTCAGGGCAGCTTTTCAGTCAAAGTCCAGTGTGTGGCTAATGCTTCCTCTGGGATCCATTTCCATTATCAAGATAAGATTTTATATATATTAAATCCTCAGCATACATGTACAGAGAGCTTTTAAAATAGATAATTCTTCCTGTTTAATAGAGCACAGTGCTGTGAACAATAATTACAATTGAAATGCCCTGAGGTCTGGACTGATGTTCTTTACAAGTCATTCTAAGTCATTTTTCAGACGTGATTTATCTGAACCACTGCCCTACCAACTTATTCAAACTACTGAGTATGCTTTTGAGAGGCTACCTTGCAATCACCATATCAAGACTTAAGAATAGCTCTCTGTTTCGGTCACGTACACGGCAAGCTTTGGAGATATTTTTTTAAATGAAACATAGAAAACATGCTTTTACCTGGATGAAAAAGAAGTACTTTTAAACTCACTACATACTGTTTAAACACTGATCCTACAGTCCTGTGTGTATGCTCACATATACCTTAGATCAGTGTGACAGAGTGCTCAGAGCCAAAAGTTCATCTAGAACTCTGATCACTCAAGCCTTAATTAGCAGTACCAGGAAAGACCAGAGGGAGGAGGAGAGTACTGACTTGCTTAAATAGGCTAGGGGGTGATAAGGCACAGTATTCATTATCCTGCCAGCTGAGTTAATTTTCCTACCCTACCACAGAGGTGACAGCCTAGGTGAGAGTGAGAATTCTCAGGGTAGGAGAAGAGCTTACCTTGTTACAATCAGTGATTGAAATACTTAACATCAGAGATGCTATTCTATTTAGACATCCAGCATTATAGTGAGTTGTAACAGAATAAAATATAGAATTTCCCAAAGATAGTGGTCTTCTGGCTTAAGTATATGTGTGATATCTACATACATGAGCAAAAAATAGTGCATATTGACAACAATGGTCACTCAAAAATATTCATTTGCAGTTGTAGATAAATGCTTCCATAGTATTTTCAGATTCACAGTATTGCCTGCAGTAATTATAGGAGTGGTGTAAATACCATGGTCAATTTATTTAGTTATCAAAAGCAAATCTGGAAAGTTTTCAAGCAGTCTCAGGACAGCCATATGTGTATATATAAATAGATAAAAATACATTGATTACTTGGTAATATATATACAAACACATTTTTATAAAGTACATACAGTGGTATTAGATAAATGAAAATTTATTTTCACATGTTCCAATGACCTCACATTTCTGTTATTTACACTCAAAATGTCAATGGTCTCTAAATATTGGAAACCTCTATTTTGGGGTGACTTCCCTGAGATTGCCTGACCTGATTTTCAGGAGTCCTGAGCACCACAACTTCAGCTGAAGTCAATGGGAGCTGAAGGTGCTCACAGCCACTGCAAATTAGACTCACTTCAGATGTTTCAAGTATGCATCCAAAATCATTGGCCAGTTTTGAAAAGTTTGGCCATAGACTTCAAAAGATACACTTCCATAACCAGAGCTACGACTTCAATTTATAGGATTGCACACTATATCATGAATTAAATTTAACTCAGGTTCTGTAACAGACACTGACCGAAGGCCCCTCACAGGGATAGTCCCCCTGAGAGTTGGAGGAAATTGTAGTTGTGAAAAATATCTAACACATCTGTTATGGAAGGGACCTGAGAGAACTGGCATTAGCCAGGTTGTGTGCTAGTTTGGGAATCTCTAGTAAACCAGGAAGCTGCCTTTCTTGGTTTCACCTGAAAATAAATGAATGGGCTAGAATTTGATTACAAAGTTTGAGAAGATGGTGGAAATTATTAAAAAGCCAATTTCCATGCTTGGATTTTGTCAGCATAATTTAGGAACCAGCTTTGAGAATGTGGCTCTATAGGTACAATATTTTTCTTAAAAGTTTCTTAGCAGAGTTTATTTAAGCCTCACACAGTCCAAATACACTGTACATCAGCCTGGTATTGCTATATAAGCTATGCCAGCAAGAGAAAAGACTTCAATGCATGTTGAATTACGCAGTCATGCAAGCTTGGAAGCTAAGCTATGTAATATGTTATTGTTAAAAACACTGTGGTGTGGAGGAATTCATTTACTTAACTTTATCCTGTTCTTGTAGCCTTGCTGTATTGCTGCCATAATATTAGGTCCTACATTTTGTGAGATACATATTAAGTAATGAAATCTATCAACTGAAAGACATGTAAAATACATGTAGTGTCTGACAATGCAAATTTAGGATCTGATCCTGCAAACAGTTCTAGTGCATAGTTCCATTGACTTCAGTCAAATATTAAGTGTGATCCAGTGCTCATAATATGAAAGGAAGGACTCATTTCAGTGAGACTCTACATAAAATGGTTAAAAATATGCACAGGATTGAATGTTTTGCAAAACCAAACCCTGATACTGTATTGTAGATGTACATCAATTGCTTAAATCACAGTGGGTATGTCTACACAGCAAAGTTATTTTGAAATAACAGTCGTTATTTTGAAATAACTTTCCTAGCGTCTACAGAGCCAAACCACTATTTTGAAATTAATTCAAAATAGCATAGCATTTATTTTGAATTTGGTAAACCTCATTCCATGAGGAATAATGCCAAATTTGAAATAGCTATTTTGAAATAAGTGCTGTGTAGACACTTGTATCGAAATAGGGGGCCTCCAGCCTTCTTAGGGTGCCCTGGTGGCCACTCCAGCCTCAACCAAGAACACTCCTCTCCCTCCTCACTCCTTGGAGCCCTTAAAGGGGTTGACTCTGGCCACAATGCCTGTGCCAGCTCTAAGCCTGCCAGCCCAGAGCCAGAAGTCTTTGCCTCTGACGCATTGGCCCCAAAACATGAGGCAGCAAGCCACTGGCAGCCAGCCCTCCACCACTCCCCAGGAGCAGTCTGCCAGCTTCCAGGAGCTTGCCAGGGCCTGGAGAAGGTGGGCGTCTTCCTGGTCCAGAGTGGAGATCAGGGACCTTATTCAGGTTTGAGGGGATGCCCCCAACATCCATAATCTCCTCACTAGACCGGGGAACATGGCTGTCTATGGCAGGATAGCTGCCAGCCTGGCCACCAAAGGCCACGTCAAACCCAGGAGCAGGTTTGCATGAAAATCAAGTTGGTCCGGTGAGACCCCCCAACCCTGAGCCCTGAGCTTCTCTTCCCCCTTTTTTCCCTTTGCTTCCCCTTTGCAGCTCCCTCCTCCCATGTTCCTCCCCTCCCGTCTCCCACCCTTTCTTTTCCCTTCTCCTACCTCCTTTCCCCAGTCTCACCAGAGTTTCATTCCCTCCTCACCCCAGTTTTGTTCAATAAAGAGAGTTTGTGTTCATAAAAATACATGTATTTTATTTGACATCAGGGGGAGGGGTTGGGGAGGAGTAAGTAGAAGGGCGTGAAGGAGGAATGAGGCACAAGCCCCCAGTGGGGCAGACCAGGGAGGGTCTTAGTGCTCCTCAGGGTGGAAGCTCTCCTGCAGGGCCCCGTGGATACTGACAGCCCCTCGATGGACCTCCCAGATGGCAGCCTGCAGAAAGTGCAGCCAGATTCACAGCAACGCATCCACAAGATGCACTAGAGTGCCCAGGGGTAGCTCTGGCTCCATGTTGCCGAGTGCTGTGGTGTCCCAAGTGAGGGCAAGCAGAGCATGCAGAGACAAAATGCTTTGCTGTCCCTCATCGAGGTAGACAAGCAAGCAGGGAAACCTGAGAACTGTCCGGGAGGGGGGGTCCCTTTAAGCACATATCTCAGATAGCCTCAGGCAGCAGCCCCACACAGTAAGCCCCACACCTGACCTGGTGCTCTGCTGGAACTGGTTCCGGACAGCCTTAAATGTGATTCAGAGTCCACTCAGTGTGGACGCACTATTTCAAAATAGCAAAATGCTATTTTGAAATGCATTTTGTGTGTAGACACGTTATTTCAAAATAAACTATTTCGAAATAACACTGTAGTGTAGACTTACCCAGTAAGATTAAATTTGGATTATATTATCTAGAGCAAATGTTATGCTGTTACTGTGAATTTATTGATATCTTCACTAATAAAATCCAGGATGATCAAAAGTAGGCAATAACAAAACAATCACAATAGAATTATATTACAGAATCCATAGTCAAATGCAGCGTAACATTTATTCATCTCAAAGTCTTTACCAAGAGCATATTTTTGTAATGTTATCATTCTGCTACTTTAAAAATGTTTTAGTAAACCAATCACAAAGCAGAAAAATTCCAGTTGACATAGGTGACCCATTGAGCAGACAGAACAACCCAAGGGCTCACTATTAGAGTTACCAGAAACCTTAAGTATAGTCATAGTTGAACTGTATCAGGAACAGACCAGAGACAGATTTGTCATTCAGCAAATCAATATTATACCCTGGTTCTCCATCTTACTCCAGAGAGGAAAAAGTTAGCATCAGCATTTTCCATAGCATAGACTAATTCTTCTTTTGTGATGGCTTCAATCTGTTGAACATGGAGGTGGGACAGAGTCCAACTAACTACCTCTGTAGGAGGGAGAATAGCTATCACCTGATCATTGCTCCGCCTGCTTTGCTGTAACCCATAATGTGGATAGCCCATGTAAAGACACATGGGGGGGAGGGGAGGCAGTCATGCCAAAGTGAACCATTCAAAACAAGGAGGATTGTGAAAATTATTGATCAGAACTATGTTTAGAAAGAAGAAAATCAGGATTGATTTGGAAACAATCTGGCAAGTGGACAAGGAGGCTAATCATACAGAATATTATCATATAATACAATCCTAAAATATAGGTCAGCCAGCTCTACTCCCAGGCATGTCTTCTGGTAACTTCTCTATTCATTTCTATTACTACAGACACAACTATGGGTAAGGACAAATCTACTATAATTGGCTCGAAATTGTTTCCTTATTACTTCACACAGTTATTGCAGAACTATCTCATATTGCATATGAGTTTAGCAGAAGCCTTTAAAGTCTTAGGGTATGTCTACACTACCACCCTAGTTCGAACTAGGGTGGTAGTGTAGACATACCCTTAGTTACTATTAGTTGTGATTGGTCAAGCTCACATTAGACTTTTGCGATCATTCTGAGATGCTTCTTGTAAGATGTTTAAGTTACATGGCGTTGCCATACAAACTATTAGGTGTTCCTTCAATCCCCCATTAGAAAACTAACTGCTGCTTTATTATTTAAAAATGCAACCTAATAGCAACAGTACTGCTGCTGAGATGCCTCCCCGCTCCCCTCTTTCCAGTAAATAAAAGCTGTTAAAGTTTCAGCCAGAGCCAAAGTTTTCAGGCAGACATTGTAAGATATGAAAATCTAAAGTTCAACACACCAGTGTCTTTTTGTATGGGGTTTCTTGAGTGTTTGCAAAACAATTTAGCTGGTATTACAATATCTACCTGTGCCAAAATTTTCATAGCTGACCAAAAACTTATCTACATAATTCCCATTAGTTTAAATGTGAGTTTCTCTAGCTAAATCTGCTGTGTGGCTTTTAACTGTGTTTTTGAACTTTGTCAAAGGTAAGCTGACCACTGAGAGAGTGATTTTTATTTGAGTATTTGAACTTTACTAAACAAAGTAAATCTTCCCTTAATATCATTTAGACATGACAGTCCAATTTCAAATTACATGAGAGCAGGTGCAACTCTATTGACTTCAGTGGAGTTCTGCTGAGTTCAATGGACTCACCCCCTAGTTATTCTTAAATCTGGATTTATTTAGGTCTGAAATAGAGCCCATAAGCTGGTTTCCATGCTTGTAATAATAACTTGTTGACCTATTAGGAACCCAATATCTATCTGTTTTGTCCAATTGTCATAACTGATTGAGAAATGAAGAGCTTGTGGACTCAGAGGAATGTGCTCATCTCACCAGTGGTGCAATTTTTAGCAAAGAGCTTGCTATACCACCCTTTTATCTTAATTTTCTGGTACGTAAAATACCCATTGATTAAAATTAGGAAAGTGTCACATTTATATCTGAAATTCTGATTGCATTGTTACCCTAACAATCATTAGTATTTGATGTAAATAGCAGGAAAACAAAACTTGCTTTAGTTTGCAAAAGTTTTGAGAAAAGTAATTAGGCTAAAGCTGCAATATTTGTACAGTCATTTTCATATATCCTTTGGTGAAACCACACCAAGCCCAAGGGGATTTTTTTTGGCAGATGCTGTATCACAAATGGCAGATTTATAGGCACTGAGTGAAGCAATCTCAAACTATCAGTGTCTGCACAATATCTCTAGCATAAACTGAAAACAGAAATTTGACTGTGTCTGTTTATCTGAAAAGATTTATAGAGCAGTTCTTTGCTTAGAAAAACATTTGCATTGTCTATCTGAAATCTTTGCTGTCTTTTTGAAGTTAAGGAAAGGAAAGTTGCATAGACTAATCAAATATCAAAGACAGCATTCACTTTCATTTCCCATTCCTGTGCCATAATCACAGAGAGGCAATATAGCTGAATGGATTGCACATTCAGTCAGGGAGACCAGAACCTCCTGAGTTAAGATTTGACTCTGATAATGTCCAGTGTAAACCTGAGCAAGACATTTGTTTTTTGAATTGCAATAGCACCATTAGGACCCATACAAAACAAGCACCCAATTTACCTATGCACTGTAAAAGCATATAGGGCCTGATCCAGAATCCACTGAAGTCAAAGTCTTTCTACTGACTTCATAGACTTTTGGTCAGATTGCTTGTAGAAGAGAGTCCTTGCCCCAATGAAATTACACTCTAAATAGAAAAGAGACAGTAAAATAGTTATTTGGTTTTGCAATGAGTTGAGGGTGGTTTTGCGCATGTGTGTTTTGTTTGTTTTTCCTCTGTACTTTAAAGCAGATTTTTCTGCTTGAATTTAGAATTGCAGACTGTTAGGCCTCAGTGTGGAATTAATGCTTTGCTTAAATAATGGGGAATGGAAATAAATAGTTGTTTCATAATGGGAAACCATTTTATGTGTTTCACAATTTTTTATTTCCTTAATGTTAATTTTTAAGCAAACAGATGATTATTTCCTAGAGATTAACATCTCGGTGTGATTGAAAACCTGAGCCATAGCCAAGGGCTACAGACACTAATGGACTCTAGTTTCCCAGTATTTAAATATATTACAAGTGCTTTCTTCCTGTGACAGGCCTTTTCATGAATGGAGTTTTCTGGTTTGACAGTGCTACACAACCTCTTTGCTTAGGGGTAAATGTCCATACTAGCCAAAAGGCATGGCAGAAATCAGGCTCATTAGCTCATCAGTTCCTTTTAATTGGTCATTTATTTACCTCAAGCAAAAATCTGGCTTAGGCTGGTAATGTAAATTGGAAAACAAAACAAAAGACTGGGTAGATTTATTTATGCTTTATCCACTTTGAAGAAGTCATGATAGGGATATATCTAGAGAATTAAAGTTAGATTTTTAAAGGTAGGCAGACACCTAAATGTAGATAAGTGCCTCATAAGATTTTCAAAATCTCTTAGATACTATTTGCGACTCAAGGTGGATAAATACTTTTCAAAATCTGACCTTTACAACTCTTGACAGTAGCCAGATCATTTGCTGAACTCAGTTCTCATAATTGTATTAGTTCATTATTACCTTGTACACACACAGACTCCATGTGAGGGCATCCTAGCATTGTTAGCCACGCCATTCATATTCAGTGATCAGAGACACATTTTATTACGTGATCTAAAATATTGCTTTTCCAGCTGATTTGAGTATGCATACTAAATTGTAATGTACCTGGATGATTTTGGTAAACAATACTGCTAACAAAATGTAGAAATAAAGGAAATTATGGTATACATTAAAGCCTGTATTAAAATAACTTAAAAAGAAATAAACATTCTAAAGTCCTTTTACCACCTAAAAAATCCTATTGACTTTAAAGAGAATGATATAAGCATTATTCTATAGGATCCAGCTGTCAAGAGACACTGTAATTAACCATAGTTAGCTATAAATTGCAACAGGCATACTCTGGAGGGCAATGTAAAATATTATCAATTTTAGGAGGGTTCCCTAAAATTGCACATATAGCTGAAATGATGAGGGTATGAACATGAACTTGCTTTAATACAACTAGTATGATTAGTTATTCCATACACTCATTTTTAATGTGAATATAGAGACAAATCCTGCAGGTAAATGCTGTAAATTCTAGACTGAGAGGAAATTTGCTCTTTATTTCTTCTCTCTGAGCACAGGATACAATTGGTATCTGCCCACTATATACCGACAGTATCTGGCATCTATCATTATATTTATGATTAACTGGCTATATCTACACTGCAAGTGAAGGTATGAGTGTAGCATGGATAGGCATATCTGTGCTGGTTTTAATTTAGCTAGCGCTGGTAACAATAGCAGTGTAGACATGACAGCATTGGCTAGAAACTAGAGGATAAGCACACTGGGGAACCTGGGTACAGACTCTGATTTCTAGCTCATGCTGCAATCACATGTACACTTTCAGTACTCTGATATAAACATACCCACTGTCTGCAGCCCTGCATCTTCAGATAATTTGTTTTGTGGTTTGTTCTTTAGTATTTGCTACCCCTTCTATTTTGGTATAATCAGTACATTTAATCGTAATTACATCTAGAAAACATGTGACAGGTAGATTAAGGAATGGTCAGATACCACTAGTGATGGGGCCTCATACCAACACCAAAGAGAATGGCTGAACAAGACTACAGGATCAGAATGTTGGTTGTGTGTTCTGTCTAATATTGTCAGCAATATGGCAACGTCAGGAATTCTGCTGAAAGAACTAGGATGGAATCGGAACGCTTGAGTCTATTGAAGTGACAATGCACACATTAGTGATAATAAGCCATTGCTTATTCTGTATAGGTACGTCTACACAACAGCGTTATTTTGAAATATCTTAATTCGAAATAGTTATTTCGAAATAAGTTCTTTCGAAATAACACGTCTACACACAAAATGCCTTTTGAAATAGCATTTTGCTATTTAAAAATAGTGCATCCACACTGATTGGACACTGAATCACATTTAAGGCCAGCAGAAACCGGTTCCAGCAGGGCATCAGGTCAGGAGTTACTTTGTGTGGCTGCTACCTGAGGCTATCTGAGGCCTGTGCTTAAAGGGACCCCCCCCCCCGGACAGCTGGCTCTCAGGTTTCCCTGCTTGCTTGCCTGCCTCACTGAGGAACAGTAAAGCATTTTTTCTCTGTTTCCTCTGGTTGCCCTCACTCGGGACATCACAGCACACTGCACCATGGAGCCAGTGCTGCCCCTGGGCACTCTGGTGCTTCTTTTGGATGTGTTGTTGCAAGCCTGGCTACACTTTCTGCAGCCTGCCTTGCAGCATCTGCTGCAGCCCAACCCCCACGCCATCATCCAGACCCTCCTGGTACATGGAGGAGCAGCTGCAGCTCCTGGATGCCAGCGTGCCCCGCTGCATCTGGCATCTGGACATCAGCAGCGACTGGTGGGACCACATCGTCCTGGAGTGCTGGGGAGAACAACAATGGACCCAGATCTTTAGGATGAAGAAGGACACCTTTATGGAGCTCTGTGAGTGGCTCGCCCCTGCTCTTCAGTGATGGGCCATGCACATGAGGCCCTCCATTCCCCTCCAGAAGTGAGTGGCCATTGCCATCTGGAAGCTCTCCATGCCGGATAGCTACCGATCCGTGCAGAACCAGTTTGGCACAGGGAGATCCACCATTAGAGTGGTGCTCATGTAGGTATGGCAATCTCCGGCCACTGTGCCAGGAGCGGGGGTGCAAGGAGGGGATGGGTTACCCTAGGGAAAAGGGGGGGAGGTGTTGCAAGTCCTCCTCCCCAGGAGGATTTGTTCTGTCCCACCCACACGACAGACTGCCTGCAGTGGCCAGGATTGCAGGGGGTTGCTCCTGAGGAGTGGGGGCATGTGGCAATGGCAGCAAAAGAGCATTCTCAGCCACCCTGGCATCCCAGTGACTCTTGGTTTTGTGTGTCCCTCTGCAGGTGGTCAAGGCCACTAACAGAGTGCTTCTCTGCAGATGTGCCTCTCTGATGTGGATGTGGTGATGGAGGGGTTTGGCTCCCTGCGCTTCCCCAGCTGCGGAAGGGCAGTTGATGGAACACACATCCCCATCTGTGCCCTGGAACACCAGGCCTCCCTGTACATCAGCTGGAAGGGGATACTTCTCGGTCATTCTGCAGGCTGTCTTCCTGGTGTGCCCCACTGGGGGCTTGTGCCTCATTTCACCCTCATATCCTTTCACTGACCCCTCCCTAGCCTCCCTTCCTCACGTAAATAAAAACACGTGTTGACAAAACCCAACTCTCTTTGAACAAAACTGGGGGGGGGAGGGGAGGCAAGAGGGTGGGAAAGGGGAGGGGGAAACCCGGGAAGAGGGAGCTGAAACGGGGAGGCAAGGAGAGGAAGGGGGAGGAGAAGCTCAGGGTTGGGGGTCTTGCTGGCCCTCCTGTCTCCCAGCACTGCAGGTGCAGGGGCCTCGGCATTCCCAGGGGGGAGCGGGTATGGAAGGTGGAGCAGGTGGGGGGGGATGAGGGAGCAGGAGTGGGAGGAGGAGCAGTAGCTGGGGCTGCAGCAGGGGCTGGAGCCGCAGGACACAGCAATCTCTGCACCAGGGTCTGAAGGTGGTCAGAGATGGCATGACCCTGGTCACGCAGCTCCTGCCAGCTCTCACGCCGCAGCTACAGGTCTTCATGCACCCAGTAGTCCAGGGTGCGGTGCTGGCCTCAGGATCTCCAGGTGCTGCTGCTGGTACTCCTAGTTATGGGTCAGCCTGCTGGCCTGGGTGTGGGAGGATGTCCTGGGCGGGGTGGTGTGCCCTGCATTCACAGCTGCTGCGGCTGTGGAGAAACAAGAGAAGTGGTCAGTTATCCCTGAGGACACAGTGGGTGAAGCCCAGCTCCCCTCTGCAAGACAAGGATGCTGACATGATGTGCTTGCACACAGGCCATGTATGGCATGTCCTGCTAACCCCAGGAGTGGGAGCTGGCCCGGGACTGCACCCAGGCCCCTGTGCTGTATATAGTGTGGGAAGGTGGGGGAAGATGTCCCCAGCTTCTGTGTAGTGGGGGCTTGTGGAGGGAGGGCGTCATGCAGCGTCCCACCTCGGGGTCAGGAGCACGTCATGTGCCTTCATACATACACACGTGTGGGTAACAGGCCAAGGCCCCTATGTGGCAGCCATCTGGGGCCACGTGCCCAAGGGTGGCACGGCACATGCACAGGTTGCTGAGTAATCCGTGGTCTCCCTCTCCTCCACCCCCTTTCTCCCCTCCGCATAAGGGGACAGTGATGGCACTCACATGTCGTTGCCTCCTCAGCCTCGGATGACACCAGCAACAGGCGTGCTGGGACAGCTCAGGCATCCTGGGTGCACAGCACGCTCCCGCCAGGCTCCTGCAGCTCCTGGCTGTCCTCCTCCTCCTCTTCCTCTTCCTCCTCCTCAGTCTTATGGCTAGGGCCCTCTGCCCCAGGGTTGATGACCACCTGGGGGGGCACGGACCATCTGGCCCCCCAGGATGCAGTCCAGGGCATCAAAATATGGATAGGGGGTCTGGGTCTGCCCCTGGTTGGGAGCTGCCCCCTGTGGCCATGGCATAGGCCTGCTGCAGTTCCTTTATTTTCATGCACACCTGCTCCTAGCTTTGCATGTGGCCTTTGGTGGCCAGGCTGGCAGCCATCCGCCTGTAGATGGACACATTCCTCCATCTACTGCAAAGATCATGGATGTTGCAGGCTACCCTCCAAACCTCAATCAGGTCAATGATCTCCACACTGGACCAGGAAGGCGCCCACCTTCTCCGGCCCCTGGCAGGCTCCTGGGAGCTTGCGGACTGCTCCTGGGGTGTGGTGGAGGGTGGACTGACACTGGCTGCCTTGCTTGTGTTGAGGCAACTGGGTCAGGGGCAGCGATTGCTGGCTCTGGGCTGGCAGGCCTGGAGCTGGCACAGGCACTGTGGCCAAACAGACTCTACTCCTTTAAGGGCTCCGGGGGGAGAGGAGTATTCTTGGTTGTGGCCAGAGTGGCCACCAGGGCTCCCTGGGAAGGGCTGGAGGTCCCCTATTCAAAATAAGTGTCTATACAGCACTCATTTCAAAATAGCAATTTTGAAATTGGTGTTATTCCTCGTGGAATGAGGTTTACCAATTTCGAAAGAAGCCCTCCGCTATTTCGAATTAATTTCAAAATAGCACTTGGCTTGTGTAGCGCTAGTGAAGTTATTTCGAAATAACGGCTGTTATTTCAAAATAACTTTGCTGTGTAGACATACTCTAAGTCTGAGTCTTCAGCATCAGAAGCTGAATGTCCGAGGAGCACAAAGTCTGGAATTCAGCTTAAAAAAACCCAACTTATCTACAAATGATCTGCTTCAGCCAGGCTGGCCTTACAATTGGGTTATAAGCCTTCTGCTGCATTGTTGGTTCATTTCTGCCATTAGCTGGTGAGCTGACATACCAGCTTCATCTTCTGAGTTACAGCATACAAAAGTTGGTTGATGATGGTATCTCATTATTGTCATCATCAAATTGTATTGCAGTAGCCCCAGGAATGGCCCAGGACCACATTATACTAGGCACTGTCCAAACACAGAACAAAAAGATAGTCCCTGCCTTAAAACACTTGCAATCTAAGTATAAGACAAGAAACAACAGATGGAGACAGACAATAGATAAGGGACAATGTGCTGTCCGAGATATTGGGAATGGTAACTGGTACCTCAGTTTAATGAGATGTAGCCTTTGGAGAGCCAGAGTGAGGGCAGTATTTCAGAGGGAATAGCGGGAGGATAGAAGCTAGAAGACCAGTGGGTTTAATCCAAAGGCTAGTCGAGAAGGGGCAGAAGACCCTTCTATCTATATTTCCTCTAGGACTATGTTTTGAGTTTATTAGCAGCACTCCACTTGAGATTGCTGAGAGAGATGGCAGGGCATACAAGAGCACTGCAGAAGCCAACTCTACCAGGACTGAGCAGAGCTATGCAAATAATTGTTTTCTGCCTTATAGTTCCAAAAACGCTTTCAGAAAATCATTTTGGCACCAACTGAATTTTTTGACTAATCTAAAAAGTCAGAAAATAACACTTTGGACCTAATAAAATAATTTGTTCTTCCAGGCATTTGAATTGCTGTTTATTTTTAAATAACAAAAGCAAAAGAAATCCAGAAACAGATTTATTTGATCCAAATGTACATTTTTCATCTAATAAAATTTCACCCAGCTCTAGTACTGTGCCTGAATTTAATTGATGAAGCCACGGTGCAATCCTGAATGAGATTAAAACAAGGAACCTGGGTTTTCAGTAGTTACTCGTGCAAATTCAATGGCAAAGAGCGCTTCATTTTTAATTAAAGCTATTGCATCCCCACATATTAAATCATGGCAGCAACAACTAAACCATGCAACTTTGAAATAGTAGACGCTGATCATTTTGGAAGTGTTCTACTTCTCATTAAAAGACTGTACAATTCACATCACACCAATATTTTTTTGTTGAATCATCAGCTCAGCTTTCACAAGAAACATGATATAATATGCCAAGCCAACTTACTGTCATTTGAAAAACCAGTGTCTCTGAAGTCAAAAGGATTACAAGAACATACCTAACAGATTTGCTCATCTTCATCAATTCAGGAAACTGACCCTTCCCCTGTGAGAAAAAATCAACTACCTCAGTACTCTAGGAATACATTGCACTTAAAGCAACATCAACACTGGAAAGCTGTCATGATCTATTGAAGTTTCCCAGAAAGCTTTGCATCTCTGCAGTGTGTTCAAAATGTGGTACTCAAGGAGTTAATAACATCTTAATAACACATAGGTTTTATCTTCACAGAGAATCAGAAGAAAAGGCCTTGTGAAAAAAAACCTCTGTGTAAAGCCTTTCTACATTTAGGTTTTCAGTAAGCTACAATTCATATGTGAACACAGTTTTTTATATATACTCATATTCCATTTTCTTATCTCCCAGTTTGTAAGTTATCTGCAGCTTCCAAGTACTGTAATACAAATTCTGATCTCAGATGCACATGCCAAGAATTATAAAATGGAACGTGTTTTACTTACTTATTTTCTTGCCTTACTTTGCTTTAAGAACATATAGGTGTGCTTATAATATTCTGTGGATTACTACAAGAAAACTTACTAGGTTCATTTTGACTTCTATAGAATATTAATACAATTCTACCGTCGAATAAAATTGAATACAGGTTGCTGCAGCAATGGGCACTTTCTATCCGTCAGAAACTCCAGGACTTCTTATTCCTAGAAATTAGGTGAGGGGGAAAAGACACATCAGATGTGATTCTGACTCAATCTGCATGCATTTCAAGGAGCTTGTTCCCGCTTACCCCTTGCACAAGAGCTGACTATAATGACAGTTCTAGCAATTCCCTAAACACAAAGTGCTTGCTCCAACAATCAATTATAATCAATTGAAAGATTCTCATTAACTTCAACGGGACTTGTATCAGTCCCTCAAACTGCTCCAAACTATCATATCAGAGGCATACAGAGATGGACAATACAAATATTGCACCCCTAAAATAGAGATACAAAGGCTGTGTTTAAACTTGAGATCCTGGTCATGTTGGGTCCGATTCGCTAAAGCTTTGCATTAGCATTTTCAAGTTGAAATGTAATTGTTTCATGTAAACATAAATTGCTTCCTCTTGTCTTGTAACTGTGGAATCCTGTGGCATGCATTATTCTGTGAAAGGTAGAACACCTGCAAAAGGGAGAATGTCTAGATTAGCAATCCAAAATTCATTCCTCCTTCTTTTTTACCCAGTGAGTACTCATGCAATTTTCACCAAACCTGCTTTTTCATTTTTCAGGCTTGTTAATTTCCCCCTGTTGCCTTCCCACAAGCAAAGTGTGTGCAGGTGCAGTAAGACAAGTCATTTCCCCTACTGTGCTTGCAAGGAACACTTCCTTCTTTGCTTTATTTTAGGATCACAGTTCCCTTGGCACGGAGTGGGGATTGTTGCCATGTATGTATTGGATGCTACAGGCCTCTTTTTAGGATTTTTAAAATTACTCAAATAGATCTAAAAAATAAGTACACATTTAAGGTACATTAAAATATTACCTTGCCACCCATCTCCCTTTAGCTAATTGAGAAATCCTCTAGGCAGACTGGAATGAGCAAGAACCGTATGTTTCCCTTTCAGGGTGATTGTTTCATTCACTGTAAAAGTGTTTTGACAGTATCTCAGAGAGCACTCCTCCAATGTGCTAACATTATTGTTCTCTCACAGCACACAGAAGGAGGTCCATAATGCATTCAGGGTGTGAGCCAATTTTCATATATATAGGCATGGTGGGGAGTGTGAGGCCATGACAGGGATGGAATCACAGCTTCATGTGCTGCACTTATCTGGGGGTTCTGCCAAAGCCTGAAGTCTGTTACGTGGGCAGTGTGGAAACATTCAGTTTCTACATCACACTTAAGACTCTGTAGAAATCTCACATGCGGAGGCTTTATGGCCAAAATTGCACAGCTTGACATTTTGTGGAACAAATCCCTAGGATCATGAGATGCAAATGAAAAATCCAGCCTATACTAATAGAACATGAGCAAAAATAATGGTTTTCCAAAAAAGAGGCTGAAATCCTGGCTCCAGTGAAGTCAATGGTAAAACTCCCAGTGTGGTTAATGGAATGAGGATTTTGCTGCAAGATGCTGAGTGCCACTTGTAATGTGCTGAACAATGTGATTGGCATCTGTGTGCACTGAAGGTCTATGTCCCTGTGAGATCAGGCCTGTAGTAATCAGCAGAATATTTTGAAACGGTCACTCTGAATTAGAGAATGTACAAGTCTGACTTCTCATCTCAGTTCATTTCAAGCATCTGTCACAGGTTTTTCCCCCCTTAGTGGTTTGGAACTGATATGACTTTAACTGAATCTCTTGGATTGTGCAGAGCAGGTGACAATCTGAACTCATTTCCTTCCTCTATCTAATAACTTCTTGTCAAAGGAAGGGAGAGTTATTTTCTTTACTTCCTTCCAGCGGGTGAAGTAAAGGTTATTTACTGATATTTTCCATACATTCTCTACTCCCACGGCTTGCTTCAACCAACATCTGACACAAGCAAAAACCTGGTACTGAAGGCAAGGTGCGTATGTGTGAGATGGAGGAGGTTAATTTTAATGCACATGTTTAATATAATATAGTTCCAGTGCACTCTGTCCTATAAGCAAACCCTCAGAATGCAGCCAGGCAGGAAAGAACACTCACATTTTTAAGGATCCACATGTCTTGCAGCTAGGTCTGCTGCTCCCTGAGCATTTGCTGCATCCACAGGATCACTCAGCAGTGACTGACAGGCTTTGGGCCTTGTGAGTCCAAGCTCCACAAGATGTGCTGCCCACAGAGGGCCTGACTGGTTGTGCTTGTGGGAATCTGGATTGGTCCAGACACTCTATTTACTCATGGAGGGGACACCAGGGAGTTGTCAGTACAACTAGGCAGATCCCTTCCTAGCTGCTATGACAGACCTTGCTCCAAACCCTGCCCTGCCTGTTCCTTTTCCTGTTTCTATTCCCATCTCAAGCTGTCCAACATTATGGCTCCTGCAGAATTAAGAATAAAAGTACATAGGATTTTCCTCATTGGATCACCTATGAGTCCATCAAGTCCTGTAATGTCTATACTGCAGAGTTTTTCTGGAAAAACAGCCATTTTTCCAAAAAACTATACTTACGTCCACACTGCTATTGCATTCTTTTGACAGAAAGTCAAAATAATTAATTACTCATTTAACACGTGCCCGCTTAACACGTTTTCGTAATAGCATGATTTTTTTTTAGGGAACTTTTATGAATAACACGACCCTCCCCGAAATAACACGAAGATAATCAAGTGGTGGACTACTTCGTGTGGTGGTATAAGTTGATGAAAACAGTGGTAATACACATGAGCAGATGAATACATGTGGTCACATCACTCCTCCGCTCACTCATGTGTGTATCTTCGTGTTTTAACAAACCATTAAAACTTGTATTACTAGATATCTAATGTTGACGTTGACGACCGAGCACCAACAAAAAATTGACTTTGCCACCTCCAGCTGAAATGCAACCCCCACATTTTCCATTATTTTTAATGGGGAAATTGACCCCGCATAGCACGTTTTCGCTTAGCACGAACATTTTCAGAAATGCATCTATAGTGTTAAATGAGGAATTATTGTAACGGAAGGGTTTTTCCGACAGCAGTATACCTTCTTTCTACGAGGAAGAAGCCTTTTTCCAAAAAAGCTTTTTCAGAAAAAGGCACGTGTGGATGCGGAAGAGAGTGTTTTTTTGAAAGAAGAGACCTCCAGGAAAAAAGCACAAGTGCCTTGGTGGCCACTCCCTTCACAGTAATCACAACTGAAATGTGAGATAGTGTCCAGTCAATGTGGACGCTATCTTTTGAAAAAGCACATGCTTTTTTGTTGCGTTTTTGCTGTGTAAACAATCTCTTTGGAAAGAAGATTTTCCAGAAAATCTCTTTAGGCTTTAAAGAAACACAAGTGATTAATGGACGTAATCAATTGTTGAATATTGCACGTAAGGTTAAAGGCATTCCTTGATCTCTTCAGGCTGTGCCCCGGGGCATGACATTTTATATTTCTTATCATCCATACTGACATATATTATTCTTTGTTATTAAATTATCCCATCCTTTTAAAATACCCAGCCAGAATATTTGGCTCCTGCACCACTGAATTCCACAGACTAACTATGGTATGTACTGCATGAAGCAGAATTCCCTTTTTATTTATTCTGGTGTTCTTTGTGTGACTGATGCAATTTTATATGGTGTAAGAGTTTTAAAAGTTAACAGGAGAGGAAAGCAGTTTCTAAATTCCTACCAACACAATGTATCTTTTATAATGATATCCTAGTCGACTACTTAAATTTCATGTGATGTTGTATGCATATTTAGGTAGGATTTAGCTAATGGAATTCTGAAGCTTGGTTTGGAATGTTTTCTGAAGTAAAACAATCTATGCAATGTGTTTCTAGATATGCATGTATTTATTCTTAGAATGATATCAAGTTTGAGTCTATCATTCTTTACCATCTAATGAATAGCTCCTAGTAGTTACAGATACCATGTGGGTTTCTTCACAAGAGCAATGCATTGGCCATAAATTCTGATAAAAACACAGGTGTGTATATAGGTTTAACATGTAGGAATCTACATACTGTGTGCTTCATTGTTCTCATTTTTCTCAGTCTCCTCTCTCTGGGCCCTAATGCATCCCATGTCTCCCAGTTCTATAGAATGCCTTTCCAAAACCTCCCAAATACTTACAAAAAACTCACTGCTGCTGTCACCGTTCAATGAGTAAATACAAATCTACGCCAAAAAAAAAAGAGCATCCATAAAAATTACAGTCTTTATTAAACTTATATAAGCATGCCCACGTGCCTTTTTTTGCTGATTTACTGCAAATTTCACCATTGTTACCCACAAAGAATAAAATCTTATCCTGTAATGAGTTCTACTGATTTTAATGGGACACTATAGGGAGAAAGGCTGTAGAATCTGACTGTAAATCCCAGAAGTAAGCCCAAAAGGGCACCTGGAAGACCAATACCACCTCAATGCTCTGAACTTTGAGCATTGGCTTGCTTTGGCATGAGCTTCAGGAGCAGCAGTTCACTAACTGGCTGAAGATAGCAGGATCTCCTTACATTTAGAAAAAGAAATGTTCCTATTCAATGGACTCTCTTTTCTAGAAAAGAAGACTGCCAAAGAGCAAAGAAAGTAGGATGGTACAAAATTTGCCAGGATAAGGTGGTGAAACCTAGCTCTGGTTCTCAAGGTTTGAAGGTGACCTCACCTCTTCAGGTTTTGCAGATATTTGAGTTCATAGCTACTCATGTCTTATGGAAGCTTGCTATGTCCACACTCAGTAAGGTAGGAGATGATTTTCCTCATAGTGAGTGAAACCCCATCTTGAGGAGGAAAAACACACACAGTACCCCTTTTATATTTTTAAAGTAATTTGTTAATGGATAAACTAATGGGAAAGTGAGAAGGGAATGCCTCTTAGCAAATATTTCCCATGCTAGCCTAAGAGCGGAATCTCAGGAGAAACCTCCCTGTGCTTTCTGATCCATGCTTGTTCTTGACTCTTGATCATCAGGTTTCCAAGGAAGCACAAAGAGACATTGTCTTCTCAGCTTGTTATCTTGGAGGCCTGAGAACTGTACAATTGTAAAGGACATTAAGTGAGTCCCAGCTTTGTCCTCTGATGTCAGAGCTGTTTCAAGCTTTAGGCAGCATTTTAAACACCCTGCAGCTGCTGCATAACACACTCTTCTTATGTGGTAGTACTAGGTCACTATCAAAGGCCACTCTGTTCTCTGTTGGATATGTGTCATTACTAGACTGTTGCTCTGTGAGTTTGCTCATGTGCTGCAGTTATTCAGTCCTCTTCTGGATGGCGAAAAGAACTGAAGATCACTTTCTCCCCATGTGCAACACTTCAAATATTTTGTTTCTACCCATTTTTTTCTCTGATAGAAGACTACTGAACCTTATCTTCTAGCTTTATTGCAACCCAATGCCATCATCCTTTTAATTAAAGATAGGCTTGAGTGAGAAAATTCACATCTAGACTCACATCTGAACTACCCTGGGCTTTGGTGATGTTGCGATCTCAATTGCTGCTTCTGTCCACTGTAGACATGAGCACTCAAGAATACACCAAGCTGACCGTTCTGCTAGGGAGGAGGGAGCTGCAGAACATATATTGATAGACAAACATGACACACACATTTGTCCAATACTACATGTATCTCTGAGTTCCGCACAGGTCTGAAACCATGACCAATACTAATTATCCAAACAGACTAGATTTTTAAAAATTAATTTCTGAGTTTTGCACCATCAGAAGAAATATGGCCTACTGTAAGGAGAGCTGGCTGGGAAATAATAGGGATGCTACTTAATTTTATAGTAGAGTAGTGAGAACCTTTGAACCAGATCATTGAACAAAACTGTAGCCCTATATATATATAATGGAATCCACATCCAGATAGGAAGTGCAGGAGCATACCTAGTTCCAGAACTTATTCTTACACATATCAACATTTTCCAGTTAAAAATGTTTTTTCAAAAATTCATGCCCATGTCTAATGACTATTAATTTGAGTTTCTTGAGCATGAGGGAAGCCATACACTATACACGTAAATGAAAAGAGAAAAGGTGGCCATCTGGTTAATGCAGTGGCTGAGGCTCAGGAGAGCTTATTTATCTTCCTAGATGCTCCACAGACATCTGAGGATCTAGTTTATTCTTAG
This sequence comes from Pelodiscus sinensis, assembly GCF_052426305.1. Classification (NCBI taxonomy): domain Eukaryota; kingdom Metazoa; phylum Chordata; order Testudines; family Trionychidae; genus Pelodiscus; species Pelodiscus sinensis. The sequence continues at coordinate 28,665,012 of NC_143058.1, read as the reverse complement.
TTTCAGTTCAATATTTGTAAAAGGGAATTTTGTTGTTATTTAAATGGGTAGATCTACTCACTGTGCTAGGCACTTTTCAGAGAGAGAATCTTTGCCCAGAAGACTGTACAGTACATACAGGGGATAAATTCATTAATACTTGTTGTCAACTCACAGGGCCATGGCCAAACAGGATTATGGATTTGCTGCACAACAGAGTCGATTAGGGATAGTTGCTTTTATTAATCTCACTATGTCACTACTATTACAGGCTTAATACTGCCAAATGGTTACATGCAAACTGACACATCAATAAGCATAGGCAGAGCAATGCATAAGAGAGAAACAGCCACTTAGAAATGCTTACGCCCCTTCAGTCTGCAGGGAATCCCATTCCTGTCACCTTGCTCCAGGCCGCAGTGGACATGGCTCCAGCAGGGGGAATCCAGGGCACTCTCCAAGGTCTAAGTTCCCAGTGAGACTCACTGGGCATGGGACTCCCTACACTCATTATACTACAGTTATTTACTGGGTGTGCGCGCACTGGCTCAATGCCACTCTTAACATTCGCATGAGCTGAGCCTGTGGTCAAACTTGTTTACCGCTTAGTAGTTTCCCACCTCATGGCATGGGTTAAAGCTGATAAGCGCCAGCTACTGTTTGCATTTGCAGGGTACAAGATTACCAGGCTGTATACAGCTAGGATGGAAACTTCCATCCTAGCCTGCTGAGCTGCAGGCCCCACATATAACTTTTTATGTGACACTTGTGGTTGCAATGTTGTTGTAGCCATATTGGTTTCAGGATATTGGAGACATGAGGTGGGTGAGATAATGTCTTTTTTTGGGGGGGAAACCAAATTCTGATGTGAAAGAGACAAGTTTCCAGATACAGGAACTTTTCTTCAGGTCTAGTATTTGTGAGCAATTCAGGGACGATAGAAGCAAGTGCCTTATAAAGAGCCTATGACTGATTAACATTAGATATTACAAATATTAGTGAGACTCAGTTGGGAAGTTTGGCCTAGTTGGTAGAGTGTTGCAATAGGACTCACAGATTTGGCTCCATTCCTAGCTCTGCCATTGGCTTGAAGAGAGATAGGCAAGTGCTATTGCTGCTACATGCCTCCGTTTCCCTTTCTTTAAAAATACCAACTCTCTTTGTATATTGTTTTGGGAACTATTGATGAAAAGAACTAGCTTTTATTATAAACAAATTCAGTTCCATTTAGTGACCTAATTGATTTGATTATGAGATTTTATTTCAGTTCCATGTAAATATTTGAAGAATTCTGTGTAGTTGTACAGTTGCGTGACAGGGTCCACTCACCATTAGGGGCATGTCTGCCCTCAGGAGTTATGTCCAAATAACTCCCTTTATTTTGAAATAACAAGGTGGGCAGCCACACTACTAAGCTTGTTATTTCAAAATAATGGTTTTGTTATTTCAAAATAATAACTCCTGCTTGTGAAGAGGAATAAGATTATTTTGGGAGTTATTATTTTGAAATAATCTAGTAGTGTAGACATAGCATAAGGGAGCCTCCTCCAAGCCACTCTGGGGATTAGCTTCTTTCACAAATGGCTATCTTCTGCCATTTGAACATATGCCTTGCCTCCTCTCTCGGAAACTCGGGTGCTTTTTTTGCATGACCTGATCCTATGGCCAGGCCACAAGACAGATTTCCTCCATTCTGGGGTATCAGAGTGTCTGACAGGACAACCTGTCCCAGAGAGTCTCCAGTTCCACTGCCCTGACTATTCTGTTTTCCCAGTAGCAAGTAGGGGAACCCAGGCCCATCCTCTATTTCAGGTTCCAGTTTAGGGACCCTATGTCTAACAATGGTATGTTTTCTCCCACCACCTATTACTCTTTCAATAGACTCTTTCCTACATCTTCTGACTTTCTGGAATTATAAACCCAAACATCTTCCCATAGGAAGTAACTGCAGGTGCTTAACTTCATAGCTCCAAAAAATAGCTCCGGGTATGTCTACACTACAGCACTAATTCAAACTAACTTAATTCAAATTAGTTAATTCGAAATAAGCTAATTCGAATTAGCGCATCTAGACATAAAAACTAGTTCGAATTAGCATTTTGCTAATTCGAACTAGCATGTTCACATTGAGTGGACCCTGAACCGAGGCTAAGGATGGCCGGAAGCAGTGCCGGCAGGGCATCAGATTAGGACTTAGAGCGTGGAGCCGCTGTCTCAGGCTAGCCGAGGGCTGTGCTTAAAGGGACCCGACCCCCACTCCGGAAAGACAGTTCTCAGAGGTTCCCCGCTTGCAAAGAAGTCCTGGCTTGGAGTGCCCTGAGTGCCCTCACTCGACACATCACAGCACTCGGCCATCATCCCGGCTGCACTTGCCGCAGGCTGCCATCGGGGGGGGGGGTCAATCGGGGGGCTGCAGGAGAGCTTCCACCCTGAGGAGCCCGCAGAGCCAACCCAGTCCTCCCCATTGGGGGCTCATACCCCATATCTCCCTCACCTCCTTCCACTTACCTCTCCCTAGCCCCCCCTTCCTGATGTACAAAATAAAGGACAAGTGTGTTCAAAAATAGAAACTCTTTTTATTGAACAAAACACGGGGAGACTGAGAAAAGGAGGTGGGAGAGGGGAAGAGAGAGAGTGGGAGAGGGGAGGGCAACAAAAATGATCAGGGGTTTGGAACAGGTCCCATATGAAGAGAGGCTAAAGAGACTGAGGGGGGATATGATAGAGGTCTATAAAAGCTCGAGTGGTGTGGAGAGGGTGCATAAAGAAAAGTTCTTCATTAGTTCCCATAATAGAAGGACTAGAGGACACCAAATGAAATGAATGGGTAGCAGGCTTCAAACTAATAACAGAAAGTTCTTCTTCACAAAGCAAATAGTCAACCTGTGGAACTCCTTGCTGCAGCAGGCTATGAAGGCTAGTAGTATAACAGAGTTTAAAGAGAAGTTAGATAAATTCATGGAGGTTGGGTCCATGGAGTGGTATTAGCCAGGGGGTAGAAATGGTGCCCTGGCCTCTGTTTGTGGAAGGCTGGAGATGGATGGCACGAGACAAATGGCTTCATCATTGTCTTCGGTCCATCCCCTCCAGGGTCCCTAGTGTTGGCCGCTGTTGGTAGACAGGCTACTGGGCTAGATGGACCTTTGGTCTGACCCAGTACGGCCATTCTAAGCTCAGGGCTCAGGGTCAGGGGTCTCACTGGACCACCCTGATTTTCATGCAAACCTGCTCCTGGGTGGCCAGGCTGGCAGCTATCCTGCCCTAGAAGGCCACTTTCCTGTGCCTAGTGCGGAGGTCGTGGATGAGGTCCACGATCTCCGCCCTAGACCAGGTGGGCGCCCGCCTCTTGCGGACCTGGGCAGGCTCCCGGGAGCCGCCAGCCTGGTCCTGGGAAGAGGCGGAGGGCTGGGTGGCAGCGGGTGGCTGGCTCGAGCCATGCCAGGTGCAGGGTCTGCTGGCTGGGTGCTGGCAGGCTTGCACCTGGCACGGGCACCGTAGCCAGCCCGTGCCCCTTTCAGGGCTCCGGGGCCGGGAGGAGGGCAGACGAGTTCCCCTGGTGGTGCCCAGAGTGGCCACCAGGGCAAGCTGGGGAGGGCTAGCCTCCCACTAGTTTGAATTAAGTGGCTACACAGCCCTTAATTCGAACTACTTAAATCGAACTAGGCGTTAGTCCTTGTGGAATGAGGTTTAACTAGTTTGAATAAAGCGCTCCGCTAGTTCGAATTAAGTTCCAACTAGCGGTTTGCCTGTGTAACACCTATCAAAGTTAATTCAAACTAACATCTGTTAGTTTGAATTAACTTTGTAGTGTAGACATACCCTCCCTTCTTCCAGGGAGTGAGTGCAGAGTACTCCCCCTGCTGCTCCTTTCTGCTCCTAAATTTCTGGATTAATCCAGCCCCTTTATTCCTCCTCAGCTGGGTTCCATCTTCAATTTGGCTTCCAAGCCCTGGTTCTCCCTCAGATGCAGATTAATTCACCTAATTTCACCTGCTCTGCTATGAGTGAGGGTGCACCCTCCATCTCAAATTGGTATAGACAAGAGCAGTGGGGGGGGAAACAGTGTGAATATTGGAAAGCAGAAAAATGTTCAAAAATGAATACCGGTTTTCAGAAAAAGAAAATAATCCTACAGTAGAATCTCTGGGTACGTCTACACTACAGCGCTAATTCGAACTAACTTAGTTCGAATTAGTTAATTCGAACTAAGCTAATTCGAACTAGCGCATCTAGAACAAAAAACTAGTTCGAATTAGCGTTTTGCTAATTCGAACTAGCGCGTCCACACTGATTGGACACAGGGGGGCATTTAAGGGCAGCTGAAACAGGTTCTGGCAGGGCATCAGGTCAGTAGTTGCTTTGTGTGGCTGCTGTCTGAGGCTATCTGAGGCTTGAGCTTAAAGGGACCCCCCCTGGACAGCCGGTTCTCAGCTTTTCCTGCTTCCTTGCCAACCTCGCCGAGGGACAGCAAAGCGTTGGTCTCTGTGCCCGTCTGTGTCGGTGCTTCCCTTCGGGGGGGCCACCGCAGGTGGCAACATGGAGCCACAGCTCGCCCTGCACCTTCTGGTGCACTTTCTGGACTTGCTGCTGCAAGCCTGCCACCAATGGCTCGAGGCTGCCTGGCATCACCTGGTGAACGTCAGCCCCCTGCCTCTCCGCCTGGCCGCCCTGGGGGACACCAGCACAGACTGGTGGGACCGACAGTGGACCCAGAACTTCAGGATGAGGAGGGACACCTTCCTGGAGCTCTGCGAGTGGCTCGCCCCTGCCCTGCACAGAAGGGACACTCGCATGAGGCCCGCCATCCCCCTCCAGAAGCGGGTGGCCATTGCCCTATGGAAGCTCTCCACGCCGGACAGCTACCGATCTGTCGGGAACCAGTTCGGCGTGGGGAGATCCACCGTGGGAGCGGTGCTCATGCAGGTATGGCACTCGTCGGCCACCGAGCCGGGGGGGAGGGGGGCTGCGAGGAGGGGATGGGCCGCCCCAGGGACAAAGGGGGGGTGGGAGGAGGCGAAAGCGCTCCGCACCGGAGGGGTCGGTCTGTCCCGGCCGTACTACATGCCGCCGGGGGGGTTGCTACCGGGAGTGGGGCGTGGGGCATTGCCAGGGCACGAACGCTCCCAGCCACCCGGGCGCCCCATTGATTGGCGCTTTGCTGTGTCTCTCTCCACAGGTGGTCAAGGCCGTCATCTGGGGCTTCGGCGCCCTCGGCTTCCCCAACTGCGGGGGGGCCATCGACGGGACGCACATCCCCATCCGTGCCCCGGAACACCAGGCATCCCGGTACGTCAACCGCAAGGGGTACTTCTCCGTGATCCTGCAGGCCATGTGTGACCACCGGGGCCAGTTCACGGACATTAATGTGGGCTGGTCCGGCAAAGCACACGACGCCCGGGTGTACCGCAACTCCTCCGTGTGCCAGCGGCTGCAGGACGGGACCTTCTTCCCCGACCGCCACATCAGGGTCGGGGATGTGGACATGCCCGTGTGCCTGGTGGGGGATGCCGCCTACCCACTGCAGCCGTGGCTGATGAAGCCCTACACGGGGCACCTCAATCCCTCCCGCCAGGCCTTCAATGCCAGGCTGACCAGGGCCCGCATCGTGGTGGAGGGGGCCTTCGGGCGACTGAAAGCCCGCTTTCGATGCCTCCTCACCCGTCTGGACCTGGCCGAGCACAACATCCCTCCCGTGGTGGCAGCATGTTGTGTGCTCCACAATTTGTGTGAGAGAAAGGGGGAGGCATTCCTGCCAGCCTGGATGGCTGAGGCTGACCGCATGGCTGGACACTACGGTCAGCCCCGCACCGCTGCCATCCGGGAAGCCCAGCGGGGGGCCGTCCGGATCCGGGAAGCCCTGCGGGAGAGCTTCCTGGTGGACGAGGAGGACTGACCTCTCCCTGCATGCCCCACTGGGGCCTTCTTCCACCCTACCCCCCTTCCCCTTTCCCCTCCCTACCTACTGTCAAATAAAGACACCTGTTTTTCAAACAAAAACGTATGTTTATTTCACATAACTGGGGTGGGGGAAGGGAGGAATGAGGGTGGGAGAGGGGAGGGGGAAACCTGGGACGAGGGAGCTGGAAGGGGAGGGAAGGGAGGAAGGGAAAGGAAAGCTCAGGGGTGGGAGTCCGGCTGCCTCTCCCATCTTGCCACACTGCGGGTCCGGGGGCGTCGGTGGGAAATGGTTGTGGAGGGGGGGGGCAGGAGGGACAGGGGGTGTGGAGGAAGCAGGAGCGGAATCAGGAGCGGGAGCAGGAGGGGGAGCAGGGGGAGCAGGGGGAGCAGCAGGAGGAGGAAATGGGAAGCGGTCGAGCAGGCTCTGGAGGTGGCCTCGCAGGGCACGGCCCTGCTCCTCCAGGGCCTCCAGACTCCTCTGGCGCAGCCTCAGGTCCTGGGTGCGGAGCTGGTGATCCATGAACCGGAGGTGCCGCCTTTGGTACTCCTCCTCATTCCTGGCTCTCCTGCTTGCCCGGGCACGGGCAGCTGCTGCAGGTGGTGTGGTGCGCCCTGCAGGCCCAGGTGCTGCAGCTGTGGTGCAACAAGACCAGCGGTCAATTACTCCAGGGGCCCAGGTGTGTGAAACCCAGCTCCCCTCTGCAAGGCCAGGGCCCCTGCAGGATCCCCAGCTGCTGCTCCGTGGTGGGCAAGGCCCAGGCGCACGGTCCCAGGGCTCCCTCTCGCCCCAGCCCCCCATACACATAAGGGGAACACGATGGTACTCACATGTGGATGCCTCCCCGGCCTCGGACGACACAGGCGAGCGGCTCTGTGGGGTGCCTCGGGGGACCCGAGTCCCGGGCAAGCTGGCGGCAGGCTCCTGGCTCTCAGAGCCCTCCTCCTCCTCCTCCGTCTCCTGGAGCGGTCCTTCTGCCCCGGGATCTATCACGTCCCGGGGGGCAGGGATGGCATGACCCCCGAGGAGGCGGTCCAGGGCGTGGAAGTGGGGGCAGGCCTCCGGGTCGGCCCCCGGCTGGCAGGCCCAGGAGTAGGACTGCCGCAGGTCTTTGACCTTGCAGCGCACCTGCTCCTTGCTGCGCTGGTGGCCCCTGGCGGCCAGGCTGGCAGCCATGCGGCCGTAGACGGCCGCGTTCCTGTGGCTAGTGCGGAGATCGTGGACATTGGAGGCTTCCCCCCAAACCTCGATGAGGTCCATGATCTCCGCACTTGACCAAGCGGGCGCCCGCCTTTTGCGCCCCCGAGCAGGCTCCTGGGAGCCGCCAGGCTGGTCCTGGGGAGCAGTGGAGGGCTGGGTGTCCTCGGGTGGCTGGCTCATAGTGTGGCAGGTGCAGGGTCTGCTGGCACGGGTGCTGGCAGCCTTGCAACTGGCACAAACTGTGTAGCCAGCCCGTGGCCCTTTAAGGGCTCCGGGGCCGGGAGTGGGGCAATAGAGTTTCCCTGGTGTTGACCAGAGTGGCCACCAGGGAAACCTGGGAAGCCTTAGCCTCCCACTAGTTTGAATTAAGGGGCTACATAGTCCTTAATTCGAACTAGCTAGTTCGAACTAGGCTTAATCCTCGTAAAATGAGGTTTACCTAGTTCGAACTAAGCGCTCCGTTTGTTCGAATTAAATTCGAACTAACGGAGCGCTAGTGTAGCGCCTATCAAAGTTAGTTCGAACTAACGTCCGTTAGTTCGAACTAACTTTGTAGTGTAGACATACCCTCTGAGTTACAGTCTCCCGGGGAATGGAGGTTGACTGTAACTCTGCAATGTTTGCATCTCTGAACAAAGCACATTTTGGACTCCACATGCAGAAGCTGACACTCCAGGCCAAGCTTGAACAGCAGCTGAACTCCTCACTCACACTATGTCTGCACTGCAAAGTTTTTATGGAAAAACAGCCATTTTTCTGAAAAAACTTCACTTACCTCCACCTTGCAATTGTGTACTTTTGAAAAAAAAAATCAAAAGAACAGAGGGGTTTTTCTGACATTGGTAAACCTCTTTCTACAAGGAAGAAAAAGCTTTTTTGGAAAAAGGTGTGTGTGGACGGAGAAGAGGGAGTTATTTTGCAAGAAGAGGAAAAAGGAGAAAAGCACAGGTGCCCTGGTGGCCACTCCGGCCATAGTAATCACAGCTTACATGCGAGATAGCATCCCGTCAGTGTAGACGCTCTCTTTCGAAAAAGCAGATCACTTTTTCGATGCACTTTGGCGGTTTGGACGCTTTCTTTCGAAAGAAGTTTTTTTGGAAGATTTCTTCTGGAAAAGCTTCTTCCAAAAGAAGTCTGCAGTCTAGACGAAGCCTCAGAGTTTTGCACGCATGTCCCTTTCCCAGCAGAGGTCTCTACATGTTTGAAAACGTTGTGCCCTCCTCTCAAGGGAAGGGAATAAAAACATCTCTGCAACACACCCAACAAAGGGATAGTGATGCAGATCCACCCAAGCCATGTTCCTGCTTTGCTGCCTCAGGCTGGCAGCCTTAGCGTTTTGCTTTAAGTGGCTGCTCCATGCAGGGGGTATGGAAGGGACAGTCAGCCAGATATGTCCACCTTTAAGGTGCAATACAATATTTGCTACTTTTTTCTGCTTCTGCCAATGCGTGATTGGTTAGATCCAGTTCCATACGGTGTGTGGTTGACCAGTCAGTGTGTAACTCTGGTGTTAATGTATTTGAGATTCTGCTGTAATTTCAAAGTTGTTTGAACTAGACCCAACTTTTGCTGTTTGAATTTGACAATTAAACATCACATTATTTTTTTCAAAAACATAAAAATGGCTATAGAAACATTTTGCAGAATCAAAAAAATTCAGTAACCATTTCAATATTATTAAGCAGTGATTTTTAATAAGTATTAAGAAGGTGTGTATTTTCTGAAGAATAACATTGGACAACTTTTACAATATTTTAGGGATAATTTAATTTTAGAAAAAAAGACTTTTATTTTTAAAAAAAGATCTTCAGTTACTGTAGAAATATGTGAGATTGAGTTTGCTGTGGAATAGTCTCTGAAAGTAAATGGTAAAAGCCCTATCATGTTAGAATTTTGTCCCTATGCGTGCCAAAATACTAAGGCTGTGTCTACACGGCACCCCTTTTCCGGAAAAGGGATGCAGATTAGACACATTGTTATTGCAAATGAAGTGGGGATTTAAATATCCCCCACTTCATTTGTATAAACATGGCTGCTGCTTTTTTCCAGCTTGGGGCTTTGCCGGAAAAAAGCGCCAGTCTAGACGGGGATCTTTTGGAAAATAAAGCCTTTCCCGAAAGATCCCTTATTCCTGATTTTAAGAGGAATAAGGGATCTTTCGGAAAAGGCTTTATTTTCCGAAAGATCCCCGTCTAGACTGGCGCTTTTTTCCGGCAAAGCCCCGAGCCAGAAAAAAGCGGCAGCCATGTTTATACAAATGAAGCGGGGGATATTTAAATCCCCACTTCATTTCAATAAGGATGTGTCTAATCTGCATCCCTTTTCCGGGAAAGGGGTGCAGTGTAGACACAGCCTAAAGGTATGCTGCAAAGCTCAAATCTACATGGGCATTACAATGGATTTGATAATCTAGTAATTTATTTCACTGTCTAGTTGCTATGATTTCGTGACTTGCAACTGAGATCAGCTGTGCAGATCTGACAACAGAACTTTCCTGTGTCAGGTTTTGCATCTGTACTTTTACATCCAGATGTTTTCATGTATGTACATAAACACCAAGAAGTGTGTGTACTTAGACCTGCAACTACTTTTAAATACAAATATCTTCAAACTGAAAGAAGTGTGGCTATTGTAGGGATAACATATTAATGTATTAAAAATGTGATTCCCCCAAATGGAAGTGACTCCCCATAATTTGTTCCCCACAACTTAAAGTGTTTTAGATTTATTATTAATTCTTCTTATTATTATTATTTGTTAAGATTGTTAAATGTTAAGATTTATTATTATTATTGCCCCTTTAGAATATAATGTATTAGGTCATGTAACTTAGAACTGTTAAGAATATAATCCTATGTAACCAGAAACAGCCCCCCCCCCCCCCCGCGTGCTCCAGGGCATGCTCAAATTTGTGCAAGGGGCTGCTTGAAATTGACATTGCAAAGATACATTGTAACAATGCATTGTCAAGCCACTAACTCTGCTATGGGAGCCAAGCCCTGTAATTGACTAAGGGCATTGTTACTTAATTGACGCCTGTTCTCTTTAAAACATTGTAACTTTACTCAGCACTCAGAGACTGTTTTAAGCAATACCACCCAGAAACTTTTTGTAACTATAACTCTGATATATGTAAAGTTATTATTATACAAAAATATTGTATGGGAAACATTAATTAGGGAATGTATGTAAGAGAGAGAGTGCTTGGATGATGAATGAATGGTTCTGAGAGGTGCCAGCCTGAGAATACAGCAACAAAGGGCTGAAGAAGGCGTCAGGTGCCAGTGCAACCAAAAGGTGTCAAGTGGAGAAAACCAAGTACTGGAGGTCCACCCGATGAGATCACTGACGAGCACCTGGCAGCCACCCTGGAGACATCAGCATGATGCAGCAATTTCCATAGACTGGCATGGGAAGAAATTCCTATAAGAACTGGACTAAAAAACTATGGAGTCAGAGTCCAAGGTTCTGCTGCCAGCCCACCAGGAGCTTCAGATGCGCATCTGATCAGGACTTCGCTCCCCACTACCATCACTTGTGTACAGAGTACATTCTGTCACAAGCAACTTCCAGGCTGGTAACTATACACAGAACTTGAATGAATGGATGTATGAATGAATGGTTATATATATATATATATATATATATATATATACACACACAAGTGTATAAGGGTTAAGTAGTGTTAGGAATAAGTAGTTAAACAACGTTGTTTGCTTCTATCTTTTCTTTATTTTTTATTATTATCTTTACAATAAATGTGGCTTTTTGCCTTATACCCCTTTTTCCAGAGGATCGGGGCCAGTCTAGATGCTCTTTTCCGGCTTTTTTAAAAGCCGGAAAAAAGCGGCGGACATTTTTATTTAAATGCCGCGGGGGATATTTAAATCCCCCGCGGATTTCCCTACGACGACTGGTGAAATTTACATGCCCCTTCCGGAAAAGGGGCCAGTGTAGACATAGCCACATTGTATTTCTAGTGAGCTGGTTGTTGGTGATCCTTTCCATCATAATGCAGTATCCTCTCATTTTAGTCAGCAGTTCACACTGGCCATACAACACATTGCAGCTGATGCTCATTAACAATATCTGTGGCTGTTGGTACCCAGATTTTCTAAGGATATCTGCCAAGAACTGTTATTTAAGATATGCTTAACCACCTGGTGAGTGTCTTTTGTATATTTTTGCGTTTCAAAAAGTGTAACCCCCAGGATATTAAGCTAGGGAATTAGTCTAGTGTGGTGTTCCAAATTCTGCACTGAAGTCAACTGTTATAATTAATTAGCTATGTTACTTAATCCTGCTTTAAGTCCCTTGTGGGTTCTGTGCTCCATTGAAAGTCTAGAAATGTGTCTTGTTGCTTTTCACACTAAATTGCTACAAAGATAAAAGCAGGAAAGAAATCGTTTATCTCTTCTAATCCAAGCAAAGATGAACTCGGTTTGCCAGTAGCAGCCCATACTATAAAATTATCCTAATCATCCCATAAAATCCAGAGCAATGGAAAGGCTTCATTTTTTGTATCACTCCAGTTTAACTTTGAAAAGGATTTTAATGGGTTTTATAAAATGTTCAGTATTATTTTAACGAACTTGAGGTCTTGAACTGCAGACAGTCATTAATATTTGGAAGAAAGGGAGGCAAATGCATGGGATTACATTTTAATGACATCTTTTAAAAATAACCCAACGAATCTTTCAAGATTGTTTGACAGCTGGCATGGCAAAAGACTGAAAAGCACTAACAGCATAGGCAATTCCCCAAGTTAAATTTATAATTTTTAGTTTAAAAAAAGGCACCATTTTCATTTTGACTATCTATGGCCCTGATCCAGAAAACACTTAAGCATGTGCTTAAATATAAGCATGGAAGAAGTCCCATTTTACTCACCACCATTGTTCAAAGTAATTTATTAAATAGACCATTTTAATGTAAATGTTACTTTCAAACACTTCTATTGCAGCTATACTAGACCATTACTAGACCATTCATGTATTGTACAGGCTCCTTTGTGTTAGTAAATACTGTGAAAGATGTTTGTTAGTGAAGACAGTTTTCATAGGAAAAAGTCTATTCCAGTCAGTGAATCTGAGTGAATCACATAATGTTTCTTCCTGAGTTTCTCCATGTGTAAACATTATCTCCTGAGGATGTTATGAAGTTTAATTATATTTGTAAGGTACTTTGAGCTCCTTGGAAGGAAAGTCTATAGAATGCAAATAATTTCATTATTTCTGCTCTTAGCAATGCAATTTATACTCAAGCCTTCAGTCTATGCACATGTAGGCTAAATCCTGTAAACAGTTATTCTATTAATTGAAACAACTAATGGTTGATCAGCGCTAGGTGAATAAACTGATGTTTTTCACTTGGGCCAATTCCTAAAAATTGGGGAAAGAAATCAGATCAGGTTGAACCAACTCTGAATTTTTGCTAAATTGAAAGAATCCCCTCAGCAGGGCCATCCCTAGAATGGCGCAGGGCCTAGGACTTAGGCACTGAGTTTCCAATCTCTGCCCTGCCTCTTCCCACCCAGCTCTGCTCCTCCTCCAAGTATGCTGCACCCAAACTTCCCCCAGTGTCCCCTGACAATGCAAAACATCTGATCTGCAATAGGAGCTGAGATAGAGGAGGAGGTTCTAGTAGTGGGGCTGCTGGTTGCTGCAGCAGAGCATGGAGACCCCCAGAATGGTGCCAGAGTTGATCACACCCATTTGCCATAGCCTAGGGACAGTTCTTCCACTCAGGGTCTGTTCCAAAGAAGAGATTTGAATCTGGATCCCCCACATTGCTGGTGAGTGCCCTAAGTGCTGGGCTGAATGTTATGTCGGAGGAGAAGAGGTGGCAGCAGCAGTTAGGGTATGTCTACACTACCCCGCAAGTTCGAAATAGGGGGGTAATGTATGCATACCGAACTTGCTAATGAAGCCCGGGATTTGAATTTCCCGGGCTTCATTAGCATAAAGCCGGCGCCACCATTTTTAAAAGCCGGCTAGTGCGAACCCCGTGCTGCGCGGCTACACGCGGCACGGGCTAGATAGTTCAAACTAGCTAGCCATTCCGAACTATCTGTACGCCTCATTCCATGTTCCACGAGGCGTACAGATAGTTCGGAATGGCTAGCTAGTTCGAACTATCTAGCCCGTGCCGCGTGTAGCCGCGCGGCACGGGGTTCGCACTAGCCGGCTTTTAAAAATGGCGGCGCCGGCTTTATGCTAATGAAGCCCGGGAAATTCAAATCCCGGGCTTCATTAGCAAGTTCGGTATGCATACATTACCCCCCTAGTTCGAACTAGGGGGGTAGTGTAGACATACCCTTAGAGGCTTGATCCCACAAGGCCTCACTTACATGAGTAGTCCTATTGACTACATGACTAGAGAAAACACTTCTTATGTAAATAAGCATTTACAGGCTTGCAGTCTGGATTTTTGAAAAGACCACATTATATCTGCACTTCTATATTTGGTAGCTCCTGATATTTACCTCATGGCATCCCAGCTCTGTTTTTCTAATCATTTGCAAACGTACCAGCTCCAAAGCAGTACATTCAGGCACAAAACATTAATTTTCCAATGCTTCCACCTGGCAGCATTGATTTAATCTGCGCTCACAGCAATTACTTTATTAGAAATGAGTGACATTAAAAATTACAGCAGTATAATTTGTTTAATTATCCTGATAGTCAAATCCTAATCTAGATGTAGCATTTGAGCTAGAGATCTCATGAAAAATGCTTTCTCAAGGTATTTTGGTGCTTCCCACCAGTCCTGTTTGAAACCAGAAAGAGCACAGGAATGAGCAAATGAGCATAAAAAAGTACAAAAAACTTTTCCCACAACTCTTCTGTGATTCTGAATTGGAAAGACTATTTAAAAGTCTCAGAATCCAGCTATGTTTCCTGTCTCTACTGAAGTAACTAGATGCAGCAAATACAAGGTAACTCACCACTCCAGATAACTCTTCTTAGTTTGTTGCTGAACTTTGCTGACTTTTTTTTACTTAACTCTTTACATCATTCTGTGATATTATTTCCTGTCATTTGTTTTGCAGCTGTTATAATTAAGTAATCACAAATTTTGCACCTAGCCTTCCAAGGATTTGTGCACATTGAGCCCTGCCTATATATTTTCCCTACCCCAGTTCCAATAAGTTGATGTGAAAATCTTGGCAGCATGGAAAAAGCCAGAGCTCCCAAGTGACTCTTGATTTCCTTCCTCAGGACATCACCTCAGCCCATTCAGAACCCTGTCTTGGCCTTCACTGTTTCTTCCGTTGTCCAAGAGATAGTTCACAGAAACCTTCATTTCCTTACAAAGCCACACACCACGTAGCCTACACAGGGGGAAGGAACTTTGCAACCAACGCCAATCTCTCTTGATACGTGCACACATGCACATACAGTGCACTGTACTACAAGACATGGCATTGCTTTATAATGAACCAATTTCTTTTGTATGTTTGGCTGAACGTCTTTCACTGTTAACTTTTTGAAGTGAATGCCATTATATTCACAGAAATGTAGCCGTGTTAGTCTGGTGTAGCTGAAACAAAATACAGGACTATGTAGCACTTTAAAGACTAACAAGATGGTTTATCAGATGATGAGCTTTCGTGGGCCAGACCCACTTCCTCAGATCAAATAGTGGAAGAAAATAGTCACAGCCATATATACCAAAGGATACAATTAAAAAAAATGAACACATATGAAAAGGACAAATCACATTTCAGAACAGAAGGAGGATGGAGGGGGGGAGGAATGTGAATGCCTGTGAGTTAATGATATTAGAGGTGGGGAAGGGTAGATGTCTGTGAGTTAATAGTATTAGAGGTGATAATTGGGGAAGCTATCTTTGTAATGGGTAAGATAGCTGGGGTCTTTGTTCAGCCCCCTGCGGAGAGTGTCGAATTTTAGCATGAATGCCAGTTCAGAGGATTCCCTTTCAAGTGCAGATTTGAATGTCTTCTGAAGTAGGATGCAGGTGAGTAGGTCATTGAGACAGTGTCCTTTCTGGTTGAAATGGCAAGCAACTGTTTTTTTCTTTGTGATCCTGTCTAATGTCTGTTTTGTGGGCATTGATTCTTTGGCGAAGTGTCTGAGACGTTTGTCCAATGTACATAGCAGACGGACACTTTCGGCACATGATAGCATAGATTATATTTCTGGAGGCGCAGGAATATGTATTCTTCATCTTATAACTCACTTGGTTAGGCCCAATAATGGTGTCAGCAGAGTGAATATGTGGACAAAGCTGGCAATGGGGTTTGTTGCAAGGGAAAGTACCAGGGTTGGTATTAGTGTGGTATGTCCTGTGGTTGTTGGTAAGAATCATCTTGAGGTTAGGTGGTTGTCTATAGGAGACTATGGGTCTGTCTCCCAGAGCTTCTTGGAGTTTAGTGTCCTGTTCCAGTATAGCTGTAATTTATTGATAATGTGTTGGACAGGTTTAAGTTGGGGGCTGTAGGTGATGACAAGTGGTGTTCTATTGTTGGTTTGCTTGGGTCTGTCTTGTAGTAGATGGTTTCTAGGTATTCGTTTGGCTCTTTCAATTTGCTTTTTTATTTCTCCGGGTGGGTAGTTGAGGTTTATAAATGCTTGGTAGAAATCCTGAAGTTTCTGGTCTCTGTCAGTGGGATTAGAGTAGATGCGGTTGTATCGAAGGGCTTGGCTATAGATGATGGATTGTATGGTGTGTGCTGGATGGGAGCTGGAACCATGTAGGTAACTCAGTGATTGGGCAGCAAAATGGCAAATGAAATTTAATGTGGATAAGTGTAAAGTAATGCACATTGGGAAAAATAACCCCAACTATACGTACAGTATGAAGGGGGCTAATTTGGCTACGACAAATCAGGAAAGGGATCTTGGAGTTATCGTGGACAGTTCTCTGAAAACTTCCATGCAGTGTGCAGCAGCGGTCAAAAAGGCAAATAGGATGCTAGGAATTATTAGGAAAGGGATAGAAAATAAGACATAGAATATCTTACTGCCCCTGTATAAAACTATGGTACGCCCACATCTGGAATACTGTGTACAGATGTGGTCTCCTCACCTCAAAAAAGATATTTTGGCCATGGAAAGGGTTCAGAAAAGGGCAACTAAAATGATTATGGGTTTGGAACGGATCCCATATGAGGAGAGGTTAAAGCGACTGGGACTTTTCAGTTTAGAAAAGAGGAGACTGAGGGGGGATATGATAGAGGTCTATAAAATCATGAGTGGTGTGGAGAGGGCTGATAAAGAAAAGTTATTTATTAGTTCCCTAAATAGAAGAACTAGAGGTCACCAAATGAAATTAATGGGTAGCAGGTTTAAAACGACTAAAAGAAAGTTCTTCTTCACACAGCGTGTAGTCAACCTGTGGAACTCCTTGCCAGAGGAGGCTGTGAAGGCTAGGACTATAATAGAGTTTAAAGAGAAGCTAGATAATTTAATGGAGGTTAGGTCCATAAAAGGCTATTAGCCAGGGGATAAAATGGTGTCCTTGGCCTCTGTTTGTCAGAGGCTGGGGAGAGATGGCAGGAGACAAATCACTTGATCATTGTCTTCGGTCCACCCTCTCTGGGGAACCTGGTGCTGACCACTGTCGGTAGACAGGATACTGGGCTGGAAGGACCTTTGGTCTGACTCTGTACGGCCGTTCTTATGTTCTTATGTTCTTATGTAAAGGTTGTTACAAGGAGGAGGGAGAAGAATTATTTTCCTTAATCTCTGATGATAAGACAAAAAGTAATGGGTTTAAATTGCAGCAAAGGAGGCTTAGGTTGGACTTAGGAAAAACTTCTGTCAAGGTGGTTAAGCACTGGAATAAATTGCCCAGTGTGGTTGTGGAATCTCCATCAATGGAGTTTTTTAAGAGCAGGTTAACCAAACACCCATCTGGGACAATCTGGGTGGTGCTTGGTCCTGCCATAAGTGTTTGGGTATGGACTTGAGGAGCTCTTGAGGTCCCTTTCAGTTCTTTGATTCTATGATAATACACCAAACTTTGGATTTCAATAAACCTGAAAATATGAAAGTATTTAAGTCGAAATCCATAATTTGTATCTAAGACCCACCTCTAGTTGTGTGTGAATTTAATCTGGAGGCTATCATTGGCACAAAACTAATAGTTTGTAAAAGGTCTTGAAAGTTTGTTCTCTTACATGTCTTGTACCTGAAAATGTCACATTGTATATAGATTAGCTTTCATCATCTGGACGAGGAATGGAAGAAATAGTGGAGAAAACAGTCATGATGTTTCAGTCTTCATTCTCTTGTGGCTGAACATGCTAGGTGCACTAGGAGATGTCAAACAGCATTGAGATGTAGGCTTTAAATAAAGAAATAATTGAAAGAATACAAAAGACAATTTTATAAAAATACAAATATCAGAGACCAATAATTCTAGATTGAAAATATATTTTTAATCTACCCTTGGTGTCAGTTTTTAAAGTGTGTATTTTAGCCAAATTTTCCCCCAATTTATTAAAAATGGAGATAATGGTCTTCTACTTCTGTTTTGCCTTTGATGACACAGGAAATGGTGATGAGGAAGGGTTAGCTGTAGCTGAGAGCTCAATGAAGGCATCGGAGGGGTTATGGGGGAATGTTCTGTTTTCAGGGATGGGTGGAGGGATATGTGGGGAGTCCCAGTAAGGAAGCTGGCACAGTATAATGTGCTAGAGTGTAGTTGTTAGTAGACAATTGGCAGAGGAGGAGGCAGGGTTTTTTGCCAGGATGTGACCAGAAGAAGCACATGGGAAGGGTCTTCCTGAAAATGGTGAGCAAAGGAGAAAGGCAGAAGGTTGGAGAAGAAGAGACAAATAGAGTGAGCATTTGTAAGTACAAGTGAGAGACCAGTCTGGAGAATGGGTGAGGGTGCGTACTTGGTGGTAAATAGGTGAGAAGATGATGCTGACTAGGAGGTGAAGAGAAAAGACTATGGCTACGTTTAGCCGCAAATGCTTTTAATGGAAAAATTTTCCGTTAAAAGCATTTGCGGAAAAAAGCATCTAGATTGGCATGGACGCTTTTCCGCAAAAGCACTTTTTGTGGAAAAGCGGCCGTGACAATCTAGATGCGCTTTTCCACAAAAAGCCCCGATCGCCATTTTTGCGATTGGGGCTCTTTTGCGCAAAACAAATCTGAGCTGTCTACACTGGCCCTTTTGCGCAAAACTTTGCGCAAAAGGACTTTTGCCCAAACAGGAGCAGCACAGTATTTCTGCAAGAAGCACTGATTTCAGACAGTAGGAAGTCAGTGTTCTTGTGGAAATTCAAGCAGCCAGTGTAGACAGCTGGCAAGTTTTTCCGCGAAAGCAACTGCTTTTGTGGAAAAACTTACCGGTCTAGACACAGCCTATGTGTTTAGTGAGCACATGTTGATGGGCAAGCGTTTGGGTATGAATGTTAGTGGTAGAACAGATTTTGAGTGGCTGTCAAGGGAATTTTGTGAGTGGTTAGAAGGTGAGTTCTAGGAGGGGTAAGTGTCCTTTTCTCTCCCATCCCCAGGTCCCAAAACCCTGCCCTATGACTTTCCGCTGCCCCCCATAACCCACACGTGCCACATGTCCCAGCATTTCACTGTGAAAATCAAAGCCTCCTGTGTGTATGCAAGAATTCCCCTATCACTTGCTTTCAACCATTGCCAGTGGGCACCAGTGGCTTTGAAGCAGCTCCAACACCCACTAAAGTCAATAAGATTGCAGTGGATGTTAGACTGAGCTTCACAGCTTGGAAATATTTATTTCATAGCACTTCTGCGAAGTGGTATGATATTTTGAGGGCTGATAATCAGCTGCAGTTTGCAGCTGAAGGTTCCATTATCACGGAGTTGTACTTAACCTTCACATCTGTGTAATTGAATTTGAAATGCTAACACATCTAGTAATGATGTCATCCTAGCCTTGGTCTGTATTTAAGCTCATTTGAATGTCATTATAGCACAGAAAGGATTTGAGACCTGAAGGGGAAAATGAAGTTGGAACTCTGTTTTATGTATTACTAGAAGGTTTACCCAGCATTAATTGGGACCTTAACTCAATTTATTTTTGTTTTTCTTCATTTAAACTATTGCTCTGGGGTGGGGCTTTGGATGAGGGGCTCCGTATGCAGGTTGCTCAGGGGAGAGAAGACTACCCAGACCTCTCTCACCACAGCAGCTTGGGGAGAGATGAGAAGTGCCTTTCTATGGCTACTGCAGCTCCAGTGGGCATAACCAGGGGAGGGGTATGTCCCTGGTTTGGGGCAGGTTCCGGTTTGTGGGCATACCTTGCTTTAAATTATGATAAGAGGAAGCTGCATACCAAATGTAGTGGTCTTAGCTCCTACCATTTAGGAGGAGTTCTTGAACAGACACACTCACAGATAGACAGACTCTCTCAAATATATACTAGATTTATGTTGCTGCTGAAATTGATCTGAAAATGGACATTTAGAAGATGCTCACAGGCTCTGCCATTAAAGGCACAATGTGTTCAATGCTTCAAGGGTAGCTACAGGGAGGGATTGTGCCTCATGGGATGCAATCCTTCCCACCAATCCAGGCCCACTGATGGTGATTCAAAGGGCCCAGGGCTCCTGGCCACTGCCAAGGCTACTGCATCAGCAGCTGTGTCCAGAGCCCCAGGCCTTGAAATCGCCACTGGAGGGCACACCGTTCACTCTGTGTGGTTCTGATGGCTGGAGGGAGACATGCTCCGTTCTGTGTGGTGTGGCGAGCTGGCTGTCCCAGCCCTGCCCTTTCTGCTCAAGGGCTGTCCCACCCCTTGCCCAAGTGTCTGCAAAGGCTGTTAGCTCCCCTACACTGCTCTGTGGTGTGCACGTGTCTGTAGATTCCATGATCCTGCTGCAGTCTGCTTTCTCTGGCACATCTCACTAACTCCATAGTCTGATGCCTGGCAGGGAGGAAAAGGAATTCTTTTGCTCCCACCTCCTCCCTCACCACCTTCATGATGATTAGTGTCTCTGTAGGTGGGAGCTATTCCTGCTTCATGGTTGACATCAGAGAGTCTAGGCACTCCAAGATCCATGACTCAAGTCAGTGCTAAATGTATGCAAATCCAAAAGATCAAAATAGAGACCCAAATGGATAATGTATCCATGGAAACAGGCAATATTCTTATAACTCACTTCAGTACATAGTATTTTATGGGCAGTATGTTGACATTGTAGCTACACAGCAACTCAGCTCTGTAGATGACTTTTATTTGTTCCATCATTTATGTATAATAGTCTTTTTCATGGGACTCTCCAAATCTACAGGGTTTTATGTGACAGTTAATTTTATAGCCTCTAATTTTCATACTTCACACAAATGGAGAATGAGAGAGAGTGACAGAGATTAATCATTGGCAAAATGACAATTAGGTCACAGATAATAATTTGCAGTATTTTCTCTTTTATTATAGCAGAGAAACTATGCTATAAACTCTGTACTTTTTATAACAAACCAGAGCACACAGCAGAAGTACAACCAAGTTAAAAACCAAACTTGTTACCTGGAATTACTACCTCCAGAGAGTATTGTGATTTTTATATAATTATACTAGAGGTGGTCTGTGATTTCCTCCTCTGAAGTGGAAAGGCTAACCTTCCCATTTAGGCCTCTGCAGTGGTGGGGCCAGCATACCCCAGACAATTACATTTATTAGTATAAGGGATCATTTAAACACTTTTTCTGAAAACATAATGGCTAGAGCTTTGGTGAACAACTAGGTCTCAAAAAATTTCCCTCATCAAATGAGGGATCATCCTCAAAGGAACCTTTGCTCTCTGGAAGCTCAAAAGAGCTGACAGCAGGACCTTAATGGGGGAAAGTTCAGTGACCTACTTGTGGGAAAGTGGACTCATCTGTGCCCTTCCTTTTCCCTCCTCTACAACTGTCCCCAAGGGTATGTCTAGACTACATGGCTCTGTCAACAGATCCATTTAAACTAGTTTACCTGACATAGTCAATGAAGCGGGGATTTAAATAATCCCCGCTTCATTAAAATAAAAATGGCCACCATGCTGTGCCGACAATCAGCTGATCCAGCACAGTGCAGGAGTCTAGATGCAGATCAGTCGACAAGGGAAGCCTCTGTCGACTGCTCCTGTAAATCTCTGTGACAGGGCACTTGCCCTGCACTGACCCTTTAAGGGCAAACCCCAGCTCGGAGCATGGCCTGGGAGTTTAGCCCCAGCTGAGGCCGCATTAGCTGATTAGGGCCCAGCTGGGAGCTATATCAGAGGACTGGCTGCTGCTCTGAGAGAAGGGCAGTGAGAGCCTGGCTGCTGGGGGAGTAGGAGGCTCACTGGAGCTAGGGCAGTGCTGGGGAGGCAAAGCAGGGCTAGGGGAGCTCTGGCCAAGCAAGCTCCTAGACTGTGGGGCCCAAAGCAGGGCCTGCTGAAGAAACAACAACAACCCCCAGAAGGGGGGCTCAGAGACTGACGTGGGCACTGCTGGAGGGCAGTGTCCTGAAGAGGATGCCATGTCCTGGAAGGAAGAGGGGAGACACCACCTGAGGGAAGACATCCAGCTGGCCAGAAGGAACTAATTCCCAGGACAGATGACTGGTGGTGCTGTGGTGGTGAGTGAGCCCCCTCACAACCTCATTTCACGAGGCATAAGGGAGCGGTTGACAAAGGCTTTCCTTGTCAACCGATCAACATCTAGACTGCTGCGCTGTGCCGGATCAGCTGATTGTCGGCACAGCACGGCAGCCATTTTTATTTTAATGAAGTGGGGATTATTTAAATCCCCACTTCATTGACTATGTCGGGTAAACGAGTTTACAGGGATCTGTCAACAGAGCCATGTAGTCTAGACATACCCCTATTGACCACAATTTCTCAGTAGAGGGAAATAGCACCAGGGCTCCCCTTCACTCCACTATTCCCTGAGCAGGTGAAGGAATCCAGAACACCCAACTTCCCTGTGCTGCCTCCAGGAGTGGGGAAGGGTCTCCAGGCTCTTCCTTCTTATTGCTGCTTTTAGGAGGGAAGGAGAGGTTAGAGCAGTTCATAAATGTGGGGAGGAAAGAATGAGGTCTGAGCTGTGCTGTGTGGTATTTAGGGGGCTTCACATCTGGGCCCCAAACTTCCCCATATGCATAGTCCTCATGGATCTCCCACTTTCAAAATATGTCCCACAGTGCTGAGATGAGGATGGGGAGATGGGAAGGAGCATGTTTCATGCATGGCACAGGAACACAGCACTGAAACTGGATGGGGAACTGAGAGCAGGTATGGGACAGGCCCATAAGCACTGAAGTCTTGGAAGGTGGAAATGAGCACATCCACTGAGATGAGGGATTGTAGAAGTATCTTAACAAATTGGGCAATAGGCAACACAATGAAGTTCTGCAAAGACAAATATAAGGGCTATGTCTACACTGGCCCCTTTTCCGAAAGGGGCATGCTAATTTTCAACTTCAGAATAGGGAAATCCGCGGGGGATTTAAATATCCCCCGTGGGATTTAAATAAAGATGTCCGTCGCTTTTTTCCGGCTTGGGGAAAAGCCGGAAAAAAGCATCTAGACTGGCCCGATCCTCCGGAATAAAGCCCTATTCCGGAGGATCTCTTATTCCTACTTTGAAGCGGCAGACATCTTTATTTAAATCCCACGGGGGATATTTAAATCCCCCACGGATTTCCCTTTCGGAAAAGGGGCCAGTGTAGACGTAGCCAGGGTGTTACAGCAAGGGAAGAGAAAACGAATCCACAACTACAGAATGAGAGAGAACTGGTTTGGAGGCAGCAGTGCTGAAGGCTCTGGGAATTGTGGTGGGTGACAGCCTCAACATGAGTCAGCAATGTGATTATGTTGCAAAAGAAGCAAATTCAGTTTTAGGTTGCATTAACAGAGGCATTGCATGCAAGTCATGGGAGGTGATAGTACCTCTCTAGTGCAACTGGTTGGGCCTCCACGGAAGTACTGTGTCTAGCTTTGGTCATCAATGTATAGAAGAAAGTGGAGTAACTGGAAAGGATCCAGAGGTGAGCAACCGATGATCCAAGGAATAGGACCCAAGTCATATGAGCAAAGGCTGAAGGAACCTCTTGTTTCCCCCTTCCCATTTTTTTCCTTCTCATCTTCCCCCCCCCCCCCATTTATTTTAGTTCTGGACATCCAACACTCTGGTCATCTGAAAATGTGGGCTGTGCCCACCTACATGTTTTGTTAATCTTTAAAGTGCTACCAGACTATTTGTTATGTTTGGGTATGTTTAGTTTGTCAAAGAGGAAATGGGAGGGAGGGGGAGAGAGGTGGAGACATGATAATAGTCTTCAAATACTTGAAAGGATGCCATAAAAAAAGACAGAAAAATTGTTCTCTCAACATAGAGGGCAGGAAAAGAGGCAATGGATTCAATCTACAGCATCACGCTTTTATGAAAAATCTCAGGAAATACTACCTAAGTGTAAGAACATAAGGACAACAGAACAGGCTTTCCTAGGGAGGTTGTGGAAGTTCCTTCTGTGAAGATTTTCAGAAGGAGGCAGGATAGCCTTCTGTCTTGGATGGTATAACCACAACAAATCCTGCATCTCGACAGGGGTTTAGACTAGATGGTCTTCGTGGTCCCTGCTAGCCCTAAGATTCTATTAATTAAGCAGTTCAGACATCTCAAAGCTATCGTTTGTCTGTATTCGTCTCCTGCAGGTGGTGGTACTCATTCAGCCCAGAACATCTCACTGAGATGCCCGGGGCCACTTCACATCTCTCTGCAGTTGATGTGTAGAGCTTCTTCTCCATGCATGAGGCCCAGATCAGGGGCAGGGTTTTTTCATTCCCACTCTCCTGTTCCTTTCTGGCTCCAGTTGTTCAAGCAAAACAGTTTAATAAAAAAAAAAAATCCCAACCAGCTCTACTTATCATATTACACTGTGAAATGTGTGCTCCATAGTGCATATTTGTGGATGTATTTTCAGATGTATGTTTCCACACATCTAATTTGTCTGACAGCTATTGATTCCCACTGAAATTAATGTTCGGGGCTAGACTTTATAGGAAAATGTTAATTCTCTCAACTACAGTGTTGGTGTATGGAATCAATGAATCCGATTTACCAACATGTGTATTAGTGGGGGCAGGATCAAGACCTTCGATGTGTGTGGCATAATGCACCACAGCCTTTTTCTAAATATTGTTTTATACACACATTTTCAACAGTTTATCTATAACATTCAAAAATATTTCTGGTATTCTCAGCCTTCTGAGTGCCA
This sequence comes from Pelodiscus sinensis, assembly GCF_052426305.1. Lineage (NCBI taxonomy): Eukaryota > Metazoa > Chordata > Testudines > Trionychidae > Pelodiscus > Pelodiscus sinensis. The sequence goes on along the minus strand of NC_143058.1, from coordinate 28,640,747 downwards.
TAGCTCTCATTTCATCTTCCCCATTTATTGTAACTATTAACTATCCTGCCTAATTACTCCTTAGTGAGAGTAGTTTCCTGAGCCCTCTGGAGAAAAACAAAATATCAGTAATAACTAGCAGCTCTCCACAGCTGGGTACTTATACTGATTCCAGATGTGCAAATAAAAGAAACGCTGACAACAATGTGCTGTCCAAGCTAAAAGGAAATGAAAATGTACAGACTGTTTCCCAAACTCCGCTAGGACCCTTAAATCATCCAGCACCAAAATCAATATTTGCATTTTAATTTTTGCTTAATTTGAAAGATTATGGGGGCTGAACAAAAGATGGAAAACATGGTGATGTCCTTTGAAGTGGTGTTTGTTTTCATTTCTCTTGGTTACATTTTTGTATAAAGTAATTTGGAGGAAACAGATATTTGTTTAAGAATCCAGTTTTCTGTGTTGCCGCCCTGCCATCCTGAATACTCCAGTCACAAGTAAGGTTTGGGAGAATTTTTGTTTTCAGTCCAATGCTGACAGTTTCTTAGGCTCGTGTTATGATTCTCAACCAGCAGTGAGGTGCACAATTGTAATGCCTGAAACAAAATGTATTGTGTATGTAAGAAGAACTAGCATGTTTTCCCATCTGAAAGCATGTGACTGCTGCTCAGTAGGGCGCTGCAGTAGCTCAGCTGTCTCTAAACTTCAGGTCCTGAACTTCACTGTAGCTTAAACTAATATGAAAATAAGTTACTCCCAGGCAACTGTAAAAATCTTTGCTCCTCATTCAAAATGAAATCTTTACTTCACCATTTGTTGCCTTTTCTCAGACAGAGCTATATAAGCCTGTGACTCAGCGACCAGGGAGAGCACGACCAGGAACAGCTAACAGGAGAGTTTGGCGAGGGAGTTTAGAGGGCACTAGTGACTTCTGACCTTCTTTAAAACATAACTCTTAGAATAATCTATATTCCAGAGGTTTAAAAAGAATCCCAGTTTATACTTAAACTTATTCATTAGAAAAATGGAGATAGAAGCCCAGCAGCAGAGTGGGGGCTATCCTGTTTATTGTGTCGAGTGTAACATGTATGATTACCTGCCCTGTGGGCGGGTGGCGTATGTGTGCACCCGTTGCAAGGAGCTCCTGACCCTCAGAGACCGAGTTCAGGCTTTGGAGGCCAGGGTCGCTGAACTAGAGGAGCTAAGGGAGGTAGAGAGCTATGTTGATGAGACTTTCCGGGACACTGTAGTACTGTCCCACCTCCAGTCTGAGAGCCCCAGTCCTCTTAAGGAGGATGAAAGTCTCAAGGGAACAGCATTCAATGGGAGCAGAGGGAAACCATCCCATAGTTGGGACCCTCCTCTCAGAGGATGTTGCGGTATCCTCTCACACTAAGGATACCTCTGAGGAGGAGGGAATGCCAGTTAGGAAGAGGCAGGTGTTAGTAGTGGGTGATTCGATCATTAGAAACATAGATAGTTGGGTTTGTGATGACTGGGAGAACCGTATGGTCACTTGCTTGCCTGGTGCGAAGGTTGCGGATCTCTCGAGGCATCTAGACAGACTTAAGTGTAGTGCTGGGGAGGAGCCGGTGGTCGTGGTACATGTAGGTACCAATGACATAGGGAAGGGTAGGAGAGATGTCCTGGAGGCCAAATTTAGGCTGCTAGAAAAGAGACTGAAATCCAGGACCTCTATGGTGGCATTCTCGGAAATGCTTCCAGTTCCATGCGCAGGGCCAGGTAGGCAGGCAGAGCTTCAGAGTCTCAATGCCTGGATGAGATGATGGTGTAGAGAAGAGGGGTTTAGATTTATTAGGAACTGGGGACACTTTTGGGAGAGGGGGAGCCTATACAGGAAGGATGGGCTCCACCTAAACCAGGGTGGAACCAGACTGCTGGCACTAAACATTAAAAAGGCCGTAGAGCAGTTTTTAAACTAAGAGATGGGGGAAAGCCGATTGGTGCGGAGATGCACGTAAATCGGAGGGAGACGTCTCTTAGAGGAGAATCCATTGATAGAGATTCTCTAAGCTGTAGTCAGAAAGAGAGGAGGGGAGAGGGCAAACCATGGGCCAGAGCAGACAAACAACCGCATACAAAGGAATCCAATGCATCAGGGAAGGGCAGACAAATAAGCAGTAGCAAATTTTTAAAGTGCTTGTATGCAAATGCTAGGAGTCTGACTAATAAGATGGGTGAACTAGAGTACCCTCGTATTAAATGAGGAGATTGACATAATAGGCATCACTGAAACCTGGTGGAATGAGGAAAATCTGTGGGACACAATCATACCGGGATATAAAATATATAGAAAGGATAGAGCAGACCGGATGGGTGGCGGAGTGGCACTGTATGTGAAAGATAATGTAGAATCAAACAAAATAAAAATATTAAGTAAATCCACATGTTCAATAGAATCGCTATGGATAGTAATTCCATGTTCCAATAATAAGAAATTAGCAGTAGGGATATATTACCGACCACCTTATCAGGACAGTGATACTGACATTGAAATGCTAAGGGAGATAAGAGAGGCTACCAAAATAAAGAACTCTGTAATAATGGGGGATTTTAATTACCCCCATATTGACTGGATACATGTCACCTCAGGAAGAGAAGCAGAGAGAAAATTTCTCAATGGCTTAAATGACTGCTTCTTTGAGCAGCTGATGCAGAAACCCACAAGGGGAGAGGCAATTCTCGATTTAGTCCTGAGTGGCGCGCAGGATAAGGTCTAGGATATAACCATTACAGGACCGCTTGGGAATAGTGACCATAATATTATAACATTCAACATTCCTGTGGTGGGAAGAACACCTCAGCAGTCCAGCACCCTGGCATTTAATTTCAAAAAGGGGAATTACACAAAAATGAGGAAGTTTGTTAAACAGAAATTAAAAGGCACAGTGACTAGAGCCAAATCCCTGAAAGCTGCATGGAAACTTTTTAAAGACACCATAACAGAGGCCCAACTTAAATGTATACCCCAAATTAAAAAACATAGCAAGAGACCTAAAGAGTCACCATGGCTTAACCACCATGTAAAAAAAGCAGTGAGGGACAAAAAGGTATCTTTTAAGAAGTGGAAGTCCAATCCTAGTGAGATAAATAGAAAAGAACATAAACACTGTCAAATCAAGTGTAAAAATGTAATAAGAAAAACAAAAAAAGATTTTGAGGAACAGCTAGCCAAAAACTCAAAAAGAAATAACAAAATGTTTTTTAAGTACATTAGAAGCAGGAAGCCTGCTAAAAAACCTGTGGGTCCCCTAGATGATCGAGCTATAAAAGGAGCAATCAAGGACGATAAAGCAATTGCAGAGAAACTAAATGATTTCTTTGTTTCCGTCTTCACGGCTGAGGACGTTGGGGAGATTCCTGAATCTGCACTGTCCTTTGTGGGTGATGAATCTGAGGAACTGTCCCGGATTGAAGTGTCATTAGAGGAGGTTTTGGAACAAATAGAAAAACTTAATGTTAACAAATCTCCGGGACCGGATGGCATTCATCCATGGGTTCTAAAAAAACTCAAATGGGAAATTGCTGAGCTATTATCTGTGGTTTGTAACCTATCCTTTAAATCGGCTTCCGTACCTAATGACTGGAAGGTAGCCAATGTGACACCAATATTTAAAAAGGGCTGTAGAGGCGATTCTGGCAATTACAGACCGGTAAGTCTAACTTCAGTACCGGGCAAATTAGTCGAAACAATAGTAAAGAATAAAATTGTGAAGCATGTAGAAGAACATAATTTGTTGGACAAAAGTTAACATGGTTTCTGTAAAGGGAAATCCTGTCTTACTAATCTGTTACGGTATGTCTACACTACCCCGCTAGTTCGAACTAGCGGGGTAATGTAGGCATACCGCAAGTGCAAATGAAGCCCGGGATTTGAATTTCCCGGGCTTCATTTGCATAAGCAGGGCGCCGCCATTTTTAAATCCCCACTCGTTCGAACCCCGTGCCGCTCGGCTACACGCGGCACGAACTAGGTAGTTCGAACTAGGCTTCCTAGTTCGAACTACCGTTACTCCTCATTCCACGAGGAAGCCTAGTTTGAACTACCTAGTTCATGCCACGTGTAGCCGTGCGGCACGGGGTTCGAACGAGCGGGGATTTAAAAATGGCAGCGTCCCGCTTATGCAAATGAAGCCCGGGAAATTCAAATCCCGGCCTTCATTTGCACTTGCGGTATGCCTACATTACCCCGCTAGTTCGAACTAGCGGGGTAGTGTAGACATACCCATAGAGTTCTTTGAAGGGGTTAACAAACATGCAGACAAGGGGGATCCAGTAGATATAGTATACTTAGATTTTCAGAAAGCCTTTGACAAGGTCCCTCACCAAAGTCTCTTGTGTAATTTACATGGCCATGGGATAAGAGGGAAGGTCCTTTCTTGGATTGAGAACTGGTTAAAAGACAGGAAACAAAGGGTAGGAATAAATGGTAAATTTTCAGATTGGAGAGGGGTAACTAGTGGTGTACCCTTAGGGTCAGTCCTGGGACCAATCCTTTTCAACTTTTTCATAAATGATCTGGAGAAAGGGGTAAGCAGCAAGGTAGTAAAGTTTGCAGATGATACAAAACTGTTTAGGATAGTCAAGACAGAAGCAGACTGTGAGGGACTCCAAGATGATCTCACCAAACTGAGTGACTGGGCAACAAAATGGCAAATGAAAGTGTGGAGAGGGCTGATAAAGAAAAGTTATTTATTAGTTCCCTAAATAGAAGAACTAGAGGACACCAAATGAAATTAATGGGGAGCAGATTTAAAACTAATAAAAGAAAGTTCTTCTTCACACAGCGTGTAGTCAATCTGTGGAACTCCTTGCCAGAGGAGGCTGTGAAGGCTAGGACTATAATAGAGTTTAAAGAGAAGCTAGATAATTTCATGGAGGTTAGGTCCATAAAAGGCTATTAGCCAGGTGATAAAATGGTGTCCTTGGCCTCTGTCTGTCAGAGGCTGGAGAGGGATGGCAGGAGACAAATCGCTTGATCGTTGTCTTCGGTCCACCCTCTCTGGGGCACCTGGTGCTGGCCACTGTCGTTAGACAGGATACTGGGCTAGATGGGTCAGACCAAAGGTCCAGTACTGCCGTTCTTATTTTCTTATGTTCTTATGTAAAAAAAGGAGCATTTTATAACACTGGCTAGTTGCTCTTTCAGAAACAATTCCGTCTTCCTTTTCTGTATAGTTACAATACATTACTGAGCTGTATTAGCTGGTGGATTATATAAACTACATGAGTGGTGTTCCTAATGAAACTGGAAGGAGAGAATATTTTGTTCTACAATGTAGTGATTGTGATTTTTTAGATAGTGACCTGGACTCAAAGAGATAAGAGATCAGAGCACTGAACTGCTTAATCTTTACCAAGTGGGGACAGAGAATAGAAATGAGAGGGGAAAGTCAAAATCCAAGCAAGAAAAAGGTCTGATGGACATTGAGGCTCCAAGCTATTTTTAATTTACTGAAAGTTTTTAGACTTCAGCTATCCAGAGCACACTTCTGAATCGTGCAAGACTCTTATACTTTAGTTTTTTATTTGGGATGGGTCCCACAACAATAGTTGTTTAATAAAGCATATAGCAGTCTGGAGGCAAAATCAATAAGTTCAAGCCTACTATTCCATTCTCTTTCTCATGTCTTTTCTTCTCGGGCCTCTCACCTTTGATCTATGGTGTATCTTACTGCCTTTACAATACTAGTATTTATTCTAACTTCTACAATCAAAGGATCAAAGTCCATACAAAGTACACTGGATTAATTCAACAATGTAGATTCCAGAGAATCTCTTCTCCATGTTGTTGTCTGTCTGTATGTCTGTCTGTGAAACTCCTTCTCAGTTCCCAGCATTGACCTTAAGAAGTAAGAGCCTCACTATTGGATCTGTGACAGTTTGCTTTGTTTTAGGAAGCTGCAATTGAATCCCCTTGTAGAAAAATATTTTTGCTCTCCCCTCATTTCAAAGTAGAAAACACAAGCTCATTTGATAAAGATACTTCTGCGAGTGTCTCTTTGCAGTACCCATTTTTCAGTTTGGGCATATCACCTTTCATGATGATATTGCTGCAAGAAGGTTACTTCTTCACAAACATTCCTGCTCATTCACACTGTATCAGAGATCTGTTTCAGCTATCAGTTTGTCAAATAGTGTCTCTTCTATACATACAGTGTTGGTAGGCATTTGAATAGATTAAATGGCTGGGACTGTTTATTCCCCAAGTGTTGAAAAACATTCCAAGAGTCACTCTGTGGTAGGGCTAATGTTTCTACCACGACTTTAATGGTGCTTCATTTTGCTACAGATGCAGGAAAGTGCCTTAGATGCAGCACTCTCGGGTTAGGAAATATACCTTTCTGGTGTGCTCACCACACAAAAGAAAAACAAGGGCACGTGCGACTGCTTTTAACCAGGCTGCAACATTGTTACTCAACTTGTATCCAAGGTTCCTGTTGAGGACAATCACATGCACTCTCTGATCCTTTGCCAATTCTTGGGGTGCTTCCACTGCAGGGGAGCTAATACTTCCTCTAGGAAATTCTCTGGGCTCCTCCAACTGTCGGCTAGCACTCCTTCCCCATTTGCAAACAGAGGCAAGAGGGGACCTCAAGCTCCCAGTCAGCACCACTGTAAAGTGCATTGGCAGGACTCTCCCCACATTTGCCTTGAGGGTACATTGCCCCATTGTCACAGAGTCTCCAGGCCCTGCACCCCCCTCCGCAGTCACATGTGACTCTCAGCCAGCAAGTAGAACAGAAGGTTTATTGGTTCACAGGGGCAGAGCGTAGCTCAGACTTATTGTTACAGGAGCATCCAGTACAGCCCATCATGGGGAAAGAGCCCCCACTCTGGGCCCCTGCCCCAATCCCCCAGGCCAGCTAGGCTCCCTTCTCCCTCAGCCAGCAGAAAACCAACTCACACTCCCAGCCACTGCTCCCAGCCCCCTAGGCAGCCCCGCCTCCTGCTTTGTCCGGTTTCCAGGCCCAAGGTGTTATTTGCTGTCACCTGGTCCTCAGGATGTGAGAGAGACATACTTCCACAGTGAATCATGCCCAGCCTCCCCCTCCTCATGCAGATAGTGCTGCATTGCCCAGGGAAACTGAGGCATGCACACACACACACACACACACGGAGTCACTGCAGAGCAGCATAGGACAGTAGAAATCGCATACAGTATGACAAAACAAATAGTGAATGTAACAACAAAGTGAACACAGAGAACTACAAGAGTGGACAAAATCCACCCATCTCATAAGAAGATGATCGTGGAGTACCCACTATGTTACCTTTTGGGATCTGGATCCTAAGTCATCGAGTTCTTGCACTGGGCATCAGCCACAAGTAGGTGGCAGCATCAGGTTGGCCATCCCACCCCTCACTGGGTACCCAGGATTTCAGTCAACCCAACACTAAGATCCTGTAGTAGCAAACGGGCATCTATATCAAAGAAGTGCACTCAATCCTCTCAATAGATCTCAGCTGCCCTCCCCTAATCCTCTGCCAAGCCTTGTGGTTTGTGTGTCCATGTCTGATAACTGAGTCACCTGGGAACTCTGGCCAATGCAGTTTTTCCAGTTAGCCTTCCTCCAGGCCTTATCCACCTTGTGAGTCCGGGCAGCAATCCACCAAACACAGCGGGCCAACATCTCTGACCAAACTTTCTCTAATATCCCATTTAGCCTTTTTCAAATCAATTTGAGTACATAGCACATTCCCATTTTCTTCTCCAAAAACAGATAACTATGGAGGCCAGCCTGTGCTCCTGGGATACCTGTCCATGCAAGCAAAGCTTGAGCTGGTCGCTTTCCTTCCTTGTCTTCCATGCAAACACAAAATTGCATCATGCCTGAGACTCATTTGCAAGCCTCTTGCTTAATTACCTGTTCTTCTTTAAGCCACAGTGCACAATGCCGTGCCCATAAATCCATATCCCAACCAGTTGGCATGGTCAGATACATTGTGCATGACAGACAGGGGAAGGAAACAAACACAGTTAAAAGTTTTGGTGCTTATGCCCCACATTCTCCTGCACCTGTATCAGTCTCCCCTCAATCAAGTATATAAAAGATATATAGACCCCTGGATTGGCAGCAACCTCTACTCGGCCTCTGATGCATCCAGATCTAATTGAGTAGCCAAAGTTGCAGCCCTTATATGGAATCATGGGAGCCAGACTCTCCCTGTGGCAAGACCAAGAATAACAGATAAACCAAGAATGACCAAGAGTCACTCCCGCAAAATGGAATTTGGTTAGGGACATCCCCATGCTGGAACAAGGACCCTTACTGGGGAGCTGCAGTACTTGTACCTAACACATGTCTGTATCCCCACCTCCCAGCAGCTTAAGCCTCCAGTCCCCCACAGAGATTTGAATGACCAGCAGATCCCCAGTAAAAGAACATATCAGATAACCAGTCGGCTGTGGTTGATGGTGCCTACACGTCAAGTCCATGGACCACCAAATTGGGGTTTGAGAATTGGCCAGGCCCTGAGTACACCTGCAGCCCCCATAAATGCATGAGACTTCTCAAATGTCATTATGTAAGCCAAAAAGGTGCATGGTGCAGGCCATCCTTTTGCCATGGATATTGCTTCTAGCAGCTATGATTCCATAGGGCTGCTGTATCTGTCTGGGCACCTCCATTGCGTTTGCTGCTAATGCTGGGAATCTGTCAACCAGCAATCAAGAAAGAATATCGGCTGTGCTGTTGCTAAACCCAGGTACATGCTATGCAGTGAAATGAATATTACATTTCAGGCCACAGGGAAGGAAACCAGCCTCGTTACCCTGATGGATTTAGAGAGCAGAATTCAATATATGGTCAACTACTTGATTGTTATACCAAAAACTAATCTGTTAGTCCCTGAATTCCCCCTCAAATGGTCACTGCCACCGGAGTGGAGAAGAACTCCAGGAATGTGATGTCCTTCAAAATGTCATGCCCTTTCTACTCCCAGGTCCACTTATGGACACACCAATGCCCACTGAAGTAGAAGCCAAAATTATCCCACTGCTTCACTCAAGTGGACCTGGAGGTTGGCATGCTGGAAAAATGTCAGAGGAACCTAAGCAAGTATGGCGAGGAGTCCTGTGGCACCTTATAGACTAACTGAAGTGTTGGAGCATAAGTTTTCGTGGGCAAAGACCCACTTCGTCAGATGGATCTGACGAAGTGGGTCTTTGCCCACGAAAGCTTATGCTCCAACACTTCAGTTAGTCTATAAGGTGCCACAGGACTCCTCACCTCTTTTGCAGATTCAGACTAACACGGCTACCCCTCTGATACTAAGCAAGTATCTAGCACATCCAGCTAATCAGTGCCGTGTTTATGATGAGTACAGTACACTTCTCCCACTTGACTTTACCATACTGAATTTTGAGTAACTGTGTCATGCCTGTATCTGTGTTCTTGGATAGTGTGAGGCAGAGTCTTTCACTGTAGTCAGTATAGTATGTTGATCTTAATGGATTGTTCACTTTCAGTCCTTTGGGTACGATGTCGATCTTCTTGCCAAGCTCAGTGCTGCTTTCTCGTAACCATCATTTGTCCTCATGCAGAAATGATTCACTATTTACCATATCTTCAGGAACAGCGGTCAAACTTTAAAAAACTGATTTAGCTACAGTACTTGTACAGCCCCCATTACCACAGTATCTGAGCACCTTGCATCTCTTCAATGTATTTAACCTTAGGAAACTCCCAAGCCAGGTACTATTGTACAGATAGCAAACTCAGGCTCCTAATTTCCATTCAAATCAATGGGGAGTTAGGTGCCTAAATACTTTTGAGCACTCTTGGACCAAGGCATGTGTGCTCTACCTCCACCTTGGCATCAAGATGCCTAAGGAACGTATACCCTGAAAACTGAGGCATTAAGTCCAACAAGGTTTGGTGGGTCACAGAAGAAGTTTGTAGTAGAGGAGGCAAAGTCTGAATTAAGAACGCTACCCTCTCTTTGGCCACTGGACAGTCATGCTACTTGTGAGTGAAATCTCAATGCCTAATATTTGTTATTTGTTTACTAGTCATATTGCAATATTATCATTATTAATAATTGATAGTATTCTCAGGTAATAGACATAATTATATTCAAAGCATCCCCTACTCACTTGCTCTCAAGAGAAGAGGATAATGCAGTAGTATGTTTTAAGCCATTATGTAATAAAATATAAAGTCTTTCTTTTTAATACCTAGGGGGAAATTATAGGGGATCTAGCACCAAAAAAGGGGGGTGGGAGGAAGAATAATAGAAATGGGGCTGACTGTAATCAGGCTATAAAGTACCCTCAAAGGGAGGGAAATTATGAGTGTGATTTGAAAGGAGGGAAGGATGGAGTGAATGATATGTCAAAAAAAGAACACATTCCACAATAACTAACAAACAAATAAAACAAGACAGATGTGCGGGAAGGTAGACAGTTTCAGATGCACATTTATGGAAAGACAAGATGGTTTGAGGAAGTCTCCCACACAAAGATAGGGCCTAGCGTCCGAAGTATTTTGAAAACCACAAGAAAAGTTTAGCAGGTCATGTACATGTGGGTTATTTGTGCACTATATATCTTGGAACAATTTCTCTTGCCTATTTTTATATGCTATCCCTCATTTGGGTTGACATGAGTTTTTTAATTGGGTTGTGAGTACTGCACCTGGGATTAATTTGGGCAATTTGGATCATCTGCTGCACAGCAGGTGTGGAATGAAATCAGGAGATAAGCATAGGGTGCTGCTGAAGAGAGAAATTGGAGGCCTTTGAAAGACTCACAATGGCTACATTTGGCAAATAATGAGGCTACTTAATATGGTGAAGCCTTTGTCCTGCACTTGTTGGGAATGAGACTGTGATGTTGCTGATAAAGTATTCCAGGATTAGTATGAAATCTTGCATAGATTTTTAAACAAACACCCACTTTTACGTTCCAAAGGTAACTGAAAGTCCTTGTTTCCAGAGAAAACAATGGTGGTTGGGATTGGAATGACAAATCAAAGTGAATCTCAGCAAATTGCTGAGATTATCTCACAGCACTAAAGGTGTCGACAAAACCCTTAGTGCTGTGGCAACTTTTGTCAACAAAACCCTGTAGTTGCCTTTTGTTGACAAAACTGTGCCTGCGTCTACACTACTGCTGCATTCTGTCAACAGTAAGTCAACAGAACGTGTCAGTTTTGTCGAAAGTCTAGTTCTCCTTGCATGTGTTTCCAGCGGGTGAGAAGCACCCTTTATGCTCTTCAGTATCTGCGAGAAATAGCTGCTAAAATCCCACTGCTCATGCTCCTTGAACATAGAGTGTAGGGCAGGGATAGTCAATTATTTTTTGTCAAGATCCAAATATCTTTCTTAAGGCATAGTCCAGATTCAGACTCCAGGGAAAATATTTAAAATAATAACAATATTATAATAAGTAAATAAATATTTTGAAGTTTCTGTTCAAAAGTGTCTGGTGGTCTGGATTTGGCCCATGGTCTGCCTATTGACTGCCCTGGTAAAGGGGACTGGCTGCCATGCTGTGTTCTCCAAAGCTCTCTGGGTGATGATCTGAAGTTAGCTCTGAGGGGCGATGTGTGTTGCATCCTCATAAACATAGATATCAGCTTCATCCAGGCCTGGGGGTGTTCAATCCTCCCTCTGAGTTAGGCCTCACTCCCCAAATTCCCACCTCCCCTATTCCTTGCTTTCTTCCTCCCTGTACACATATCACTTCATGTCACTGCTCCTCACCAACATTCTCTCCAAACTTTTCCATCTATGTTCACATTTTCCTCATCCATGTACAGAATAAATTTTTGTATGTGCAGCGAGGCAGCCATCAATAGGAACACAAAACCTAGCAGTAGATGCTCTGCTAATCAGCTGGGACACATTTGAATTTCTCCTGAGTAGCTGCAGAAGCACACAACTTACAGGGAACATTACTCCTCACCATCTCTACAACAGCTTCCAGCAGGCAGAAAAACAGCTGATTGCAGCAAGCAGGAAGCCCTGGGAGGGAGAAGAGCGGGGAGCTGGCTGCTGATGGGTACTAAGCACCCTTTAACTCTTTTTCCTGGGATGTTCCTGCCCCAGAGTACCCATGGAGATGGTACCTATGCCCCACAAAGGAAGAATAGGATTTGTTCCTGAATACACTTCCCCGAATACCCTCACAGAAAGTCTGCCTTCTTTAGACCCCTGCCACATTGTGGTGCACCTCAAACAACCCCCCTCTGCAGCTGTGGATTTAGCAAGCCACAACAGAGAATTTAACATGAAAAAATATACCACTTGCAGATTGTCTTCAATTAGGCCAACCACTGAGGGAAACCACTCTGTTGTCTCATCCCTCTTCATGTTCAGTTTTTAATTAATGTTTGTACAGCACTTTTACATGCAAAGAGCTAGATGAATAGCATTATTCTTGGCCCTGCCAGAGAGCTCTCTCTGCTCATTGGGTCTGATTCTCTGCTATAAACAAGCTAATTTATACAGTCATGGCAGTATCCAGTGACCTTAAAGGGGTCAGGAACAATCCCTGAAAATTGCATCCTAGCAGAGGGCTTCCTTGACTGGTATATTGGGGGGGAGGTGTCTGTCCTGATTCCATTCCAAGTTTAGGGCGTGTTAGGGAAAGGAGGAGAGCTTGGAATGGAGATAGTTTGTCTCCTGAATGCACTGGTTCATGTCTGTTCTCTGCTTCTCAGGATCCATGGGGACGTGGGAGGGGCAGAGAAGAAGAATATAAATGAGAGGTGATTTGAAGTTGCTTTAATTTACAAGAGCCCTAGAATACAGAGTGCACAAAGATGACTTGAAGCCACACCTTATCCCTCCTCTTTGTTCCAGAAGGGCAAGAACAGAATAACCCATGGATGGGAGTTCTGTGTGTTCAAAACCCTTGGAATTATCTTCAGGCTTAAATCTGGATTTAGGTGTATAATATTAGCCAATTGCTTTACACACACACACGGTGTGTCCATCCAAACGTTTACTGGATATGTGGTACATTTTCAAGGCAAGCACGTGTCATAAGCAAAATTGCTGTTTTATTTTTATTATTTAAACAAGTGGATTGACAATCTCCATTCCCGTTCTTCTTTACTTTCCCACACTGATTCCAGTGACCATCTTTTCAGCAACAGTAGATTGTACCAGGAAATTTCAATGTGTTCTTCTTTTTTATATTAGCTAAAGGCATGTACCAGAGATAAAGAGGTTATGCTACTCAGGGCACGTCTACACAGCAGGGCTAAAGTTGAAATAAGCTACACTACGTGAGCTACATCAATTGCATAGATTAAGTCGAAATAGATTATTTCGGCTTTTGGCGCTGTCTACACAGAAGGATCATTTAGCTTCTTCCCCATCTTATGGTTAGAGAAAACAAGTGGCCAGTTTTCACATTAGAGGAAATGTTAAGAGCAGAAGTTATTACTAGACATTAAATGTCTTTTAAACAGGTACGGTATACAAACAAATTCAAGTGAAATGCTCTTCATGTTTGTCTTGGTGACATAGACATCAGATCAGTATGAATGTATTAACACGTTGTGTATAATTATTTGTGCTCCTTTTGTGGCTTAATTTGCCTGCTCCAAAAAAGAGATTAAAATATTATTTCTAAAAAGCTACGTTTGCTGGAGTATTTTGGATTCAAATTAAATTACAAATAGTATTTAGGGCCAAATTTACAACCTAGACTAAACCAGGCTTCTCTGCTTCTTTCCAGGGTATAATTAAAGTCAGTTGGGCTATACATAAACCACACCTGGGAGCATGCCTCCCAGTTCGTATAGGGTGCAAGGCTTAATTTGAAATAAGCTATGCAAATTGAGCTATGTTCATTGCATAGCTTATTTTGAAATAAATAGGGAGTGTCTACACAGCACTTATTTCCTCCGACTTCCCTTATTCCTTGTACAATGAGGATTACAGGAGTCGGAGTAAGAAGTCCTCTAGCTTGACAATATTTTGACACTATTTCACTACACTACGCCTGTTGAGTAGACGCGGACTAAATTATTTCAGAATAACGCCAGTTATTTCAAAATGTGTTGTAGTGTAGACATACCAATAGACTAATACACTAACTCTGCTCCTGCTAACACTAAAAAGAGCAGCCATGTGACCCTTCTGCTATAGACAGTATCATAGACTAGCCTTCCAAACTTGGCCAGAGAGTCAAGCAAGCTTGTTCTTAGGAGGTCTAGCCCAAGCTATCCCTATGTACTTAATCAAGTACAGCCTCTCCCCGAGTTACGAATCAAACACTTAGTCGTAACTTGATCTGTTCATAACTCGGACCCCATTGAGCTACATAGTGACCACGCTGTTTGTAAGCATGGGTCACGTTCATAACTCAGGGACTGCCTTTACGACCGCTCCATGGGAACTTTGGTTGTAAATGTGAATGGTCGTAATTTGACCGTTCGCAACTTGGGGACCGGCTGTAGGTGTAATCAGGCAATTTACTTAGCTGTCCAAATAACATTAACCATGATATAAAAATGAGAACATCTGTCTCTCTCCCTGTTTAAATGTGGAGGTAATTTTTAGTGCTCCTTGAAACTGCAGCTGTATGATTATAAGTATTTTATTTTGCTCATGATATTTTATCTTGGATAATATAAAGTTGTATGCTCCAGATAATACTTAGTGCCAGATATTACTTATTCTCAAGATCTCTTCCAGGCCTATGATTTTAAGAGCAAAATTTTCAAAACCTGCTCAGCATTGGCTTATAGCTGGCTTCCACTGAAGTTAATGGAAGCTCAAGCTAAGGAGGGCATTGCTGAAAGCTTTTGAAACTCACTTGAAAGATTTGCTTTGTTCAGAGATCTGGGAGGGAGCCGATAAATATTGGGTGGTAGATATTATCAGGTAGCCTTAAGAATAGAGATCTGGGAGTCGGGAGTCTTTTGTTTCCTTTTCCTAACCCTAAAACTAAGGGTACATCTAGACTACAGGGTTTTGTCGACAGAAGTTTTGTTGACAGATACTGTCGACAAAGCTTCTGTCGACAAAGAGCGTCTAGACTACATTCAGTTCTGTCGACAAAGCAAGCTGCTTTGTCGACAAAACCCTGTAGTCTAGACACAACCCTATATGCAACCCGTTATGCCTCGTAAAATGAAGTTTACCAGCGTCGACAAAACTGCTGAGTTCTGTCGACATAACGTCGACAGAACTCAGCGGTAGTGTAGACGCAGGTATAGTTTTGTTGACAAAAGTCCATTTTGTCGACAAAACTCTGTAGTCTAGACACACCCTAAGTCACTTTTAATCTTGCCGTACTTTGATTTACCCTATAATGGGCATGATAATACTTAGCTTACAGAGTAAATGTGAGTTTAGGGCAACATTTATACAGTATTTTGAGGTGTCTGTATGAAAAGTAATATTTACATGCAAATTAATATTATTATTAGATAAGTAAATCATCAGAGCAGACAGAGATATGAAATGTAGACACCAACCAAGAAATAAAATAAAACAGGAATCCTGGGGAAGGGGAGGAGACATGAAATACAAGCAAACAAATTGATATTGTTTTAAAGTAAGTAAAAAGTTTTAAGTGAAAACTAGTAAAGCTTAAATCAAAGGGAAGAAACTATGTAAGAGAGGAACAGAGAAATACCCTGTAATCAAATAAGTGGTTCGATCTGACTTCCAAACAATGGCTTTTAACGATTCATCTGGATGTGCATGGAGGTGTTTAAAGTGGTCAGATAGATCCTTATCTTATTGTGGTCATAGCCCAAGGCAGCTGGCAGGGTACCATTATAATCCTATAACCCATCTGTCATTGATTTTTGTTGTTTTCTATTAAATATTAAACAATACTCTGAAGTTTGTTTCCTTTTTAAGATGGAATTTAGCTCCTTCCAGACAGATTCTTGACTCTGCGGTCCCTGAGTACCCACAATTGTGTTGGATTTAATATTAGTGTCGAAAGAATACTTTAAAAATCCAGCTTGCACAGCAGATGCCTTTATTGAATGTGTTGACAAGATGTGGCTTTTGTTGTATTTGTCTTTGTGTATTTCAGCCATGAGTACATAACCATAGCAACCTCAGTAATACATGGCACACTTATCTCAGAAATTATTGGCTAGTAGGGCAATTATACTTCCACAATGCATCTAATTGGTCATGTCTTTTTTGTACATATTTTCACAATTTTTGTTAGCATATCTATTTTCCACTTTAGTGCTAAAACATAGCCATTTCCCTGCTGCCATATTATCCAGTTAGCACCTTATAACAACACCCATTTATATGCAAAAGTAAATCAAAATATCTGTCCTGGATATACTGAAAGAGTATACAAGTGATATTTGCTTAGGAACTTAATTCAGAGCTAGTTACAGGAGCTGGACAATACTCTTAAGTATTTTTGCTTGAAGCCCTTAAGGCTCAAAACTATGCATTTAAAAAAATATTGGACAGAATGGTTCACTGCCAACTCCTGTCACGTACCTTTGCAATCTCATGTTTTTTGAGTCAGAAGGAATTATTGCAGAATGTGTGTAGAATAAATTGCTTAATGCTAGGTGACAGATGCTGCAATAGAGTTGCTTCCAATTAACTAATATCAAAATCCACTCATTCATAAAATATAGATATTTCCATCCGGACAAATATAGTTCCTTTACTTGTTACATATTATATTACTAGCTAAATGACAATTTTTAAAATTATCAGAGTAGCATAACTTTTAATATGACCAAAGAAAAAAATACTAATATCCCTAAATACAAAGAATCACAATTACAAGGTGAATACTGCAGAAGTCATAGCTCCCATTCCAATCATTCTTATTTTAAACTAGTTGTCTGTTTTAAGAGTGATAATTGTCAAGTTTTGAGACTTTCAGCACAGAAGATAATGCTCTCAAATTCAGGTTTGATCATATTCATTTTCAAAGGGATAAAACAGCACGGAAATATCTTCAAAGTTCCGTCAGGAATGTGTTTCAAGAGGGATAAGAGGACAATGTGAAAATAGTTTGCATTCTCATGGTTCACATTATGTCTGAGGGTGTATCTACACAGCACCCTAAAATCTAAATAAGACACACAATTTGTGCTATGCAAATTGCATAGATTATTGTGACTATTTCAAAATAGCTTATTTTGAAATTTGGCTCATCTACACAGCATCAAATTTCAAAATAACGTGCTATTTCAAGCCATCCCTTAACCCTCATGCAACAAGGTTTTAATAGCATGCCCATTATTTCAAAAATATTTTGAAATAATGGGCAACTTGTGTAGATGCAGGGTAGCTATTTTGGGATAACTCTGGTATCCTGAAATAGCAATGCCGTGTAGACGTACCCTGAGAGAATAGAACACCTTATTTAAAGCATCATTTCATTGCAATTTTTAATGAGCATTTCAGTCAAATATTTATCTACCTATAGTACTGCACTATACTAAACTTACTGTATAGTTCATAGATTATGAAATATTCAAACCAGCTAATTTGAAATGAATTTCTGCAATTTTTATAACTTTCTATAAAGAGGCTTTGATGATCAACTAAACATCTTTTTAAAATATAAACTTTCGAGACTTTTTACTTTTTTCCCCTTAGAATTTTACGTCTTTTTTATTTCAGCCTGTTATGACAAGAACTGTGATGCCAGATACAGCTATTGTTAGTGAAATTACCTATTTAAGTTACAAGTTTATAAAAATACCTAACGATAAAATTTAAACATAGATAAAAATCAAGAACTTATATAAAAAATTACATAAAGTTGCATTTCAAATGCCATATTACACTCAATCATATTGGCTCCATAAAGTCAATGGAACTGTGCTGTTTTATGTCAGCTAAGAATTTAGTACAATGTCAGTTTGAATGTAGATTCTAACCCTGCCATAAGGGTCAATGGAGTTTAAGATAAGTGCAGTCATTACATAGCTGTGACTAGAAATAGGGGACAATTGTAAAAAGTGTCCAAGAACACTTATTCAAATAAAAGCTGGAAATTTACTTTGGCGGAATACATGATTCCTTTCAATTGCTTTTCACCAATATTTGTACCAGCAAAGCTATTTTGCAAAAATATTAATGGAAAGAAAATAGTACTCTTGCAAATGAATATCTGTAGGAGTATCCACATGAGAAATATTCAAATTTCCATCTCAAGAGTATGTTGTGAGATTGGAAATCAGCCAAATAGGTGCATAAACCATTTGATTTGACTTAAGTGACCGAACGCACAGCATCAATATTGACTGACAAATAGCAACATTTGAAGCATGAGTCATGAAGCCACAGTTCTTGAGCAAACCAGAGGCTGCAGTATAGTTTCATGAACGATTTATCAGAAAGTTTCCAATAATGGCAAAATTAATAAAAACTGAAGTCTGTACATAATTTATGAAGAGGGAAAAAAGTTTATTCTAGGACTAGTTAGCGCAGCTCTTCCTGAAATAAATATAGCAAAGCTTTAGCTCTTTCAATTGCTTCATAAAAATCTAGTAACAAGAACATTCTTGTGTCAGAAAAAAATATTGATTTGGGTCAAGAAAAATGTGGAAGTTCGGCAGGCTCATACATTAGAGTACACAAATGAGCGTTAGAGCAAAAGAGATGGGAGGGACAAAGAAAGATAACTTATGTAACCCTTTTGCAGGAAGTGACAGCCTCAACAAGGGCAAGGTTCAATGTGTAGGGGCACCTTTTAACCTAACAAAACAGAACCAGCTCAAGCCTGCACCCAGAAATGTGGGAAAACTAAACACAGCCACTGAGTGCCTGTAACAGACAATATTTTTCTACTTGCAAGCAATGAAACTGTATATAGCAAATAAAACTTTTACTGAATGGGAAAGGGACTCTGTGTTAGTTGGGGGAAACACTGCAATGATGATTTTTAAAATGCAAACCATAAATAAACACCTTCTCTACATTATCTTCTAATAATAGGCCTTTGCCTCAGTTTCTCAACTTGTGGTAGAAGAGTCCAAGGGACAAAGGCCCCTTTTCTCTCTGTTGCATCCCCTCATATTTGATTTTCCAATGTCAGCCAAGTGCCAGAATTCAGAAATCCTTTCACATGGGTTCAATTCCCACCTTGGAGAGGGCAGTGTGTTTGTTGTGGCTGTAGCTTGCCACTGTCACTGTTCCTACAGTCTCTGCCTCTAGCTGTGTTCTGAGGATCAATCACAGTAGCCCAGTTCTTATAAGGGTTTGTCTATGCAGCAGTGTTATTTTGGAATATAGTCCGTGTCTACACTACAAGCAGTTATTTTGACATAAGGTCAAAATAATGACCAGCTCCTGTAACCCACATTTTACAAAGAGTAAGGGAAGTCAGAGGAAGATTGCTCTTTCTCAGGGCGCGTCTAGACTACATTCCTCTTTCAAGAGAGAAATGCAAATGAGGGAAATTGAAAATGCAAATGAAGCACTGATTTACAAATCTCACGCTTCATTTGCATAATCTCTTCCGATCGCTTTTTCGGAAGAGATTTTTTTTTCTAAAAAAAAAAAGCAGTCTAGATGGGGTTCTTTAAAAAAAATAAAAACCCTTTTTCAAAAGAATCCTTTTTCCTGAAAAAATGAGATTTACAGGGTTCTAGACGCACCCTCAGACTTCCTGCTGTGAGGACAGTATCAAAAGCTGAAATAAGCTACACAATTGACATAGCTAAAGTTGCGTAGTTTATTTCAGCTTTAGCCCTACTGGGTAGATGTGCCCTTAGTGATTTCAGCTTTGAGTGATTTTACAGGGAAGTGAGGAACCTCACTTGTGCTGTATCCTCTACATCGGCTTGAAAGACAACACAGTTCCCACAATAGGTCTAAGGTTTAACCCTTGGACCTGCTCCTCAGCAATTTCCACTCTAGTCATCACTGAGAAGAAACAAAGACTCAAAGACTACGTCTATACTGCACGATTATTTCGGAATAAGCTATTCCGGAAGAAATTCTCTGAAATACCTTATTTCAAAATAGCATGTCTACACTACAGGGAAGCATGGAAATTCTTCCAAAGAAGGATCCCCTAATGTGGACACACTACCTTGATTTAGAGCCCCAGGAAGCATTGGGGAGTAATTACTTTGAATGGCCTGGGAGAGGAGCTATTCTGAAACAGCAGCAGTGGAGCATCCACATTACTGCTGTTCTGAAATAGCTATTTTGGAAGAGGCGTTATTCCTCATGGAATGAGGTTTACAAATGCCAAAATAAGCCACTCGTTATTTCATCATAATTTTAGCTAGCTGTGTAGACACTTGCCTAGTAATTTCAGAAAAACGGATGTTATTTCAAAAAAACGCAGCTGTGTAGATGTACCGTACATTGAGCCTGCTTAGCAGTGTCTTTACACTCTGGAAAGGAAAGGTCAAATGCTGTTTAGGCCTCTTAAAACTAGTTCATCTCCCTCCTGCCTGACCTGAACTTGGCATCATTGCTCTTTGCTTAATGAGTGAGTCCCAGTTATGGTGATCTCCTCAATAAGGGCTTCTTAAAGGACAGTTATTGGCTTTTGTCATACAATAAGCCTAAGAACATTTTGTTACCCCTGCATTCAAGACTATATTTTAACCAGGAAGCCAAAACTGATCATTTCAGTAAAGCAGGTCTGTCTGCTGATGACCTAGGCAAAGTAGGTGTGTTTATACAAATATGTCCTGGACCTGAGGCCTTCTTGTCCAGTTCATAAATAGGTGGGATGGAACACCTCATTCAGACCCTGGTTTGCAATTATAAGGGAGGCAAAAATATGAAGAACTAGGCTGCAGTTTGCAGTAACAGCCCATGCTGGAGAGGTGGATATAGAAGCTGTGCACTGCAAGGGGAGCCTGCAGGCATAATTCCTCCTATGAAAGATGCACCTACCCATCCCCACAGCCAGCCAGTCAGTCCTGACAGTCTGTATGTAGAGTGGGAGGCTGAGCTATCCCTTTAGAGGAGTCTATTACAGCTGGCAATGCTGGCCGTATACAAGGCACTGCATTGCTCAGACCCATCCTGGGCAGTCCATGACCTTGGGCAGGGTGGGAGCACGCAGTGAAGGGCCATCCACCATGAAGCAATGACACTGAAACCTAAAGGAAGTTGTCAGCTATTGCTTAAAAACAAAATCCTGTTAGTGTTAAAGCTAAACTGCTAACATGACATCTACGTGTGGTTCAGGGAATTCAGTTTACATGAGAGGTGATATTTGATTAACACTTCTTGACATCGTCTCTCAGGGGGTCCCTGTGCTAAGTTGCACTGCAGGTTGTAAGCAATAATACCCAACAGGAGCAGGGTGAGGGAGTTATGATGTCTTATAGATATGCAACACGTGCTATAAGTAAGACTAAAATTTAGTCATGGGTAATTTTAGTAAAAGTCATGGACAAGACACAGGTAATAAACAAGAATTCACAGACTCATGACCTGTCCATTACTTGTGCTATATACTCCTAATTACATTTTGGGTGTTCTGGATGACTCTAAGAGTAGCTTCTGTTTTAAAGGGGGGACTCTGGGGCACCTACTGGTGCTGGGGGGAGCTCTGGCATGTATCCTGGTGTTTGGGATTGGGAGTAGACCTGGACGATAGCTGTTGCTGGGGCGGGGTGGCTTGGGACCACCACACTTGCAGGATCATGATTGTGCTGCTAGTCTCAGGGCCACCAGAAATGTTCCAGGGGCCTTAGAGTCAGTCACACCTGCTAACTGTAGAAGTAAGGGAGGTCCCAGACTCACAGCCTTTTATATGAGGCATGAGGTTGATGCTCCTATTATGAGGGGTGTTCCCCTCCTTTACAATGATTGATTAGCTAAGACAAAACAAGTATTATCTTAGATACTTCTTTTCCAACCCTTATAGATTAATAGGAGTGTAGCTCTAGTGCAAAAAGTGACTGTAAAAATGGCACCATGGATCTTAGCTTTACTTTCTCAGTGACTTCAAGAGAAAATGTGGTCTGTTTACAAAAAATGGATTTTTCCTCTAAGCTCTGGGTCTACAAACTCAGCCTGGGATCTTAAAATGAAGCTGTGATTTCTCTGTAACCCCCATTTTCTCCAATGGATAATGATTCTGCAAGACAAATTTTGCCCAGTTGTACACTCTGCCTTGTCTTCAAATACTTTCCTCGATTATACTTCTGGCTTTTTCACTTCAGATACTTTCCACAGTCAGACCTTTATCTTCCCCAGCAACAGCTAGGAGCAGCTGTGGTTAAGCTTCCTGGACCTAGATGCTGATGGGGGAAAGGGAACAACATCAGACAGGAACCACTTTCCTTTTGAGTACTGTATTTGACACCCTAAACTCTTGTCCTCCCTCAGTCATGTCCTGTGGTATGATCCAGATGCTGATCCTGAGGCAAATCCAGTTGTTGGGAGCATCAGGGATTTCCACAGTAAAAGCCAAAAGCAGCAGCCTCCACCTACAAATGCTAGAGAAAGGAGCACAGGATCTCCCTGAGCAAAGTCAGGTCCTGGAAGAAGCAAAAACTTCCTTGATATTAGTCAGGATGATTTTGGACAATCCACCAACAGAAAAAGAGCTCAGTATATTGAATAGATTGTTTGCTGTGGGACTAGGTTTCTCATAGATGTGGGTGATTTTAGTCATTAAACCCAGGGCTGATTTCCCATCCCCCCCCCCCCCCCCCTCAAGTCCCTGAAGGAGAACATGCACCAGCACAACTCTGTGAGGTTGCATAATGGCTGCTCTGTAACTTTTCTGTATTAACTCACTTATTCTCTTCTAGATTAGGGCCAGGAACTGTTCTGCCCCCACCTGGCTTTGGTTTCCATGGGTCCAAGAGAGAGGGACAGTGCTGCAGGGGAAGCACAGGCCTGTTTTCTTACGTTTTTAGGGGGGAGAGTATCAGAGGGGTTTCTTATGTTTTTAGGGGGGAGAGACACTCATCATGGACCCCATCTACAAACTGATATGGAGGGGACAATACAGCTCATTATTTCATCAGGGAAATACTCACATTTATGGATCTCTCAAACTATCAAGTGGAAGCTTTAGTTTAAGCTTTTTGACAGTTCATCAAAATACACATAAGAAAGTGTCTCTCTAGTGGTGCAGTTAACTAGATTGGACCTGCTTTGAGATCTGTTGATGATTGTTCATTGACAGTGAGTGGTTTTGCCTTCTTTTGTGTGAGTCTCAAGCTTTATGGATTAAAGGAGAGAAAGCTCCGTGATGTACATGAAAAGTAGAAGTTCAGGGTTACAGTGACATGTTTTTTTTCTGGTCACTGGTTCTGCAGTTGCAATCTGTTTTGTTTAGCCTCTTAGGATAATAAAGGATAATGGCTGCACACATCGTTGGTCATGGAACCAATTACCAGATGTCTTTTTACTATTATTATTATTATGCACCCTTTACATGAAAGATAAATAATTTGCCTGATTAAAAATGACTGGTGAGCTCACCACTGGTGAAAATATATGTTCTGCATGTAGTGAGTCCCAAATCATCTATGGATAATTTCACCTGACTTCATCTATGTTGTTAATAATATAAGCAAGCAGAAAGCCAAACTAAATGTTGTTGTTCTAATTCCATATTGGTTTTGTGGCTTACTAAGTCCAGAAAGAGACAAATCACCTCAATTAGCTAATATATGGATTGTGTTAGACATTTGCTATCCGAGCATCTATGCAGTTGTTCTATCTTGGAAAGCAATACTATGAAGCACTTCTCTCAAAGAAAATAGATCTAATATGTACTCTGTTTTCATTTCTGGCCACTGTGTTGTCATGTAGGAATTTTGTACTTAAAAGGAATTCAGAGAATTGAGAAAATCCAGGATCTTACAACACACGGAAAAAATCATAAAAATGATTAGTGAGTCATATTTCATTTCAACCAGAAAGGTCTATGTCAGCTTATTGATCTCTTACCCATCTTGACTGTTCATGAGTTCAAACCCTTTATCTATTTATTACTTGCATTTGAAAAGAAGTAGGTCATCACACTTCTGAGTCTAAGAAAATGTTCAGTACAACATGTAATCATAAAGAAATACAATATGAGCATATGTATAGATACAATGCTGTATAGATTTCTTAAAAGAAATTGTCATGTCACACTGCACACTATTAATATTTGTCAGATTTCTGCCACAGGAAATTCTAATACACTAAGTTAACTTTAAAACTACTGGAACTGATTTTATTCACATTTGACTTCTTTTATGAATATTTCAATAAAACTTAAACATCTGGGTAAAGGCTATGTATTTTTATGCTGGGTCCCAGATTAAAAGATAACAGGGAGAGGCACAAAAAAGGGGAATTGATACAACTGGAAAACTAACTCCCTCACACTCGCAAAAAAAGTAAGGTTTTAGGCAGCACTTAAAGGAGAAGAGAGAAGTATCTTGTCATATTAGAGGAAGGAGCTTGCTCTCAGGTTAGGAATTGGCATGGAAAAGAACAGCTATGCAAGTGGGAGGAGATTAAGGGCGCATCAATTCTGCGAGCTAAAATCGAGTATAGATACACAACTTCAGTTACGTTAATTACGTAGCTGAAGTCGAAGTACCTTAACTCAACTTTTGGCACTGTCTACACAGCAGGAAGTCGAAGGAAGAACACTCTTCCTTCAATTTCCCTTACTCCTCATGAAATTAGGACTACAGAAGTCAGAGTAAGAAGCCCGTTACTTCAAAATTATTATAAAATAATGGGCTTGTAGACTTCAAAATAATGGGCTTGCTGTACAGATGCGTATTCTGGTATTTTGAAATAGCATGAGTTATTCTGAAATAAGAGTACAGTGTAGCCATAGCCTAAGGCTGCATCTAAACTGGCAAGATTTTGCGCCAAAGCAACTGCTTTTGCGCAAAATCTTGCTGCCTGTCTAGACTTGACATGAGTATTTGTGCAAGAACACTGACTTTGTACTGTACAAAATCAGTGGTTCTTGCGCAAATACTCCGACGCTCCCGCTCAGGGATAAGCCCTCTTGCGCAAGTATTCTTGCGCAAGAGGGCCAGTGTAGACAGACAAGTTAATTTCTTGCGCAAGAAAGCCCGATGGCTAAAATGGCCATCTGAGCTTTCTTGCGCAAGAGAGCGTCTACACTGAGCATGGATGCTTTTGCACAAAAGCAAATCTTTTGCACAAAGGCACATGCCAGTGTAGACGCTCTCTTACACAAATACTTTTAATGGAAACACTTTTCCGTTAAAAGTATTTGTGCAAAATCATGCCAGTCTAGATGCAGCCTATGTGTTCAGCAAGATGTTGGCAGAAAGTACTGCATGAAGAGGGACAGTGGAAATATAAAGAAGTAAACCACCAATTTGTTGAGAGTGGATTATACTGAAGAATATGGAAGCACACCTTAGGAAGAAGAATTCCAAGAAGCTAGGCTAAATGGCATGCTCCATGCAAAAGGAAAGGAGAGAGAGAGAGAGGGTGATATTCAAAGAGGAAAAGACTGTTGAGAATGTAAGCCAAAGGGATTCTGAATGTAATAGGGTTGGGTTAGATGGACAGATAAAACTGCATGTGTCTGTGAAGAAGTGAAGGTGAACAATTCTGCAATTCTGATTGTGCTCAAGGCTCTTTGAAAGCTATCAGCACCTCATGAAAGCTCAGAGCTGAAACAAAACAGCATCAACTGTGACCAGTAATATGCTTATTTTTAAATATCATAGGTTAAAAGACTGTATAAACTCTTCCACAAAGGTTTCCAAATCCGGTGACCTTAATGGAAAATGAGTTTGCTAGATGATTTTTTTTCAAATTCCTAAAGCTCTGCAGATGTTTTGATGATGAAACCCAGGGGAAACCAAGATTAAAAACAATTTATTTTCCATCATGACAACTTTTCTTTATTGTGAAGCATGAATGAGCTACCACCATATGCTATATAATAAACATCTGGAGTGAAATCCTGACCTATTGAAGTCAATGGGCATTTTGCCAGTGACTTCAACAGGGCCAGAACTTCATTTCTGAGGTCCTAATTATTGATGTCTCTGCATTGCTATTACTTAAAATGCTTATTTCACACCTTGGTTTATTTCTCGGTGAAAACCTGGTATGTTCCTTGCAAAGATACACATGTTAGCTTCATTGAGATTAGTATTTTAAAATAAACAAGTTTTCACTATTTTTTACATGAAAGTTCACAAGCTTGCAAGAAAGATGTTCAAGACTAGCCCAAAAAAAACAGCAAATGGCGTGGTAGCACTTTATAGACTAACAAAACATATAGATGGTATCATGTGCTTTCATAGGCACAGCCCACTCCTTCAGATGACCGAAGAAGTGGGCTGTGCCCACAAAAGCTCATGATACCATCTACATGTTTCATTAGTCTATAAAGTGCTACCAGACCATTTGCTGTTTTTTTTTCTGTAACAGACTAACTTGGCTATCCCCTAAGACTAGCCTGGTTTCCATTTATTTGCAAACCAAACCCCAAGCTTTGGCATGGTTCTGATCAACTTTGATTGTATAAGACCCCTCAAAATTCGAATGATGGAAAACTACCAATAAATGTTACAGTTTAGGCCCATCTCTAATTACATACATAGGGGCCCAGAGTCTCCCAGGATTTACTCGCTTTGAGGAGTGCCACTATCCACAAGCGGTTCCCCTAAAATCAACAGGACTACTTATGAATAAAGGGTGGTAGAAGCTGGACCAAATTTAAAATGCAGACACAATAAATATGTTGCACACCAAACTAGAAATAAATAAAATGTAAGCAACAAAAGTATAAAGTAGGATTAAAGGGAAAATGACTTGCAGTCACACAAAGATATGTGTAATAATTCACCGTCAAATTTATACTCAGTTTTTAAAAGTAACTTTCCAAGATGTCTCACAATTACACTGCATCACTAAAAGTAATTAATTTTATATCTTTATTCATATTGTGCACAAATCAGATGTACTCTCCAAAATGACCTCCCCCATTCTTCTTTCCTTTATTCAAACATCTTTTCTCAGCGCTCCCCATTAATAGAGATCCTGACATTTTCTTAATTAGCACAACTGTTTAATTGCCTGAGAATGAGCTAGTTATGGGAGTACAATTTGCATATATTTCCAACAAAGGTTAAACATACACTATTGCATCAAGTCGTTATGTACCCAGCCAGTCATTTTCCACAACTGGCTGCCATTTCTGTTTATTGCTGATGGATGCATGCTTACAAGTGCTGCCATTATAACTTTTTCATATCTACAGGAAAAATGGATTCTTCTCCCATGAACATAATATACAGAGGTTTAATCTGGCATATCAACATTTATTTGAAAATTTGCAGTCTAAATGTTTAAAGAAATTTCAAGCACCAACAGAAAGTCAGAATTGGCTATGATTTTTGCAAAATTGAAGCCCACTTCACGCAATGGTGTATCCATCCCTGTTGTACTTCCTTTGAAATCAATTATCACATCAGGAATAGATTTACCCCATTGTTGCTCTGAGGTGCATTTTGCAGAGTAATAAAATCTTTTTCTATCTATTCTTTTGTCCCTTTGACAAATGGGCGCTAATCAGAGAGCTCTGCTAATGAATTTCTGCAAAAAGTTATTGTTGCCAGTGAATAGTAAGGGATGTCAAAACGTACTAACTTTCTGAATGGTTTTGGGGTACCTGGTTCACTAAACACCGATCTAGAAACCTGCCTAGGGACAATTGTGGCCAAAGCATACGTTTCATGGCACTCTGCTCACTATGGGTATGTCTACACTACATGGCTCCATCAACGGAGCCACCTAGATTTGTATACTGGGAATAGGAAAATGAATCTGCAATTTAAATAATTGCTGCTTCATTTATATTTAAATGGCTGCCGCAATGTGCTGATCAGCAGTTTGTCGGCTCAGCGCGCTAGTCAGCATGCTCCGCGGTCGACATCAAAGGCATTTGTTGACCTCCCTGGTAAACCTCATCCCACGAGGCATACCGGGGAGGTCAACAAATGCCTTTGATGTTGACCGCGAAGTGTCCAGACTAGCGCACTGAGCCAACAAACAGCTGATCGGCACAGCATAGCAGCCATTTAAATTTAAATGAAGCGGCAATTATTTAAATCGCTGCTTCATTTTCCTATGCTGGATAGCCTAATCTAATGTCTCCAGAGGCATGTAGTCTACACAGCAAAGTTATTTCAAAATAACAGCTGTTATTTCGAAATAACTTTACTAGCATCTACACAGCCAAACCGCTATTTCAAAATTAAATTGAAATAGCAGAGCGCTTATTTCGAATTTGGTAAACTTCATTCCATGAGGAATAATGCCAAATTTGAAACTATTTCGAAATAAATGCTGTGTAGACACTTATATCGAAACAGGGGGCCTCCAGCCTTCCCAGGCTGCCCTGGTGGCCACTTCAGCCTCAGCCAAGAACACTCCTCTCTTTCCCTCCTCCCCGGAGCCCTTAAAGGGGTTGACTCTGGCCACAGTGCCTGTGTCAGTTCCAAGCCTGCCGGCCCAGAGCCAGCAGTCACTGCCCCGACCCAGTGGCCCCAAAACATGAGCCAGCAAGCCAGTGGCAGCCAGCCCTCCACTACTCCCCAGGAGCAGTCTGCCAGCTCCCAGTAGCCTGCCAGAGCTTGGAGAAGGTGGGTGTCTTCCTGGTCCAGGGTGGAGATCATGGACCTTATTCATGTTTTGGGGGGCGGTGCCCCCAACGTCCATGATCTCCACACTAGATGGAGGAATGAGGCCGTCTATGGCAGGATAGCTGCCAGCCTGGCCACCAAAGGCCACATGTGAACCGAACCCAGGAGCAGGACTGCATGAAAATCAAGTTGGTCCTGTGAGACCACCAATCCTGAGCCCTGAGCTTTCCCTCCCCCTTCTTCCCTTTGCTTCCCCCTTCCAGCTCCCTCCCCTCTGCCACCCTCTCTTCTCACCTCACCCACCTCCTTTCCCCAGTCTCACCAGTTTCATTCCCCCCTCCCCAGTTTTGTTAAATAAAAAGAGTTTGTGTTCCTGAAAATACATGTATTTTATTTGACATCAGGAAGGAGGGTTAGGGAGGGGTAAGTGGAAGAACGAGAGGGAGGAATGAGGCACAAGCCCCAGTGGGGCAGACCAGGGAAGCTCTTAGTGCTCCTCAGGGTGGAAGCTCTCCCACAGGTGGTCCTGGATACTGACAGCCCCCTGATGGACCTCCCAGTTGGCAGCCTGCAGAAAGTGCAGCTAGGCTCACAGCAATGCATCCATGAGAAGCACCAGAGTCCCCAGGGGCAGATCTGGCTCAATGTTGCAGAGTGCTGTGCTGTCCTGAGTGAGGGGAACCAGAGCATGCAGACAAAATGCTTTGCTGTCCCTCATCGAGGTAGGCAAGAAAGTAGGGAAAGCTGAGAACGGGCTGTCCAAGGGGGGTTCCTTTAAGCACAGGCCTCAGATAGCCTCAGGCAGCAGCCACACAAAGTGATTCCTGACCTGATGCCCTGCCGGACCTGGTTCCAGCTGGCCTTAAATGTGATTCAGCATCCACTCAGTGTGGACATGCTATTTCAAAATAGAAAAACGCTATTTTGAAATGCATTTTTTGTGTAGACGCATTATTTCAAATTAACTATTTCAAATTAAGATATTTTGAAATAATGCTGTAGTGTAGACATGCCCTAAGGCTATATCTAGACTGCAAGCCTTTTTCAAAAAATACTATTGAAAATCCTCTATCGAAAAAGAGCCTCTAGAATACAATCAGTACTTTCGAAAAAGCAAGCCGCTTTTTCGAAAGAGAGCACGCAGGTAGTCTGGATGCTCTCTTTTGAAAAAGGACAGTTTGCATTACATAGTGCCTTTTTCAAAAGAGCACTTTCGAAAAAAGGCATTATTCCTTGTAAAACTAGGTTTTCCGTGGTCGAAAAAACTGCTGCGTTCTTTCGATTTACTTTCGAAAGAATGCGACAGCAGTCTAGATGCAGGGGAAGTTATTTTGAAAAAAGGCCACTTTTTTTGAAAAAACCCTGTAGTCTAGACACTCCCTAAATGAAAGTCAGTGGCAGAGAATGACAACAGCATGTCTCTGAAAATAACAACTATCACTACTTCTGTAGGGGTAAATCCCAATGCAAAGAATCTATACTGCTGCCAAATTCTCTGCCTGAAAAACCCAACTGAAGTAAATTAATTTGATGTCTGCAAAGAATTTGACTCTATTTTTCTGTGCATTGAACTTTTATGTTTTTAAGGTTTGTGCTTGGTTAATGTGGCCCTCCATTTAGGAGAGAAATTGCAGCTGAAAATAGTTACACCATGAATCTCCCACATGCTGTGCTCTCTCATGGAGATTTACATTCTTTCTTGGTTTGTTTTTCTTAATGTACAATAAAAATCCCTCAGACTGAAGTGATGGTGGCTCTTTGTGTGTGGAAAACCACAAAACTCTGTAATCTTCGACAACAAAAAACATAACCCGATGGCAATTTCTCGTGAAGTTAGATGCCTCCAGTTAGGCTCCTAAATCCATATGAATGCATCTAGACAGAAGGAACTTTTCAGAAGTGCTGAGTACTTAGAAAATCTATTAAAGTCAATGAGAGCTGGAGGTCCTCAGCATCTTTTAAAGTCAGGATATCACACCTGAAAATGTTCACCCTAACATGTTGCAGAACTCTGGTTTAAAGATACAGGACCAAATTATACCCTTTAACCTGCACCTTGTGCAATACCACGGAGGGTACAGCTACACTACAAGTTTTTGTCGGAAAAAGGTACGCAAAAAACCCTCTTTCGGAAGCCCCCTTCTTCATAGAATGAGGAATACAGGGGCTTCTGAAAGAGCGCGTTTGATCTTCTGCAAAAAAAAAAAAAAAAAAAAAAAAGCGGAAGAGCAAACGCGTTCCCTGGATGCAGCAGAGTTTTTTCGGCATACCTCTGATATATCGAAAAACCCCCACAGCCTAGCCATACCCTGAGAAAGGGTGTTAATGTCAGAGCAGCATTTAGCTTATAATTTGCAATATGTTGTAGGAATAAAAATAGCTGTAAAAATATCTTTCAAATAGGGCTTTTTACAAGATTTCATATAATACATTTGTTTTTGTATAATTAAAACTAATTTGAGTGTAATCTAGTTTCCAAATTAAAAAACCTGTTTTTAATTAGAGTTAAAATGTGTATCCTGGTAACACTGAATTTTAAGTACCATTTTCAAATGTTTATTGATTGATCATTATTATGGGAAAACATGAGCTTTCATATATAAATCTTTTGACAGAAGCTGTCCATCAAAAATAATGATCCTTTTAAAAATCATGAATAAATAATAGCGCAAATCTATTTTACATAAAAATACATAGTGGTTTACATTCTGTCCACTGAAATGAAATATGGTTATTTAAAATAACGATTTTACAATGCATGGATAATGAACCATTATGCATTTAATGCACATGGCATCTTGTACTGGACTTTGGATTATTATTTTGTAAAATTAAAGCATTGCAGTACTGTGTAATCTTCTAACCCAAATGTGTCTCATAGGAAATTATTTCAAAATGTTTTTGTGAATATTGATATAATCACACGAGTCTTATCACAAATCATGAACTAATGTCTAGGATTAATGTTTGAGCTGTAAGAAAATTGAAATTTTTTGAGATGTGTCTGAATATTTTCTCTAGTTTCTGAGATTTCATAGGCTCACACATACCCCTGCCATGATAGAAACTTGAAACAAGACAGGGAAATTATCCCAAATTTTCACATGTGATAATTGGATGGCCACTGAAAATGTATTGTGATTTGTCAGTTATAAGGATTTTAAATACATACCATGCACATACACCTTACATTTTGCAATACAATTCTTTAGGGTTTGCCATTGTTTCACTGGTTATGTGTAGATGTGAATAATGTCGGAACTTTATAAGCAGAGCTACCTCTTTTTCTGTAGCAAATAGAAAAGGTATTAAGAGAAAGACACAGGACTATTGCTAAGGATAAAAAACACTGAAGGCTACATCTTCACTGCGAGTTCTTTCTGCAGAAAATATGCTAATGAGGGACTCATTAGCATGAGTCACACTTTCATTAGCATATTTTCTGTCGTTTCTTTTTGTACAAGGGGTTTTTGTGCAAAAAGAAGCAGTGTGGACTCTTTTTTTCCCCCAAAAAACCCCGGTTTTGCACACACAAAAAACCATCCACACTGCTTCTTTTTGTGCAAAAACCCCTTGTGCAAAAAGAAATGGCAGAAAATATGCTAATGAGATCATGATACATGCTAATGAGTCCCTCATTAGCATATTTCCTGCCGAAAGACCTTGCAGTGAAGACGAAGCTTAAAGAGTTGCTGAGTTCACTGACCACTTCTGATCTTGCCCACTAAAAAATCTATAGGCCTTCAATAGAGACTGACAATCTTCTCTTAGGATGTCTTTGAATTTATTACAGTTTATGCATTTTAATTCTCAAACATTATGTTTGCATGAAACCTCAAAGCCAGTCTGTCAGCGTTTACTGGTTATGTGTATACACAAATAATTGGCCTGCTGCCAGACCATTATTAGTCCGTTTCTCCCATTATAATCTTCTTCTGTGTTATCCATTATTCCCAGAATTCTACTCCTGAGAATGTGGAATGCAATGTTCTTAATCCTGATTCTCACCACTTGTGTGAACCTTTCATGACTGCTGCTGTGTTCTGTCTATGCCCTGGTCTATACTAGAGAGCTATTTCAAAATAACCCCCGTTATTTTGAAATAACAAGTGAGCATCCACCTTACCAAGCCCATTATTTTAAAATAATGGGCTGGTTATTTAAAATAATCACTCCTGTTTTCCATGAGTAATAGCGCTTATTTTGAAATAAATAGCGGTAGTGTGGCTGCTCCACTGCTGCTATTTTGAAATAACTACTCCCCAGAGTCATTCAGAGTAATTACTCCCCAGTGCTTCCTGGAGCTCTAAATTGAATTACATGTCCACATTAAGGGAGCCTGCCTCAGACTAATTTTGAGGCTTCCCTGTAGTGTGGACACGCAATTTCTAAATAGTTATTTTGGGAGTTATTATTTCAAAATAAGTTATTTCTGAATAATTTCCTAGTGTAGACATGCCCTATGTGCCCTGCCAAGCAGATGCTTAATCCTGATGTAACCATCAGGCTAAGAACAGCAGAAGCGACCGTCTAGGAAGGAGCATGGCGGAAAGGGATCTAGGGGTCATAGTGGACCACAAGTTGAATATGAGTCAACAGTGTGATGCTGTTGCAAAAAAAGCAAATATGATTCTAGGTTGTATCAACAGGTGTGTTGTAAGCAAAACTCGTGAAGTCATTCTGCCGCTCTACTCTGCACTAGTTAGGCCTCAGCTGGAGTACTGTGTCCAGTTCTGGGCGCCACATTTCAAGAAAGATGTGGAGAAATTGGAAAGGGTACAGAGAAGAGTGACAAGAATGATTAAAGGTTTAGAGAACATGACCTATGAAGCCAGGCTTCATGAACTGGGCTTGTTTAGTTTGGAAAAAAGAAGATTAAGGGGGGACATGATAGCAGTTTTCAAATATCTAAAAGCGTGTCACAAGGAGGAAGGAGAAAATTTGTTCCTCTTGGTTTCTGAGGACAGGACAAGGAGTAATGGGCTTAAAGTGCAGCAGGGGAGGTTTAGATTGGACATTAGGAAAAAATTCCTAACTGTCAGGGTGGTCAAATATTGGAATAAATTGCCAAGGGAGGTGGTGGAATCTCCCTCTCTGGAGATATTTAAGAACAGGTTAGATAGACATCTGTCAGGGATGGTGTAGACGGAGCTTGGTCCTGCCTTGAGGGCGGTGGGCTGGACTCGATGACCTCTCGAGGTCCCTTCCAGTCCTATTATTCTATGATTCTATGAAGGCCATTGGGGCAGCCAGGAGTATATGTTCATAAGGCTTAGCTAGGTTTTACTGGTGTACCCGTTAGTGCACTCCCTGTGGCTGAATAGATACACAAATCCTTCAATGTCTCAAAAACAGTGGCTGGCTGTGATGCAAGATGCATAGTCAGTAATGAATGTGAATGGTCCTGGCTCTAGACGTGATGATTGGATCTAAAAAAGATCTAACTGGTATTAGTGCATGAAGAAATTATCTGCAGGTTGCAAATGACAGTTGGATGAGCCATTTATAGATTTAATTGCCTGTGTGCACTTAAGTACCTAGCTAACAAATTATCCCTCACCTTTTAGAATATGAAAACAATACATGATCTTTAATTATTCATTTAAAACTTCCATTTGTTACACCACAAAAATAACATAACAGAGGAAATATGATTCTTCACATGACTATTAGAAGGTTTTAACACACAGGCTGTTTCTAAATGTCCAGTGTAAAAAATCTCTCTCTCTCTGTGTGTGTGTGTGTGTGTGTGTGTGTGTGTGTGTAAAAGTTTTTCCTGTGGGACGACTGAGTGGTGTCATCATGCCACTCTGAATTCCACAGGCTCCATCCTCCCACCGCCTTCCTGTCCCAGACACTGGTAAAGCTATCTGGCAGCCCAGCCTGGGCAGATTCTGCCTCCCAAAACACTGCAGCCAGAGCTGAATGGTCAGGACCCTTGGGAGGTAGAACCTGCCCAGGCCTGGCTGCCTGGTAGCTTTGCCCATCCCTGAACAGTGTCCAGGACAGGGAATCATTCCATCCAGGGCCAGGGCGCCTCTTCAGATCACCTTGCCACAGGGAATGGGGCTGCAGCAATTCTACCACCATTGCATGGAGGGGAACCCCCGATAGAGACTGTGGGGCAGCTGAACCTGGGGATTTGGGGGACCTTTCTGGCAGCCAGAGGACCTGAGGCACCGCACGGGAGTGGGCCCACAGGGAAAGTAGCATGGGGCCTGGTGACTAAGGAAAGATGCTGACTGTGCGCCAGGCTGGTGTTAGTGACCTACTGCTCAAAGGAAGAAAACACTGTGACATGTCCACTTCTGGCAGCTGGCTGATATGCGTGAGCACATGCATGAGGCAGGCTGAGCTCTGGCTTGCTGCCTGGGAATGGGGGCCACACACAAAGCCATGCTCCTCCCAGGTGGGGGCTCTGAGTCCCTCAGTCCAGGGGGCTGCTTCAGCTGGTGTGACACCCAGGGCATGGCCCACTCGTGCTGGGAACAAAGGCAGGCTCTGCACCCCCAGTCACCCACCATCCCATCCTCCACTGCACACCAGTTGGCCACACCATCACCAAGCTGCCCTGGTGGAATCCACAGCTGCAGTCCCAACAACCCCTGAGGCATCGCAAAGGGGAGGCCCAGCAGCATTCGGAGTGACTGCCAATATTGGCCGAGTTGGGGTGGACTAGCCACGACGGGGCACCTGCCTCTGCATGGTGGTGCCCGGAGACCCGCTCTCACTGCATTGCTCCTCAGCCCTCTTTCCATTCTCCATGTGTGTCCTCAGCCTCTCTCCTGCCTCCTCACAGACTCCCATCTCCCTTCTCAACCTGGCATCCCAAAGGAACCCCCGCTCTCCAACCCGCCCTCCAGCCTTTTTCTCTGCCTCCTTTCCATTTCCTCTGCCCACAGACATCTCCCTTTCCTGCTTCACAACACCCCGGCAATGCTACCTTTGCTGCCCCTTCTCTCCCGGAAGCTGCCTAGATCCTGCTGTCACACTACCTGGAGCAGCCCCCTCACAGAAACTCCTGCACCTGGGCCTGGTGCCATTTCTTTGCTGGTTAGGTTGCCTGTTCGTGGGTGTGAGCAGGGTGTGCATAGGGAGGGAGGAAAGGAGATAAGGGTGTATGTGGGGATGGGTGATGCAGTAAGATGGGATGTTGTGGGTGAGAGAATGCAGGCAGGGGAATGGGCAGTGTGGGGGTGTACAGGTGGAGGGGCTAGGAAGGGTTAGGGTTATGGCTAATTTAGGAATGGAGTACAGAGATGGGGCATGGGATGGAAGGAGGGGGATGGGCAGGGTGGGGAGAGGCTTAGAAGTATGGTGGGTGTAGGAATGGAGGCAGGGGAATGGGGGTTTAGGAATGGAAGATGGAGGTGGGTCTAGGGACAGAGGGAGGGGGATGGCCTGTGGGTCATGGACTATTTTATTGGTGGGTGGCACAGAAGCGGGAAGGGTGCGGACAGTGGGGACTGGCTGGTGATTCAAGAGCACAAGTGAGTAGGATGCGCTGAGAGCATTCAGATAGAAGGGCCCATCCAAGGGTCTGGTGAGCGGCAGCTGGGTTCAGTGCAAGATTATCAGGTTCTCTGGCTGTGAAAGCAGCCAGTGATGGGGGGAGGGTTGGTGAGGGGAGGCCACAGCCCCCTAATAGAAATAAAAGTAAAGTTCAGTGACAGATGGAAGGAAAATGCATGTCCCAGGATTGATCATGATATTCTTGGGGCTTTCTCCTTTCTCCTGGTAATTTTTCTTGTAGCCAGTAACATATTGTTGTCTTTAGTTGGCACCACACTACTAGAATGATTTGCTTCACTAAAAATCTTTACAGTTTATAAAATTCATGAGAGAACAAACTTGTAAGATATTTTCTGACAATGCATGATCTATAACAATACCATGAGGGAACTCTGCACTCTGGTACAGTGTTGATAAATGTGGCATAAATGCCTACCATAAAGATAATGTATAGGTCTTATTTTCCTCTCACTTATACCAATGCTATTCCATTGACTAACTCCTTTTTTACATCTCAGTAAGTGAGGGGAGAGGAGATAATTTTATATATATATTTCAGAAACAGAAAATGATACAGATAGCATGTTTTGACGTGTCATGAATCAAACATTGATACATCTCAGATGGAACATTTAAAATTCTAAAATGGCCTTGCTTTTTTCACTGGATGCGTCGGCTAGCATTGATCCATATGTATGCTCACAATAGAGGTGTACCATTCCTTTTCACGCTTGTTAGACAGATAGCTATGCTATAAAAAACAACAAATGGTCTGGTAGCACTTTACTAACAAAACATGTAGATGGTGTCATGAGCTTTAACACCCATGATACCATGTTTTGTTAGTCTGTAAAGTGCTACCAGACCATCTGTTGTTTTTTTTCTGTAACAGACTAACTCAGCTATCCCCTGAAGCTTCCACTATGCTATCATTGTTTTGTTCTGATGAAGAGGGTTGAATGGCACTCAGAGGTTGAATGGCATTCAGAGGGTGCACCCTAGAACAAGTGAACTCACTCACAAGGCCATATTATGACAATGGCTGCCCTCTTGGACAAGGAAGTAAGGCAGCATAAGGGAACACCACCATTGCATGTCTGCACAGGTTATCGGTATTGCAGGTGACAGCAGTGTGAAGAGGTCTCTTGCTTTCAGGCAGGTAAACAAGGAACAGAAAGACAGGCAGGATGTGGCAGCACTTTGCCTGCACCACCTCCTAATGTACCAGTCAGCACTGCTGAGTCACCATGGTTTGGGGCGGGGGAGGTCAGCTGTACCAGGAAAATGTTGCACAAGAGCTAAGGTGCACTACTCAAAGGGGAATCAGGAATCCTCTAAATGAAAATCTCCAGAATCACTATTTGTTTCCTGATCTTCTCCTGGGTAGCAAAACTACCCACTGCCTCTTCCTCAAAGTGGATTGCAAATTACCAAGACAGTCTTTAGTCCATGAATTTACACAGTAAAAAGAAACAGGAAAAGATGCAAGTTTTGAACCCTGAAGTATATGAAATATGCATAGTTTATAATCCCAATCTCTGTTTTCAAAGACTTTTGATAATCATGATGAATTTTCCATTCTAGTCTGGCTTTCTGCACATTGTAACCCACAGAATCTCACCTACCAACTCCTGTATCAGACCCACAACTTCTGTCTGAGTTACTGAAGTCCTCAGACCATGATTTATAGACTTGAAGTTACAGAGAATCTGCCATTTACACCATTTTAAAACTGCTAATGGCCTGCGCCCCATGCTACAAAGCAAGGTGAAAAACCCCAGGACTCAAACACTTGCCATTGCATCTGGTTAGCTGCTGCCATATCCAGATCTCTTTTTTATAGTATTGTTTCTATTACTGTACTAGTAGTCATTAGTCCCTACCTTTTTATGTCTTTTCAGAATAATTATAACACCATAGATCCTCTGGTTTCTTTCAGGCATAAGAGCTCTCAAGATGCGAGCATGTTTATATTAACTGCCAAATGTCATGTCTATGAAGGCTAGCATGATGACCAGAGAAAGTTTGATGGTAAATGCTGACTGATAAAAGACAACTAAATGCCTTTTTCTGTGTCGCTGATAGCTTCATTTGCAGGAGTGAGAAAGAGCAGGTGCTATATGGAAACCTACATCTGCAACATTGAAATTAATAAAAAATAGTAAATATGTTTTGCGCACATGATTCTGTAAGGACTCCCCACTTCCCAGTGTTTGGAAATTTACTGTGCACATTCTTCGACCCAGTTTAAGTCCCTCAGAACGTTACAATGTTTCTGTGCATGCTTTTGTTTGGCCTGGTTTCATGAACATAGCAACTCTCTGGTTTCTCAGGCGCTTTTCATTTCTTCAAGGTCTTTTGTGCAAAACACCTGGCAGCATGAATTTTAATGAGGATGCTCCCCCACTTCCTTTCTTCCCAGTTTTCTTCACAATTCCCTTCTCATGGTTTCAAATAAAAATTCAGATTATGTAATCCACAACCCCTTTCTTTCAAGGACACAGTGGATTTATTTTCCATTGTATGAGAGAGATTTCAAATTATGGTAGTTGTGTATGAACCAAAAAATCAAGAAACAGAACTTAAAGGCTATGCCTATACTACAAAGAAAAGTCGGAAAAAGATACACAAATTGTAAACCACAATGTACGTATCTTTTTCTGCTTTTCTTCCAAAAGAGGATTTTCCAACATTTGGCCTATCTACATGGGGCCAAATGTCAGGAAAAGAATGGATGTTCCTCTTTTGGAAAATTCATTCTTCCCCTTAGAACGAGGTGTACAGGGATGCCAAAAAAACATGTCTGCTTTTTCGAAAATCTTTTTGGAAAAGCAGACATGTTCCTTGGACACAGCAGAGCTTTTCCGGGATACCTCCGGTATCCCAGAAAAGTTCTGCGGTGTAGACATAGCCAAAGTCAGAAAAAGGCATCACCCATAGAAGTATTAAGTTTATTGATTTCCCTTGGAGGGATAGGTGATACAGTCCAGAAAACTCTCACCATTTGTGGTGGATGCATTCTCACATCCACTGCAAATTGCAAATTTGTGAATACTGGGAGCTGTGACTCTTGGCCCTTTCAGTGAACTCCCTATGGCTCCCAAACTCACGGTGAGAATTCACCATGGGGGTGGGAGCCTCTGGGAACTCACTGAGACTCTGGACAGCTGTGACGAATTCAACCTGCAGCTCCTGGCCTACGCCACACTCCCAGGCTGGGACAGGAGATCTCACAAATATGCAGAGCCATAAATAGCATTTCTGCAAATTGCACGAGTCTCCTGTATTAGATTTAAAGTAGCAAAGTGTACGGAACTATAATTAGTGTTCTCTAAGAGATGAAGTGGCCAAAATTTCTCTACAATTGAGGAACATAATTTCAGCACGTTCTCAACACTGAGATTCAGCCTCTTCCCCGCAATTCCATTTAACACAAACAAGGAGATGTTCAATTAAATTAAAAGGTGGCTAAGTTTAAAAAAAAAAAAAGGAAATATTTTTTTCATACAATGTCTGATTAGACTGTGGAACTCACTGCAACAGGAAATCATGGAAGCGAAGAACTTAGAGAAAAATTACAAAAGGAAGAAGACCTTCATATAGATAATAAGAGTATCCAGGATTATAATGGTTTATTCCTAACAAAAATTATGGAAGGGATTTCATGCTTCAGGATTTAAATCAATCCCTAATTATTAAAAATCAGGTAGCTCTATAGTGGGGTAGATTATCCCAAATCTTCTCTGGAAGGGTACTTACCCCTTCCTCTGAAACATCCTTTAGTGACAGGATTCTGGTCTAGATTGACATTGGCTGTGAACCAGTCTGACAATTCCCAAGTTCCACACATGACTAAAATGTTAGTGTTAGACTGAATATCTAGATATTTGTATGTTGACAGCTACTAAATAAATTAGGTAGATAGGGCAGTAAGTAGAGAATGGCCCTCATAACCTCTCGTGGCAGAAAGCTTCTTTCTCATACCTAAAGATATTTGCCTTAAGATGAATTGGGAGTAGCCTATGGCTTCTCATGCTGATCACTCCAGATTCAAGCCCTGCTGATGGCTGTATTTGGCAGCCATTATTTGTTAAATGAATAAACCAACACCCAAAACTTTTCTCTAAGGAAATGTATGTTTCCTGGGACTTCATCATTTTCTCTCTTAATTTTACACTTCCATGCACTATGAGTTTCTCAGACTCACCCCTGAATTTATCAACTTTTTTTGACATCAAGACCCCCAGTTTTCCCTACCTCCTCTCCCTCTGTACATTTGTATAGTGTAGAGGGAAGCAACACTGCTAATGAGAAATGGTAGATTGTGTCTTGCTCTCCCATTTGATTTAACTGTTTCATAACATATCTCAATAACCTGCTTACTATGTGGCAAAAGAGGGGGATTGTACCAAGCTTTCTACTATATAGTAAGAAAGGAGGAAATGAAGCAATAAGAGGAGTATAATTAATGCTATTTCAAGGGGAGCACAGAGAAAAAGTCCCATGTGAGTCAGGCTTCCAAAAATCTATGCATCTCCTGCCTCTGCTGGTTTTTTTCCCCTCTGGCCTCTCCGTGCCCACAACCTAGGAAGGGATGATGCAATGATTTCAGTCACTGAATTTGCAGGAAGAGAACATAATAGTCTAACCACAGTGACGTCTTTATTTCAAAGAAACTGGATCTATGCTACTGTTTGAGAGTGTTTCATTAGCCTACACAAAATATGAATTCTTAGTGAGTCAATGTAGCCATCAAAGAACTTGGTTCAGCAAAGATACCAGGGACCAAATGGGTATGAAAGTTGTTTCAGTCCTAGAGGTAGTAAATCCAGAACTGGACTGAGATGCATTGACAGGGTGGAATTGCCAATGGTTGCACCACTGTATTCTGTGCTGTAATTCTCGCTGGTTCAAGCGTGCAAGTCTCTGCTGCTGTCACTTTGGCAATTTCTAAAGTACTCAAACATGTTAAGGCTTTTTAATACAAAATAAAACACAGACTCTTCTGAGGAAACTCTGTTTCATTGATGTTAACCAGCCATCTCCTTTTCTGCCTATCAATTTGTATAAAAGGATCTTCAGAAAAGGTATTTTGGAGATCAAAAGCATATTCTCTAAATGTGATTACTCTCAGGTATTCTGTGGAATACAGAAAGGTTGGAGAGACAGCTAGAAAAAAAAGATTTAAAGGAAGAACAAATAGATCATCACAGAACTGCCAAAGTTTACTTAAAATGAGCAGAAATCCCTTCAGTGCTTCAGAATTCTGTCGTTCAAGCAATGTCTGCAGCCCACTGTTGGGCCATATTCTGCCTCTTTGGTGTCTCTGATACCTTCATGTAATTGAATCCTTTAGATACTGTCTCCCACATTAATGAAATCCAGGAACAGGCTGTTTTTAACAGGTTACAGCAAGGGTTTCACAAAACTGAAAGGTGGGGCAGGCCAAGCCCTACCCAACCTTCTCATTGCCACAAACCTGGGACTCATCCCCATGAGACTCATTTGTCCAAAACTAGTTTCCAGGGATTAGAAGCCAAGTTTCTGGATTAGAAGCCAGTGTAAAAAATTAAGTCATATGCAAGCATGTGTCCATAGGATCAAGAACGAAGCTTCAGTCGGCACCAGGGATCCAGCTGGGTAGTGACATGGAGGTCAGGCAAGTGACTACACAGAGAGGTGGGACCATGGCTTTTATTTGGGAGTTATGGGTAGATCAGGGACTGGGAGAGAGCTCTAAGGGTACATCTAGACTACCAGGTTTTGTCGACAGAAGTTTTGTCGACAGTATCTGTCGACAAAACTTCTGTTGACAAAGAGCATCCAGACACATTGAGTTCTGTCAACAAAGCAAGCTGCTTTGTCGACAGAACCCTGTAGTCTAGACGCAACCCTACAGGCAATAACACCTTCTGTCGACAGAACTCTGTCGACAGAAGGTGTTATGCCTCGTAAAATGAGGTTTACCAGTGTCGACAAAACTGCTGAGTTCTGTCGACGTTATGTCGACAGAACTCAGCGGTAGTGTAGACGCTGGTATAGTTTTGTCGACAAAAGTCCACTGATTCTTCTGTGTGTTCCTAAATGTGACAAAGAATGTTGAGGCAATGTACAGAATGGTAACATAAGGAACTGTGCAACACATAGGCTGTGTCTACATTGGCACCCTTTTCCAGAAAAGGGATGCTAATGAGACAAGTCGGAATTGCAAATGCCGTGGGGGATTTAAATATCCCCCGCAGCATTTGCATGAACATGGCTGCCGCTTTTTTCCGGCTCGGGACTTTGCCAGAGAAAAGCGCCAGTCTAGACGGCATCTTTCGGAAAATAAAGCCTTTTCCGGAAGATCCCTTATTCCTGATTTTAAGAGGAATAAGGGATCTTCCAGAAAAGGCTTTATTTTCCGAAAGATCCCATTTAGACTGGCGCTTTTCTCTGGCAAAGTCCCGAGCCGGAAAAAAGCGGCAGCCATGTTCATGCAAATGCCGCGAGGGATATTTAAATCCCCCACGGCATTTGCAATTCCGACTTGTCTCATTAGCATCCCTTTTCCGGAAAAGGGTGCCAATGTAGACACAGCCATAGTGTTTCAGAACACTTCTTTACTTATCCATTGTAATAATTTCTTTTGTTATGTATAACATGCCAGTTCTTACAGAGACAGACCAGAATGTCTGTAGAATACTTTAACTGAAGCAGAAATATGTTATGGACATTAATCCATTTATTTATGGTATATATAGCCTTTTTCTGAGGAACCAAGAATCTCAGCAGATTGGACTTGAAGCAATTTGTTAAAATAACACTACTGTTTCAAACTATTCCTACTTCTGTTTGTGAATTGGAGGGAAGCTTTGAGTTGATGTACACTCAACAACTGGAAAAACATGAAATTGAGGATAAATGGTGTTATTTATTATTTCCTATGGTTTGTCATCATGCTACAATTTTTCTAATAAACAATTTCTGTCACTTCAGATCATATTTTCCAGGGCTTTCCCTGTGTAATAAAGGTGCAACAGCCAGATAAATGTAAAGGAGATTGTTTATAGAGAGAAAAAGAAGGAAATGTATGTTTATAATAGTTTATAATAAAGGACCTGCTGAACATCTCTCTGCTATTTTCAGTTGGAGTTGAGAGGGGAAATTGGATTCTTCAAAGCTCAAATAGATCTAATATTAAGTATAATGACCTTAGATTTCTATTTTGCTGACATCATTTGGCTAAATTAAAAAAAAAAAGATTATCAACAATTCCTTTTCCAGTTTGTCAAGCAAGCAATGAATTTACCTAACGTCATGAAAAGAGATGTTATCTGAAGAAGCAACAGTATAGGCATTTGGAAAATAGCTCAAGAGAGCAATTTGTTTTGATTGCTTTTTAAAAAAAAAAAAATTTCTTTCTTTATAGAATAGCTTGTGCTAAAAGAATATTTTAGTTGAACTCTGGTAAAGACTTTGACTGTAAGAAACTCATCTTCCAACTGAAATGTAGAATAATTATAGACAAAAAACCCAAGTCAGATGGATGAGAGAATTGGTAATAGAGATATGGAACTTTTCATCTGTCAGACACTTCTTTGTGTGGCCAGATGTTACTACCCTCATATGGCTGTTCAATGTCCTTTGTGAAATGTATTTAAAAAGTCTCAGTTAATTTTTTCAGTTAACCACATCCCCAAAACACCATCAAAAACAGTATCCCTTGCACAGAAACCCAGTGCACAACCTATCCACACAGTCTCAAACTTAGGCCTGATCCTGCAAAGATGTACATATTTAGTTAACTTTGCACATTTAAGTAATTCTAGTTCATAAACTTAAGCACATAGGAATCTTTCCTGGCTTTAGAGATTTGCAAGAAAAATATAAAATGTCTAATAGTCAAAATAAAACATGTCTAATAGTCTATTTTTCAGATATCTATAATTTAGAGGGTGTCCATATATATATATATAAGCAGTATTTTCCCCTTTCTTTTAGGGTATGTCTACATAGTGGAGCTATTTTGAGATACCAGAAGTATCCCAAAATAGCTACTCTGCATCTTTTGAATGCGGCTGCTATTTTGAGATAGGTCTTGAAATAGTGGACGTGGTATTTTG
The DNA here is from genome assembly GCF_052426305.1 of Pelodiscus sinensis. Classification (NCBI taxonomy): domain Eukaryota; kingdom Metazoa; phylum Chordata; order Testudines; family Trionychidae; genus Pelodiscus; species Pelodiscus sinensis. The sequence continues at coordinate 28,596,586 of NC_143058.1, read as the reverse complement.
GCATCCCTGTAGCCCTCGTTCCACAAGAGTTAAGGGATATCTCGAAATAGTGCATTATTTTGAAATTTGGCGCTATGTAGATGTGCCAAATTTCAAATATCAAAATTCAATCAAAATAAGTTACGTAATTTGCACAGTGCCAATTGTATATCCTATTTCAACATAGGACATTATTCTGAAACACCTATGTGAGCATTTACGTTATTTCAAGATTATTTGGAAATAATGGGTGGGTTATTTTGGTATTGGTAAACCTCATTCTATGAAGTATAATGCCTTTTCCAAAATAGCGATTTCAAAATAAGATATTTTGGAATATTTTTTCCAAAATTGCTTATTCCAAAGCAAATGTGCAGTATAGACATGGTCTTAGTTTATATTTTACAGAATGATAGCTCTTTAAAAAAAGAACTGTGTCTAAAACAAAATTAACGGCAGATTTCTTGTGAGTATTAAAATCAGATTAATTTATTAAATCACTGGATTTTTAAAATTCATCTCATACTTTACAATGCAGTTTTCCAGCTAAAATATCTTGAGAGGCCAAACCATTTTTATGAAATCTTCTAGATACAGTTTTGGTGAAAAATGAATCCGTAGTTTTATAAGCAAAGGACAAGATGCAGCAGTTCTGAGGAATGCAGATAAAGACTGAACAAGCAAACAGATTAATTGTTCCATACATTGCAAATCTGAGCAGAATTAATGCTATTTTGTTCTGGTCTGCATATGTTTTTACACTGCCCTCATCACTATGATTCTTTTTTTCATCGCTTCATTGCATGTGCATCTGTGACAAAGTGCTGGGTAATAGCAGCTGAATTAACTCTGGTCACTGTAACTAATTAGTAAGCTTGATGATGATAGCTGTGCCTGATGGGCTGGAGAGAGCTACAAGGCTAATTAACCCATTAACCCTGAAAGTAGAAATGGCACAGGAAAGAAGTGTCAGGAAGAGAAAAGGTCAAACTTAGAGAAATCTCTCCCCTTACTCAGCTGAGGCTGACATGCTGCTGTAAATAGGGTGTTGCAGAATACTGTACTGGAAAGGGGGTGGAATGAGGCCACTCTGTTTCAGGTGGGAACTTCTTTAAGATCTTGCCTTGATCTTGATGAAGAACCTCCCAGGGAGAGGCTGGTATGATTTGTGATGATTTGGCAGCCTGGATGATGAAGGAAACTCTTCAGTTGCTCATGGACTAACAAAAGGGGATGTAAAAGACCCTGAAAAGCTTCTAATGGTCACACTGCATGGAGAGGAAGGCACTGATCACCTGGCAGGTACAAAAAAAAAGTTCATTGGATTTCAGACAAGAGCAAATGAATGCACAGTGACAATTATTGCAAAGAATGGAGATAGAAACAGATTATAACATTCTGAGGCCCTAAGCCATGTAAAGTGTAAGAGGCCTCATGTCATAAAAAGTTAATTTATTTTTTTTTACAGACAGGACATTGAATATATAAAAATGAACACATTTTCACAAGTAAACAAGACAGATATTTGTCTAATCTGCTCTTAAAAATTTCCAATGACAAAGATTCCAAAACCTCCCTGGGCAATTTATTCCAGTGCTTATCTACCGTGACACCTTGGAAGATTTTCCTAATGCCCAACCTAAACCTCCCTTGCTGCAATTTGAGCCCATTGCTTCTTGTCCTATCATCAGAGGTTAAAGAGAATAATTTTCTTTCTCTTCCTTGTAAAAACCTTGTAGGTACTTGAAAGCTATTATCATGTCCTCTCTGTCGTCTCTTTTTCAAACTAAACAACCAATCCTTTCAATCTTCCCTCATGGGTCAAATTTCTAGACCTTTAATCATTTTTTATTAAATGATCAGCCGATCAGCTGTTTGGCGGCACAGCGCTGTAGTCTGAACGCTCCGCAGTAGACATCAAAGGCATTTGTCGACCTTCCCCAAGACTGAGTCCCCATGGGTGCAAATCCCCTGAAGGCCCCCCACCTGCCTTCTGCATGTACAGGGTCCTCACCCCCAATGTCACCTCCTCTCACTACTCCTGGGTGTAGCACAGCTCAACCTGTTGCTGGGGAAGGGTGGGGTGCAGCCGCTCACACACCACAAGAGCCTGCCCTGGCTGGCCACGCTCCATGCAGCCCAAGAACGTGCTGCTCTTACCATGGTGGCAGCACTCCTCCACGTGTAGCTCCATGGCCCGCGCATAGGATCGGGGGGGTGGAGTTCGCTTTCTTCATCTCCTTGCCTATCAGCTGGAGCTGGTGCTGCAGACTGCACACGGACCATGAGGCTGCAGTGGCAGTGCAGGCTCCCCCCTGCATGGGGGAGGAGAGGAGCTGAGCTCCCAGCACAGACCACCTTGCAGGCAGCTGTGGCCCACACTTTGAGAACCACTGCCCTTCCAATAGAGGAGGCAGTTTAGGTCAGGAAAGTAGAGTAAAAGAGCTCGGGGAGGTATGAGACAGGGCAACAGCACTAGAACCAGCACTCTGGTCACTGCCATGCCAGTTAGTAGTAAAATAACCTCAGGATTATAGCTCTGCCTAATTGATAAATTGGAGATGGGCTAGAGAGAGCTGCAAGGCTAATTACCCCATTAGCCTAGAAAGTAGAAAAAGCACAAGAAGGAAATGCCTAGACAACAGAGCATGAGAGGGCTAAGCTTTTAAGTCAGCCATGGAAGAGGTCTGAGGGGGAAATCCTATCTTAATGTAGAGGGCTGAGGTTCTGGAGGGGGATAAGGCATTTGCTTGGAGGGCTGAGGATGAAAAGTTGCTGTAAATAAAGAGCTGCACAATGTTGAATAGGTGACTGGGGAATGTTGTAAATAAAACAAATGGGCTTTTTTTTATAAGTAAAGGGTCTGAGCAGTCTGTATGTATGCAGAAAAAGATGGGAGTAGAGCCTCAATATGTTGTAGCAGCATCTTGTGTTATTGTGGGAGGGCTAGGGACTTTTTTGGGAAGGGGTCTAAATGTGCATGGAGATTATATGCTTTTATTAGCTAAGACATGCCAAAGAAATATGCCTTACACTTAAAGTGGAAGGTGGTGAGGTTTTTAAGAGTTTTTTCTATACTCTTGGCCCAGCACCTCAGAAAGCTCTGCACAGATGAAATTTACTCTTGTGATAGAAAGTGCCATTATGCCTGAGAAGTAGAATTATCAACCACAATCTTTATCCCCCAATGTAAGATGATTTCTTAGGCATTCTGGGCAAGGCCACTGAGTGCCTTCAAAGAAATGAGACCCAAAATTTGACTTAACACTCTATGGGAAACTAGTGTAAAGAGTAGAAGAATTCCACAGATAGATATGCCTGTGAGGACAAGAGCTTCTACCTTCTTATCACTGAGTTTCCCTAGAGTAAACTTCAGTAAAATAAAGCAGAACACACTAAGTAAAGGAAACAGTTGTCAGTAATCATTTCATGAAACACTCTAGTGCTGATTTCTCTCCCTCTCCTTGCAACCACTTTGCTTAGATAAAACAGGACACCTGTGTCCCAAAGAGGAAATTCAAGGTCAAGGCTGAGACAACTTCATTAATTCATTCCATGCTCCCTGTGTGTTGCAGCACATCTGGGCTATAACTTGCAGAACACAGTGCTGAGACCACTGTGAAACCTAAGCACAAATTGAAGCATTATGGAAACAATGTCAATGCAGAGCTTGGCCTTTTCTTGATTTGTGTAAAAACATAGCATCATTTATTTATTTTTTTCTGCTAGTGTGTGGGGTTGGGTTTTTTATATCATTTTTCTGGTAGGTTTAATTATGGCTGCTGTATTTTCTTAAAATAAATAAAGAAAAGCAACAATGACCTGCTATGTAGCTGATTGATGTCATTCAGAGTCTTTCCCTGTGAACTACTCAGTCTGTTCTCTTGCTTCTTACATATAGAGATATTTCTGACAGCTAATTCCTTCTGTGCAGTAGGACAAACAGAAATTCAAACCTCCTGCTCCCCAACCCACAAGCCTTTGTCACCACTTGACCTGAAATTTCATCTGCTTTTGATGCCAATTTGTTCTTATTTTCAAGCATCCAGTCACTAGAAGGAGCTGCATTTACACATTTATAAATCTTTGCTATATTCAGTCCAGAAGAGGGCTCATTCTAAAGGTTATCATTTGTGCAGTCATTTTAATTGGTTGTTTCATACATGTCAGTAGGAAGCGAAGGTAGGATAGATGAGGTGCATTTACAGTTTAATATGTTCAGTTGTAACTAAGTAGGTAGTGAAATTTCAGGGGAATTGCAATTTCTGTCTATGTACAGTAGAATATTTTGAAAATAAAATATATTGCCCACTTTACATTTTTTAAAATATTAAATATTGCTACAGGCCTATTACAGAAAAATCACTTCCTGAATTTGAATAATTTTTTAAGCTATGAAATAAAATCCCTTATATAGTAGTAAAATTTCACATTTTGCTTTGCTGTTTCTTCTGACATTTTAATCCAATTTTTACACCTCTTTAACTGAAACCTTTATGATGACATTGCTTGGGCCAATTTTTGCACCAAGTGACACCTGCAGAATACATACAGACAGCTAAACACAGGTAAATGCATTCACACTTCCGCTACATGCCTTGTACATCTAATTATGCACATATGCATTTTTCTGCTTCAATTTAGGCTTCCTCCCTTGATGATATTGACCTTTTACCATATGTCAAGCTCCAGCTTCAGATGAACTGTTACCACAGTTTTATTATGGTTGGTTTTATTATGAAAAACTGAGACAGCTTTAACTATTGTGTATTTCAATCCTGCACTGATCAAGGTCTAGGCATAGGACAAGGACTATCGATGGAATAGGCAACCTATCAGGATAGGCAGGATAGTAAATTGGAGCAGCTTGGGGACCCTCTGGAACTGATAGTAGCTGCAGCTTGGCTGGTCCTCTACAATAGAAGCTGCATGTATATACCAGCTGTGTTCCATTATGAAAGGTGAAGAGAAGTGTTGGGGGAAGGAGCCTATTGAAAAGCCAGCACTTGGAAAAGAAAAGCTTGCAGAGCAGTGATTGTGTGCAAGGACTAAAAGGTTAAAGTACTGTATTTGCAGGGAGGAAATGTGGAAACAAACAAAACTGTAGACCCTATTGGCTCATTGGGTTGATTTAGCTCTGACTATAGTAGATGCAATGTAATCAAAAATCAAGGGCCTCTCATGGTCATGACAACAACTCCCATGATCTATGGAAAAATCCTCAAGGTTAAACAGCATGATCAGTTTAAATGTTTTATAACCTTCCTCTACATCCCATTGTGTGCACAGAAGGTGTGTTCATCCCCCTAGTCATTTGCCAGAGACAAGCTGGCAGCACATGAAAAATGACTTCAGCATTTTACTGAGATTAAATAAAAACCTGAGATTTTTCCCCTTTTTTTCTTTGTAGCAGCTCTTTTTACTTAAGAGCACATTTGATTGTCTCTTGCTAGCATGCAGCATACTGAAGCCAGCAATCAATAAGATCAGTCCCATTAGAAGCTGCAAGCTAGAAAAGATGTATGATAATTTCCTGAAATGGCCTCTCCAAGCAGATTCCCAAGGGTACATCCATTTGCCAATCTCCGCTTCCTTCTTCTACAATAAAAAGCAATGCAGTTAGAAAACATCATCCTTTAACTAGATGAGAGTGGTTCTGAAACAGCCAGCTTTATTTGAAAACTATTAGCTGGTGAAATATGTGAATCTTCTTTTCAGAAAGGTTTTTTTTTTCAATGTGCGATCAACAAGCCAACTCTCCTTCTTTTCCTTTCTCCTCTCTCTAATCCATACTTTCCAAATTAAAAATCATGGTGTCTTCACAGCAGAACCATCAAACATTTGTTGGAAAAATCCAGGTCTCTTATTATTGGGAAAATACTGTGCCAGCTGTATTCTGCAAACGACTTATGAGACCCATTCTTTGGCTACAGTAATCCCAGCAACCACTCTGAATACCCCTAACTATAAAGGCTCCAGCCTACCCCCAAGTATTTTCTATTGAGAGATTATAGCATCTGAATTCTGAAATAGCTATTAGACATTAGTCATCCTGGGCTATCTTTTGTGGACATATTTCTGCCCTCTACCACCTTACGGTACTTTCAAAGCAATCTGAAGGATGGGATGTGGAAGTCAAATTCCCATTTTAATGCTTTGAAAGTCTCATGCTAAAGGTTTTTTAAGTAGAAAGGCTGAGTCTCTTCTGAGACATTTTTTGCATACTGTTAACATGAGTATGCTCACCTCATTGGGGACACAGTGTTACTTCCCAATGTGTATCACTAACAGGTTACATGTAATTATTTGGATTGTCTCCTGCTTTCAAGGAGACTATACATTCCAACTAGTGGGTCAGAGGGAGAAAAACCTTGCAGGCTTGTAAAAATAATCTAAAAAGCAGCACAAACATAGTGTCTCAACAAGCTAAAACATTCTGGTTAATGAGAGCAAGTGGCTTCACTCCATTCCTTCCAAGTAGGTGCAAAAGTATAATTCAAACTCAACCATATTGTTGCTGGTACCAACCCTGAATTCTGTCCCTGGCAACATTAGAATTCAAAGGGGCAGTACATGAATGTGGTCATCATGACTGGATCTGGACAACTGCATGTGAACATGGGAATAGAGACAAAAATTTTTGGCCCCTTGACACACATCCCTTTACACTATTCCCAAGGGACCTTTCAAGTGGTCTTTTTGTAAAGGGACCAGAGCACAGGTGATTATCTAATCACCTGCCTAAACAATAACTGAAATGGTTTAAAGTGTGTGCATGCCTAGCTAGAATTTGGGCTCTGTAATTCCTATTGTTCTTCACATTTGTTGAGGGAGATTATATCTCATCACCTCACTGACACAGCTGGTCATGCCAAGAACTAGTATTCCTCAAGAAACACTAGGTGCATTCAGTGATGATTCCCTGTTGACAACAATTTGTTGAGATCTGTCAAATAACAGTTTTAATCAATGTAGTGGTTTATTGATGACGCAGAATGCTAGTTTTTAATCAAAATGTTAATTTTTAAATCAGAAATTCTCTGAATTCAATTCAGTTCCAGTAGGGTTTATTGATGTGGCAAGCTATATACACGCATATAGACAGAACATTCTGGTATCTGGAAAAGGCTACACAATGGTTGCTGGTTTATCCTCATATCTCTTTGATATTTGACATTACTGTCCATTCCATGGCCTATTTTGAAATTCAGTATTTTCATGAAAATAGTAATTTTTTAATTCTCCATTTTTTTCAGTGAAATTAGAAATTGAAAAAAAAATGCTTTTAGGGTCTTTTAAATTTATTTTTCCCTTTTTTGCCCCATTTTCAGAGGCAAATAGGAAAAAGAAAAAAAAGAGGGAGAGGAAAGAAAATAGAAAAAAGTGAGTATTTACCAAAATTTACAAAAAACAACAAGAGAAAATCTTCAGTAAACATTTTCTCAAAAAATCTCAAACATACTGAAAAATGTTCCTTTTCAAAACGCGTGAAATGAAAACTGTTTCAAAATCTTTGAAAGTGTTTGCATTTGCTTTCCAGTTTTTTGGCTCTCTCTACTAATAAATCTATATATTTGCTTTAGCTGCACGTTCCTCTGCTTAGCCTCCACAATGAAAGAAAAAAGACATTTTCATTCAATATAGCAGATGCTCAAGTACCCCATGGGATTAATGTATCAATGTTATAGCTCTTGTAAAATGGGCCTCACACTTCCAGGCTCATATGAAACCCACCTGCTATTTATCAGTTTTTTGCAGTTGTATGAGACTCCTAGTTTCTGATTATATTTTGTATGTTTATTTCCCTTGTTTTAAATATTCCTCAATCCTTAGGGTGCTGGCAAATATCCAGGAGGTTGGACTGGCTACTTTCGAAATGTGAAGTGTTTGCCTGTGTGGGATATTGACTATTCCAGAAGAAGGGAGAGTTTCTAGACACCATGGTGTATGTGAGGGAGGTCTAGGCTAGGATATGTGTCTGCAGTATGTCTGGTCCAGTGTCCCCTTAGCTACAAATGTGGCTCTTTTCTCCATGTGACTGCTCTCCCAACATGACTCAATTCCTTCTGCTTGAAGTACCTGGCTTCTTCTTTGTTTGGGAATGTGCAGAAAGGAAGCAGGTGACATTGGGAAGTCAGGCTAAATATTGAAAGAAAATGAGTCATTGCCAACAGTGTGTGTCTGAGAGAGAGAGAGAGAGCGTAAAGGGGAGAAATGTGTCATATGCTATAGAATCCTGCCATTGTATCTGGAGTGGAAAGTAATGATAAAAGGACATAAGGGTAAAACCCCAATCATTGCATTGCCTTAGCCTGTACCAACCTCTGAGATTACCTGAATGCACTAGCTTATTTTTATGATGAGGCAACACTTGTCATGTCCATGAAGATTTATTGAATTGAATTAATTTAATTTCTAATCTAAAAAAAAGCCCCCTAACATTAAAAATTAGAACTATACAAGATCAAGAAGCAAATGCTAAATTGAGAACTAGCTAACTGGCATGTCTCAAAAACAATTGTCAGTGGAGCATCATCAATGAATAGAGGCTTCTGTGCATGATGCTATTCAATATTTTTATTAATATTCTGTAAGTAAATATAAAATCACTGCTGATAAATTTTGAAGATGATACAGAGATTGGTGGGCATGGTAAATGGTGAGAAGTGCAGAGTCGTCATGTAGCGCAATTTGAATTGCTTGATAAATTGCACCATTCAAACATAGTGCATTTTAATATAGCCAAATGCAGCATGAAACAGCTAAGAGCAAAGAATTCAGGCCATACCTACAGAATAGGGAAATAGATATTCTGAAAACAATTTAGTGGACAAATAACTTACTCCTAGTTCTATGCCATGGCCAAAAAGATTAGTGCAATACTTGGATGTATAAACATGGGTGCAATGAGTAAGAGGGAGGTGATTCTTTGCTTGTATGCAGCATTGGTGATATTGGAATGCTGTCTCCATTTCTCATGACTAATTTTTAAAAGGATGTTGAAAAATTGGAAAGAGCCCCAAAAATGATTCAATGAGAGACTTAAGGATCCTCATCTGTTCGCCTTATTAAAAGAGAAGATTGAGAGGTAACTTAATTACAAAGTATAAGTATCTTCACAGGGAGAAAATCCTAGATATTAAAAGTGTTATATTCACAGGCTACACGAAGAGAAGTTATATAAAAGTACAGTAAATTTTTGCTGGAAGGATGCAATGAACTGCCACTTTTAAGCTAGAAATACAATAACTAAATCCAGAAACAAACAAAACAGGCTGCTCCCTAAGACAAAGAGGCATAACTCACCCCACCCTGTTCCAGACTTGCTCTTTCCAGATTGACTCCAACTGCATTTGTCTGCAGAGATCCCTAGCCTGTAAACAGAACCAGGGAAACTCCTTCCCCTCACACACATGCTTTAAGTGATAATGTGTAATTCCACACATCCTCTATGCATGGCAAAAGAAGTATGCATAGGAGAAACAAGACATAACATAAGAAACCTCAATGGGTGATAATTAAAACCAAACAAATTGAAATTAGATATAAGGCACTAATTTTTTAACAGTGAGTGTGATTGGTCATTGGAACAAACTACCAAGGGAAGTAATGGGCTCTCTATTTCTGGATGGCTGCAAGTCAAACACAAGTTTTTAGACTCAATAGGGGATTCACTCAATGAAATTTTATGGCCTAGGTTAGACAGGAGGTCAGAATAGATGATTTAATGATCTCTTTAGGATTAAAAATCTCTGAAGACTACTGAATTTTAATCGTGAGACTAAAAAGGCCAAATAGAGGGCTGCTTAGGTAAGACACTTGGGAAGCATAAGGCTCTCAAATTGCTGGGAAAGGGAGCTTTTTCTATCACTAAGTGATGGAGGGCACATGAAAGGAGAGAAGGAGTAGAAGTGGAGATGGCCATGATTTCTCTTCTGTGGGGAAAACTAGAATAAGTTTACATGTCTCCTAACCTTCATTTTAGCATGTGAATGCATGACAAGCAAATCCTAAAGGTTAATATAAATCTAGACACCAATCCCCTCCCCTCTCTCTTTGTCTCTAAAATAGAAATAATGAAGTTCAATTCAAACAGTGTTAGTAAATACTAGAGTGAGTGTTCATGGTGCATATTCAAACTGATAGTGAATTAACACCTTCCCGTTCTTAATTCCATACACATGGCACACATGGCAATACTACTGCAAAGGACAATGAATACTGAATTGTCCCTATGCATCACAATTACATAAGTACCTGTTCTAAATCATTTTAATCAATTCCATGTGAACTGTCAGTAACGGAGAGAGGAACAGGTTATGACTAGAAATTGCTGTGGATAGAGTGTTACTATGGAGTTTCATACATATGTGCATATCTGTGTGAAGAGAAAACAAAAATTTTGAGGAGCACTGTCAAGGATCAGATAGCACTATTCATTTCACCTGGATTTTATCTCACTAGTGATACAACATTCCAGTCATTGTCCATTGGGTTGCAGTATTAGACCACAGAGGAGAATGGGGATTTAACAACTATGCAACTACACTAACTTTGAACTCAGGACTCTCTCTTGCTTAATTGTTTTGTTGACAATGGATTAGATTGCAATGTGCTTAAGTGGTTTGTGGAACTTGGGGCTTAATGCTGGTTTCCGTGCCTTAATATTTGACTGTGCCCTACCCTTACCCTGAGCTGGAGGGACCCACCTCTATGGAGGAAAGGTTGCTATGCTCAACATCTTCCAAAGTGGTGTCTATACTGAGGTTCACAAGTGAAACCACCTAAATGGCATTCAGAGGCAAGGCCACTTTTGAAATTTTTGGATTAAGTACATCTTGACATTGGTCTCCTTCCTAAAACTGCCAACAGTGTTGCCAGCTGTGGCGATACCACTTGTTCACTGGAAAACTACAAAGACCATCAGTTTATTTCTGAAAAGCTGTCACACAACAGTCAAATTACAGAAACTTTGTCATTGGCAAGCTAGATTCTAAGGGATGCCGCTTTACATTACTTCATCCCCTGCACAATTGAGTTTTCATCCTATCCCACTTTTACAAATTCTATAGTGAGCAAAGATCAATAATGTAAAAAAAAAATTGCATTCTTTTAGGTTGGAATTTACCTGCAAAATTAAACTAAAATCTTTATGCTAATTAAACATTGCTGTCTGTTTCAGTAAAGGAAAGATGTCCTTTAATAGAGTTAATAGAGTAATAGGAAAAGAAACAATGTACATTTCAGAAATATGGCAATACTGGATCAGAAGAGAGAGAAGAAAACACATTCAAAATATAAAAGATAGTTACCTTTTGTTATTTTAACCAATAATTTTATCAAGTTGGATTTCCTTTCTAGAACCCTTTTCCCTATCTAAATATCTCTGCCTTTCCAGCAAAGGCTTTTGTTGGCTTTGCTTACTGAACTTGTCACTCTGCACTAACAATGTTTGATGTGTAAAGTATGGTTGAGTAATACTTTCCACTTTTCTAATTAGCAGTTCAGAATTACACTACGCAGAGCAAGACAATATAAATTAAGCCCTGTAAACATGATCCAAGATTGGTTGGATTGTTTCTGGGAACTGCATTCCAGTCAAAAGATTTTTTTTAATATGAGTTTCTAACCATTCAAAGATAAAGCTTTTCTGCATCACTACTTTTCTCATCTAATTGAAACTTTCTATTTCACTTTTATTGTTAAGCTTATAATTTTGAGTCTTTCTAAAAGGCTATATTTCCAATAAGTTTCACTGAAAAAATAAGCTGAAACTAAATTCCTTTTTTCATAAACTAGTTTGATTCTATAGAGCACAAGGTGGATTGCATCAGCCAGTCAAGAAAGTAATCTCTAGTGATGAGTGAATTTCATAAGGTTTGCTTCATGTCTGATGAACACTCCAAAGGAGAAAAGCAGTGTCCAGTTTAATAGGGATTGACATCTCACTTTTAGCACCTCTTCTTTAGGTCTCCACTTTCAAAAACTTATTTTTATACACCTTCATAGACAGAGCAGGAAACAAAACCTAAGAAATGCCAGAGCTTTGTACAGCAGCGTCTCTTAAAACTCTGGGTTTTGCTTTGTGTGTTTTAGGCTACGTCTATATTGCACTTCTTTTTTGGAAAAAGGTACACAAATTGCGCTGTGCAATTTTGTCCCAAAAATAATTGGAGAATTTTCCTTCCTACTTTACTGTATTGGCTAATAAAAAGTTTAACGTTTAGAGGCTGGATACAAATGTACAACTGGTTAAAAAAATAGATTTTAAGGATTTTTTTAAATTCATAAATATACTGAGTATGGAATAAATATTATGCTGAGCTAATAATAAGGGAAGATATTATAACAGCCTGATATCCAATAGAGAGCCTAATTTTGTTCTCGGGTGTTCTGATGCGAGTCCATTGAAGTCATATTAATGGTACCTACTCAGGTCTGAATTTGTCCCATAATGTTTAATAATGATCATTTTCATTTCAAGGCCTTATTTTGCACCATGGTGCAACCATCTGCTCCTGAACATAATAGGTGTGGTGCTTATTCACCTGAAAGCAGAACTTGGCTTTAAGAGTCTGATGGAAAGCCCAGTGAAGTTAATTAGATATTTCTTGGGACTTTGGCTTAGACTCTAAATCTGTTCTGAACTCAAGCACCTGACTGTGTTTAATGTTCTTTTTATACCAGTAGTGCTGCCTTCTTAAGGGTGAAGTGGCTAGCTCCTATTTTGACACATCATAATCAAAACTATTTCTGAACTCCCACGGCATTCAGGACTTATTCAGCAGTCTAGAGGCTTGTATTAGGAGCTGTGTCCATATGCATCCAAGGGCAGAACTTGGCTGTTGAAGAGGAAATCCAGCAAAAAGAACCCTACAGTGTACTGGGAATCAAATATTCATCTGCATTCATTTCTTCAATTTAAAATTAATTTGAGAAGGAAAACTGTCATGCCTGGCAATACAGGAAAGCTTTTTTTGGTTTGCACAGTAATGAATATCTTATGATAATATTGTTCAATATGTTTACCTCCATATAAAAATGATACTGTTTCTGTATTGTTATCAAGAATAGTGAGGAGCCTGCTTTTCTTTGCCTCAAACATGACCAGTTTTCATTTGGGTGACCTGCTTTTCAAGAGATTTTTTTAAACAATACATTAGAACTAATTATATTTCCTTCTTTCCTGACTCTTTTTGAAGTTATTCATCCTGATCTTTTGGCACAGGAAATTATTTGTGATATTCCAAGTGTGGTACAAAGCCCCACAAAAGCCCCAAAACTTCAGACTGTAATAAATAGTATGCCATACTCTTTTCTGAAATAAAGTGGGTGAAGTAATATGTTTTACTTTTCCATCTCCTCTTTGAGGCAGGTACAAGCTTTCAGGATATGGAGAGAGGTGGTCTTCTAGTCTGGGGAAGTGTCTGAGCTAAAGATAAGTTGTAGCAAATGGTTAAGCAGAAGGGACCATTCCAGTTTCATTCCAATTGTTAGGTTTGGTTGCAGTGTGTAGGGATGTAGTGGGCTATTATATACAGGAAATCAGTGTAAATGATTTTGGGGTCCCTTCTGGTTTTAAACTCCATGAAAACACTAATTAACTATGATCATGTCACCCCTTAACTTTTTTTTGTTAAGCTAAACAAATTAAGCTCCTTGAATCTATCAATGTAAGCCAGTTTTCTAATCCATTACTCATCCTTGTGGATCTTCTCTGAACTCTGTCTAATTTATTAACATCCTTCATGAATTGTGGACACCAGAACTGGAGGTACTTTTCTAGCAGAAATTGCACCACTGCCAAATATAGAGGTAGAATAACTGCTCTTTTTCTATTTTAGATTCCTCTGATGGTCTTTGCTCATAGGGAGCATTGTTTAGTCGTCAGGACCTACACCCTTCAAACTGTGGATGTAGGATTTGGTAGGGGAACCCAGGCCCTCCAACTCCACCAGGCTACAGCCCAGTAAGGGCTACCAAAGGTCTGATAGCCAGAGGTGTCTTACACGTGCTCTCTCCCTTGAACACTTCTTCCCACCCCATGATTGTCCAAAGTTTGTCATCTGGAGCAAGGAGATGTGCAGGGGGCCAGCTCACAGTTTTGCATCTCTTTGTGGCCATGTGTGGCTTGGTAGCTTCCTTTCTCAGGGCAGTGGCTGCCTCCTCCTGTGAGACTATGTCTACACTACAAAGGTTTTTTGGGAAAATTGCTGTGTTTCTGAAAAAAACTTGAATTACGTCCACACTGCAATCGCATTCTTTCAAAAGAAAATCAAAGGAACAGAGAGTTTTTTCCGGCAGCGGTAATCCTCTTTCTATGAGGAATAACGCCTTTTCCGAAAGAGTTCTTTCAGAAAAAGGCGTGTGTGGACGGGGAAGAGGGTTTTCTTTCAAAAGAAGAGGACTCCAGGAAATAACACAGGTGCCCTGGTGGCCACTCCATCCAAAGTAATCGCAGCTCTATCGTTCCTGTCTCCTGGACCCTCTTAAAGCTGCAGGCACCCTGGACAAGCCTTGTGGCAGGAAGTCGGCCTTGGAGAAGCACCCTGACCACACGGCTCTCCCTGCCACAGGCCTGCTCACCCATGGCAGAGCCACAATCCCCCCAAAACTCCCCTGGCCCTTGCAGGGAGCAGTACCAGGGCTCCCAGGATGCACCCAGGGGGACCAAGAGGTAGGCACCCTCCTCGTAAGGAGCAGAGATCCTGTGTCTTCTCAAGTTGTGGGGCAAGGAGGAGACTCTCCAGGATCTCCACTCCAAGCACCACAGTGTGGACATTTATGGCCAGATGGCTGAGTCCCTGGTGGAGCATGGACATTCACCCCGGACCTTGGAACAGGTCCAGAGTAAGGTGAAAGAGCTCTTCCAAGGATACATGAGGGCCAGAGAATGCAGCTCATGCTCTGGGGCAGGACCCCACAACTGCCCCTACTACCAGGAGCTCCACCAAATTCTGGGGGGTTGGGGAAGCCATTTTCCCACCCGTCATGGTGGACTTCGGCCTCGACATGCCCGTTGTCACCTAGCTGGAGGTCGTGGAGGAGGAAGAGGAGGATGAAACAGCCACCGTCACACTCTCCTTGGAGCCGGTTGCTGCAAGCCAGGAGGTCTCCCAGGCATCTGACACCGGAGAGGGATCTTCAGGTGTGTGCTCTCAATTTGTCACTCACACAGAGTGGGGGAGGCGGGTGCAGAGGGGGTGGGGGTGGTACGAGTGTTACTTAGCCTGCTTGAGCTGGACATCATGCTGCAGTCCATGCACGTGGAACCACATGCACCATTAGTGTGTGCTACGCAGACTCCGCAGGCAGCCCCTGAGCATGCCCAGGATCCTGCTCCCAGGCTCGGGGGAAGCCACACACACGTCTAGCCTGGGGCGGGAGGGTGTGCCAGGGTGCCCTCCCACCACCTGGAAGCAGGCTTGCCACAAGGGCACAGGCACGACCCCAGACACACTGAGGAGTGCTGCACACAGCACATGAGCATGCCTGCATGTATGAGGCAGCCCCCACTCAAGCAGGCAGCGCTGCCAGGTGCAGGTGTTTGTGCAGGCCCCAGGGAGGGCCAGGCTGTTCCCAGCTTCTCTGCCGCCCATGGGGGGATCCCACTGTGGTTGGACACTTCCCTTGCCTGCTTGTCCCTGGGTTGGGGAAGGGGGAAAGTGGGCAGCATGGTCCCCTGGGTACCTTGGGGTCCTTGTGAGGCAGGGACCGCTGTGCAGGCCACACATGGCCTTGCTCCCAGGACATCCCTCTCCTCTGGCCAGATGACTGTTGGTCACTGCTCACAGAGGAGGGCATGGCCTCAGGGACAGTGTCTGCAGGGATGAGTAACCGCCTCTCCCTCTTTGTGTTCTCCACAGCTGAACCAGTCGGGACTGAGGGGTGAGCCACACCACCCGTGCCAGCTGCCATTGCCTGGGGTACCCGAAACATGCAAGGGACTATGAAGACCTGATGCGGCAGCATGTCAGCATCCTGTGTGACACGCAGTAGACCCTGGCGCACAAGATCTGGGAGGATGCAGAGTGGTGGAAACACACGTGGGACCGGCTCATGATGGCACACACAGCTGCTGTCGCTGCTCCTGCCTACCACCCTCCTCCCCACCCTGCTATTCCCTTTTTCCCTCCTCCTACCCCCAAGCAATGCCTCTGCTCCTTCCCTAAGAGATGCTCATGCCCCTTCCCCAAGTGATGCCTACGCTCCCTCCCATGCCCCCCCATCATCTCTGACCCTGCTCCAGCTCCCCCTCCTGCCCACTCCCCTGTGGTCCCAGGACCCATCCAACCCCAAGTCAGATGAGGTCCCCACAACCGAAGTGGCACATTCAACCATCCCCCACACCACTTTGAGCCCCCCCTACCTTCCAGGTTATGAGACCCACTCCCCCTCTGAGTTTTGAGCCCTCCTCCACAGCTTTTTTAATGAAAGATCAATACAGAGTTTGTTTTGTTCAAAACCAAACAGGTGTCTTTAATGAGAGGTCAGGGAAGAGGCAAAGGAAGGGGTTGTGATGGGAAAGGGATAGAGCAGTAAGCCAGAGGCCCCTAGGGGGAGCCCCTGGGGAGAGTTACTAGGGTCCTTGAGAGAACCTCTTGCTCAGGGCCTCCGGCCTGACGGGCCTGGTGGATGGCAGTTGTCTGCGGCTGCTCAAAGGGTCTCCCCTCGTGGCTGATATCTGCCACCCACCCCACATGTTGTGGAGGAAACAACATGTCGACACCACCTTGGGGATGTTGTCCTCCCACATCCCGGTGGGTCAGGAGGCACCTGAAGTGTGCCTTGAGGCGCTGAAGGCACACTCCACCTGCATCCTGGCTCAGTTCAAATGGGCATTAAATTGGTCCCTGCTCAGTTCAGGTGGCCAGTATAAGGCTTCATAAGCCAGGACATTAGGTAGTAGGCCGCGTCCCCCATGATGCACAATGGCATCTGCATATCCCCAACTGCAAAGTCACGGCAGAGGAAGAATGTGCCCACCTCCAGCTTCCCATAGAGGACGGAATTCTGAAAAATCCAGGAATCTGCCCAACCACCCGACAAAAATGTCCATGAATTGTCCATGGTGGTCAATCAGGGCCTGCAGCACCATTGAAAAGTAGCCCTTGCAGTTGATATACTGGGCCACTCGATGTCCAGGTGTGCAGATTGAGATATGGGTCCCATCTCTGGATCCACCACAGTTTGGGGACCCCAGGGCAGCAAATCCTGCCATAATGGGGTCCTGGTCTCCCAGATGGATGACCCTCCACATCAGGATGGAGTTGATAGACCTCACAACCTGCAGAAGGAGACAAACAAATACACAAAGCAGCTCTACACAGCTCCTTTTTGCGCAAAGCTTCTTGTGCAAAAGCGGCTGCTAATTAATTATGCAAATGAAACGCGGCAATATTCCACACCGCCCTTCATTTGCATAAGCTTTTCCTCAAGAAAGCTACAGTGTAGCCATAGCCTTAGTGTGTACAAGCTTTGTAGTTAGTGCACTTTAGGTAAACCATTTCCGTGAGGTGTGTAGTACTTGTTGCACTGGAGTGCCAGTGTGGACAGCATGGTATAGTGATGTATCCTGACTCGCTTCTATCACCCTTCCCACAATGTCTGTTCTGGTTTCTCTGGTCATCTGTTTGAACTCTACTGCCCGGCTTAGGTGACCAACACCCGCACTTGTGCTCTTTTTGAAATTTGAAAGTCCTTTTCTTGTTTGTTTGGTGATGTGTGCTATGTTCTCAGCACATCTCTCCAACTGGCCATGTCTGCTCCACAAACCAGAAGATTCTATATTTGGAGCCATGCTGAGGTGCTAGATCACATCAGCGTTTGGGAGAGGAATCAGTCCAGTCCCGGCTGCTCTCCAGCCATAGGTGTTAGGATATCTACAGGCACGTGTGTATGTGCGTGACCTAAAGGGCCATGACTGGGATGAACTACAATGTAGGGTCTAATTGAAGGAACTGTGAAATGCCTACCACAAGGCATGGGAAGTAAATCACCTGACTGTGCTGTGCCCATGACCTACGGGTACTGCAATGAGATGGATGAAATACTTGGAGGTGACTCCACCTCCACTCCAAAGACCCCCGTGGATACCTTGGAGGCTCAGGGGGCATCTGGCTGAGATAGAAGGAGGAAGTTGTGGCCAAGTGTGCTGCAGGGGAGTGGGACCCAGAGCCAGAGGAAAATCCTTCATCCACAGAAGCTGCAGTCAGGAGCTGTTTTATATCCCAAAGAGTCGAGCCACTCGCAGCCCTCAGACTGTAGATGATGTGACTGGTAAGTGAGGTGGGAAGAACTCAAGTGACTTGCTAGGAGCAAGAGGGCTAGAGAAAGGAGGCTTGGGTCTGTGAGACGCTGCTACCAGCAGAGAGTCAGTCAGATGGCAAACAGACCATTGACGCAATCTCCTGCAGCTCAGTAAGCTCCCTCCCAGACCTCATTGAAAGCTTCATTCAGCTGCTGCACCACTCGTCTCCTCAGATTAAGTGGCAAAGCAAATGTGGTATTTGACCCCAGAATACTGACATTCCCTTGACACTGTGCCTTCAGGAGGGGTGGGGTCAAGACAGGGACAAGAAGTTGCATATGGTCCTGGGCAGAACCTGCAGTTGAGTAAAACATCCTCCTTCCCTGCTCACCCTAAGCAGCAGAGTGAACCCAGCCTGTGGAAATAAGTGGCCATTAAACTTTCACTCCCACCCCCGACGGTTCTCACTCCAGTTCACACTGGCTCAAAACACAGTACGGCCATGTACTCCCTGGCAGCCTGCCCAGCTGCACCGAGGGACTAGGCAACAAGGGATCCATTCCTGCAGACTGAAGGGGCAGAGTGCACAGCACAGATGCTGTTAAAAGATGGTGCCAAACCTGGACGAAGCTCAGGGGTTGCTGGGATGCGAATCGATACATCGTGGGGCATTGGAACAAGACCCAAGATGCCCTGTGCTTCCCCAAAAACCTCTGTGACAGAAGAAGAAGAGGTGCTCTGTAGGATAGCTGCCCAGAATGCACCACTCTGAAAGGTGCTGCAAGTGCTGTGAGTGCGGTCACTCTAATGTGTTGGGAGCTGACAGTGTGGACATCCAATGGCATTTTTGCGGCTGAACTCCATGAGCAGCACTGTAACTGCCAGCGCTTTACAACTGCCAGTGCAGACATGGCTTCTGGGTGTATTTGAAGCCCACACAGACCCACCTGGCAATATTTAAATCCCAAAGCAGCTTATTGGCAGCTAATTAGCATATGAGCCTGGTAAGTATTACTAGGGATCAGCTGGGGTAGTACCTAGAGACTGGAAACTCCTCCAAAGAGGTGTTCCCAGCAGAGCTGAGCAAAAACTTCACCAAGGGACCTGGAAGGTGTGCTCCTAGGGCCTGGTTGCTCCCAAACAGTTCTTTACAAATAGATATTTGGCATCCAATACTGAGGCACTCAGATGTCACAGTGATATAATATGCCCAAGGACATAGAAAGCTTTTCCTATTGGTTGGATAAGTCACAAGACTTTGTTTCTGTTCAGGATTATGTGAGCCAGAAATCCCTTCTGATGCCACTTTATAATTTGCTATTCATGAATGCAACTTCAAAATTAGCTCTTCATAAACATTTGTGTCTGCAAAATGCAGTCACTCAAATATGTATCATAAATGAATTCAAAGAGGAGAGTGAAGAAAACCCAAATGAAGTCATTAAAAGTGCAGCTGTGTACTTACAGAAAAATTGTTTGTGGTATTCTCTCAGCTCCAGTAAAAATTCATTAAAACTGATAACATATCGGATCATTGCAGTGACCTCCAGATAGAAAAATGTGACTGAGATTTTAACCTCAGATTCAGCCTTCAGTAAACATGGGATGGCAGATAAAGTCTAAACAATCTAAGAATTGGCCTAATTAGAAAAACTGTGTTACTACTCACATGCAGATTGCCATTTGTGGAGCTTGAATAAGTCAGCTGTCTTGCTATGAAAATTATAGGAAGAAGAAGAACACAACGGAAGGATATTATTGTCAGGCTGCTTTGGGGCCCTGGTGATTTTAGATTGTACAATTATACCATCCAAGCATGTACTACAGAAATGACTATTACTAGCTTAAAAACAGCTGACATATTCATACTGTCATGGACATGGGACAAGCTAAAGCTAAAACAACCATGTAACATGGTACTCAGGAGCTCGGAAGAAGCCTGGGGTCTTTTTCTGTGCTGCACATCTCAAAAAACAAGCAAAGAAAATAATGCATGGAAAAGACAACTCAAGAGACATTTTAACCTCTGGAATTCTGGGCCTGCCACATCCTCCCACTCCTAATATCCACCTCCTTCCCCTACCATTTCTTTACACAGGGTTTTGCTTGGGGATGAGCCATTATGTTTCCCCTATTGCACTCAGAGGGCATGTCTACACAGCAGGCTCAACTTGAAATAAACTACGCAACTTGAGCTATGCTAATTGCGCAGATTAAGTCGAAATAGCGTATTTCAAGTTTGGGCATGTCTACACAGCACTCATTTGGAAATAGAGCACTCTTTCTCCGACTTCTCTTACTCGTACACAAGGTTTACAGAAGTCGGAATAAGAAGCCCATTATTTTGAATTTATTTAAAAATAACGGGCTTACTGAGTAAAAGCTCAATTCGTTATTTCGGAATAACTGATATTATTCCAAAATACTGCTGCTGTGTAGACATGCCTAGACTGTCCCCAGTGCCAGATGTTCTCCAGAGAGTAGATACCAAGCTGTTCAGCCTCTTTATAGTGGTTTAACCTCTGTATAGGGACAGCAATAGAGCCCAGAATCAGGGCCTAGATGTCCCTAGAATCATAGAGCTGGAACCATGACCTCAGGAGGTCAACAGGTCCAGCCCCCGGTCCAAGGCAGGACCAATCCCAACTAAATCAACCCAGCCAGGGCTTTGTCAAGCCAATACTTAAACACCTCTAGGGATGGAGATTCCACCACCTCCCTACGTAACCCATTCCAGTGCTTTGCCACTCTCCTAGTGAAATATTTGTTCCTAATATCCAGCCTAGACCTCCCCCACTGTAACTTGAGACCATTGTCCCTTGTTCTGCCATCCGTCACTACCATGAACAGCCTTTCTCCATCCTCTTTGGAACCTCCCTTCAAGAAGTTGAAGGCTTCTATCAAATCCCCCCTCACTCTTCTCTTCTGCAGACTAAATAAGCCCAAAACCCTCAGTCTCTCCTCATAGGTCATGCACTCCAGCCCCCTAATAATTTTGGTCGCCCTCTGCTGGACCCTCTCCAATGCATCCACATCCTTTCTATAGTGGGGGGCCCAGAACTGGACACAATATTCAAGATGTGGCCTCACCAGAGCCGAATAAAGGGGAATAATCACTTCTCTAGATCTGTGGTCAATGCTCCTCCTAATGCATCCCAATATGCCATTAGCCTTCTTGGCTACAAGGGCAAACTGTTGACTCATATCCAGCTTCTTATCCACTGTAATGCCCAGGTCCTTTTCTGCTGAATTGCTGCTTAGCCATTCAGTCCCCAACCTGTAGCAATGCTTGGGATTCTTCTGTCCCAAGTTCAGGACTCTGCACTTCTCCTTGTTGAACCTCAGCAGATTTCTTTTGGCCCAATCCTCTAATCTGTTCAGGTCAACCTAGACCCTATCCCAGTGTATCTAGCTCTCCCCCTAGCTTAGTGTCATCTGCAAACTTGCTGAGGGTGCAATCCATCCCCTCATCCAGATCTTACAGTCCATTTATCCAATCCATATTCCCTTAACTTGCTGGCAAGAATATTATCGGAGACTGTATCAAAAGCTTTGCTAAAGTCAAGGTATATCACATCCACTGACTTTCCCATATCAACAGAGCCAGTTACCTCATCATAGAAGCTAATCAGATTGGTCAGGCATGACTTGCCCTTCATGAATCCATGTTGACTATTCCTGATCACTTTCCCCTCCTCCATGATCTTTCCAGGGAATAAGGTAAGGCTGACTGGTCTGTAGTTCCCTGGATTGTCCTTCTTCCCTTTTTTAAAGATGGGCACTACATTTGTCTTTTTCCAGTTATCCGGGATCTCCCGATCTCCACGAGTTTTCAAAGATAATGGCCAAAGGCTCTGCAATGACATTTGCCAACTCCCTCAGTACCCTTGGATGCATTAAATTTGGGCCCATGGATTTGTGTGTATTTAACTTTTCTAAATAGTTCCTAACTTGTTCTTTCCCCACCAAGGGCTGTCCACCTCCTTCCCATACTCCTTTGCTTAGTGTATTTGTCTGGGAGCTTGTCCATGAAGACAGAGGCAAAGAAAGCATTGAGTACTTCAGCTTTTCTCACATCCTGTCACTAGGTTTCCTCCCTCATCCAGTAAGGGCCCCACACCCTCTCTGATCACCCTCTTATTGCTAACATGCCTGTAGAAACCTTTTTTTCCTTCTCATTCCTTGCCAGCTGCAATTCCAATTGCGCTTTTGCCTTCCTGATAACTCCCCTGTATTCTCGAGCACTATATTTATACTCTTCTCTAGTCATCAATCCAAGTGTCCACTTCTTGAAAGCTTCCTTTTTGTGTTTAACCTCATCATGGATGTTCCCGGTAAACCAATCTGGTCACCTACCATATTTGCTTTTCTTGCTCCTTTCTTCTTCATGTAAGCATCCCAAGGAATCCTGGCCATCAATTGTCTGAGGAAGTCAAAGTCTGCTCTTCTGAAGTTCAGGGGGTATTTTTTGCTACTCTCCTTTCTTCCTTTGGTCAGGATCCTGAAATCTACCATCTCCAGATCACTGATTCCCAGGTTGTCACCCACCTCTACTTCCCCTACTAGTTCCTCCCTGTTTGTGAGCAGCAGGTCAAGCTGCGCATGGCCCCTGATCGGTTCCTTCAGCACTTGTACCAAGAAGTTATCCCCAACATTCTCCAAAAACTTCCTGGATTGTCTGTGTCCTGCTGTATTGGTCTCCCATCAGATGTCAGGGTGATTAAAGTCCCCCATGAGAACCATGGCCTGTGATCTGGAAGCTTCTCTCAGTTGTCCAAAGAAAGCTTCTTCTACCTCATCCACCTGATCCAACAGTCTATAACAGACACCAACCACAACATCACCCCTGTTGCTTCCACCTCTAAATTTAACCATAGACTCTCAACAGTCTTTTCTCCCTCTCAGTACTGGAGCTCTGAGCAATCATACTACTCTATTACATACAATGCAACTCCTCCTCCTTTTTTCCCCTGCCTGTTCTTCCTGAACAGTTTATACCCTTCCATGACAGTCATGCGAGTCATCCCACCAACTCTCCCTAGTCATCTTTGAATGGAAAGAGGAAGCCAAGAGCTACTGGGGAAAAATAGCTGACATTAAAGTAAAAAAATCTATGAAGAAAATTTGGTTTCACTTAGTTTAACCACTCATTTTTTTAAGGAAGAGTCTCCATTTTTGGCAGCATGGTCTGATGTTACAAAGGTTAGTAAAGGAGTCTCAAAATATGCTCAAGCAGACCTAATGCACAATACAAAGGCCACAGATAAAGGTGTTATCTGTGTGAATAGTAGAATAAATCTTCCTTGAATAGTTCTTCAAAATGTTTGTCAATATGTATCATCAAATGCCCAAAAGCAGACTTCAAACTGTATTTGACATTTCGTATGACTGAGCTAACTACAAATAGGGGGAAAAGGCTTATTAATGCTGACAAAATCATCATTAGCTTATCCAATGAAGTCCTATGGCTTTAGTCAGAAGGAGTCTATACTGTCTGCTCTGTCTCCTTCCATCCCTACCTCAGCCCTCTGACCACATGGAACTCCACTAAAAGGTTTCCACAGGACTGTGGGAAGGATGGAATGATGGCATGAAGCTTGTTCTTTAAGGCTAATGCCTGTGCCCACCATTGGGCCCAACTACTTCTCATCCTTTTGCTATGGCTGTGAAGGAAATGAGGTGACCCACAGGTTGCAAGTTCCTCTGGTCTTCTTTGCCCTGCCATGCAACACCTGCCATGCACCATAGCAGTGAATTAGCAATAACAACAACAAAGATAAGAAGACACCTAAAATCAAATCTCTGCTCGGTCGGTCTGAATTGTTGTTTGCAAAGAGTGTAGGCCCAGAGTACATTACAATTGTTTCCATGTGCTGGGGAATTTTCTTTAATACAATTCTGGAGATCTTTTTTTTTTACTACAATACAGTGGAATATAAAATAACTGTTCTTGAAGTGTTTTATTCCTTGGTCCCAGGCTTTTGGCCTTAGGTAGCAGCCACCTTAGAGATCCCATTCCCAGAGATGAGCTAATTCCATTCACAGTGAGCTTGGTGTACACAAGAGGGCATAAACAACATCAATAAAAGCTATGCTAATTTCACGCTCCATTAGAAATAAATGGAAAATCATCATGGTAAGGAAAGAAAATGTATTTTAAGTTTACAATGGGAATTTTTACAAGTAAAGAGCAAGAGGTTAAGAGAAAAAATTATCAGAAGGATACTTATTAATGGCTTGCTTCCCACAAATTGTTTGTTGTAATTACTAATATTATGTACAAGTATTGTATAGCATGACTCACTCACATGAATGTTAGTCATTTTACAAAATGTACCTATAATGCAAGCCTCTGCTTGAAAAATTCATAATATACATAGGTTCAGGAGATAAGTGTGGCTGTAGAGTCTGATTCAGAGTCCAGTGAAGCCTTTCCATTGACTCCAATTAACTTTAGATCAAGCCCATAACAAACAGCATGCCAAGCAATAGGATAAAGCTAATAATATTCATATCCTCTTAAAATTCCCAAACACTGGAGGGGACTTGTACATTTATGACATGTACATTTGTGTCATGGTGTGCACAGTGCTTCCCAGGCTCCCTGGTGTGCTGTGTGCCATAGCTGTTGTGTCATCTTACAAAGGGTACCCTTCACAGCTGGACAATTACTTGTGCCCTTCTTTCTTTCTCTTGTGTTCCTGCAAACATGCTGATCACAGCCTGGCCCTTACTTTGCAGTCTGATGCTATGACAGCCTGAGGTAGCATGGCTGCATTAAGAGTCAAACTGTAACGTTCTCACTCGGGTGAAACTCCTACTGAGTTAATGGGTCTTCTCCAAGAGAGAACAGAGTAAGTACCAGGAGCTTGACTCCGCAACCTTTACTCTTGCTGAGCAATACTTACAGAAATAGACTCACTGGATAAGAATGTGAAGATTTGGGCTCAGATTCAGCAAACCAATGCCACACATACTTAATTAGATGCACTGGACTTTAGCTACATGACTGCTCATATACATAAAGCTAAGTACATGGTTCAATTCCTTGTGGCATAAAAAACTAGATGACAGTGATGAGACCACTCCTTGCGGCCAAATCCTGCTCACCATACATATGTGAATGGCTACCTTGGCATTAATTGATTTATGTAGAGTGACTTGCATGGATAAGACTGGGCCCTTACTCTGAATATTGTTCTGCCTCTGCTCTATCAACACATTTTGTTCTTAACCAGCTTAGTGACACCATTTTTCTTCTAATTCTGGTAGTCAAGAAGTCAGAATCTCAGGGAAAAAATCTTCCCATTTAGGCACAGAGAGAAAAAAGTATCCAGCCAATAGTAGAAAACTTACCCTCACTAAAGGAGTGGTTCACTGAAATTTGCAGATGTGTGTGCAACTCCACATTTCAGCTATTTCTCAATTACCTCTGGCTAACCTCCAATTAAGATCTGAAATTAAAATCAAACAACATAGGAAACTTTTATATGTAAAGGTCCCATCA
The DNA here is from genome assembly GCF_052426305.1 of Pelodiscus sinensis. Taxonomy (NCBI): domain Eukaryota; kingdom Metazoa; phylum Chordata; order Testudines; family Trionychidae; genus Pelodiscus; species Pelodiscus sinensis. The sequence continues at coordinate 28,570,850 of NC_143058.1, read as the reverse complement.
AGTTGTTTGCTTTTTTTGTTTAATCAAAGACCACTCTTAGAGTCCTATGCAATAATTTTCTTATTTGATTTTTAAAAATGCATTATTTATTGGCAAAAATATTTTCTGTAGTTCAACATCACATATGGTGAGAGAAAGCTATTCATCACATCAGATTACACTGCTCCTTTGGTTGTTTCCATGAGAATCTGGATTCAACATTGGAAAGTGCTTTTAATAATTTTATATGGCTATATAGTAGATTACAGAGACATTCCTTTCTGTAATAGTAGAGTTGTTTCTTCTGAGGCTTACTGCTTTTTTTTTTTACTACATTGAGTGCTGCACCATTTCCTCCTGATTACGTTCTTCTTTGGATTTCATCCTAGTAAAAAGGGAGAAGAAATATATAGACAGAGTGGGGAAATATTTCTCTATCTTTTCTGTATTCTAACTTTGTAGTCAGACTCTCATCTCGATATATCTTTCCATATCTGGTTTCTTTACAAGGATGTTGTAACTACAGCATTTCTCATGGGCACTAACTAAAGTCTGGCTTTTTCTATTTCCAGTCAGCTCTTTCTGAAAAGAATTTTAATCATGTCAGATTTGGCCCAGGTGAGCAGGTAAAACTGCAGATTAAAAGCTATTTGCAAAGAAGTCTCTATTTCTGCTCCTTTATTTTTCATTAATCTGTTCTTGATTCCCATTAAAACATGAAGTGCCAAATGGGACCCTTCCTGAACTGCTGAAGTCAATGGGAGTTTTGCCAATGACTATAAAGGGAATGGGAATGGACCCTGTGCTATTTTCTGTCAGTCAAGCACATGAGTGAAACATGGACTACAGAAGAGCTGATATCCAAAGGCAGAGGAATGTTCTTACTAAAAGCCGGGGTGGATTTACAATGAAACATACTGAGCCCTGGTCTGCCCTTCCCCCAGCCCCTACAATGAGACGGGGGCCCCAGGGCCAGGCAATCCAGCACCAGATCTGGGGCACACACACACCACTGTGTAAGGCAGTGGTCACCAACCAGTAGACTTAGATCTACTGGTAGATCTTGGAGCCTCTGACAGGCAATTCTGACTGGTTTGGCCAAGAGTCCATCTAGTGCCAGCACTTCAGCTGCCTCGCCCCCCCACCGCTGCACAGCTCCTGGCCTCCTCCTTGGAGCGGTCCCCTCAGAAGCCTCCTGCTTGCTGGGCAGAGAAGGAAGAGGAGGGAGCTGATGTCAGGGTGCCCCCCTCACACACACACACTCTGTATCCATCCATCTCCCCAGATCAGAGAGGGGACACAATAGGGCTTAGGATGAAGGGAGTTTTATGGCTGCTTTGGGGTAACCCTGTCTTAGCCCCACTGCACCTCTACCCAGGAACCACCTGTGGTCAGCATGGCCCAGCCAGAGTTCACATCCCAAAACCCTATCCCAGTCATGAACCCCCTCCTCCACCCCAAGCCCCTGCCTTAGCCTGGAGAACCCCTGCATCCAAACACCCTCCCAGAGCCTTCCCCTAGAATCCCTCTGGCACCCCAACTGCCTGCCTCCAGCTCAGCTCAGAGCTCCTCTCACACTCCAGACCCCTTAATCCAAGACCAGAGTCTGCACCCCAACCCTCTGCCCCTGCCTGGTGAAAGTGAGGGAGAATGGGAGAGGGAAGAAGGATGGAGTGAACAGGGGTGGGGCCTCGGAGAAGGGGCACAAAGGAGACCAGGCCAGAGTATTTGGGTTTTAGGAAGATCTTCGATTGCACTTAAATTCAAAAAGTGATCTCGTGCTTATAAAGGTTGGAGACCACTGGTGTAAGGGGTGGCCGTGCTGCGGGGCAGGAAGTGCAATCTCTCTGCAGAGAGAACTATCTGGGGGAAAGGAGAACAGGAAGGCTCACCTGAAAACTGCAGCCTCAGCAGTCTGCAGGAGGTGGCAGGCAGAGTGACTACAGGCTAGAAGGCTTCAGAGGTACATGGGCAGGAAAGGTTATAAAGTTTTCTTTCACAAAAGTGCTCTTATCCAAAGCACTTCACAATAGCTAATGGTACAAACAATATTTGGAAAGATCATTAAGTGGTCACTGAGATCCTCAGCAATTTTCAAAATAGTTTGTGTGGGAAAAAAAAAAAGACTACAAAAACAATCAAGGCACCTTACTTTATTTTCATTTACTTCATATTACTTATAATATAGGAGGATGAGGAAGAAAAAATAAAAAATGGGAGGGGCAGGAAGAGTGAAAGTTCTTTTTCTTGACTACATCTCCATAGGGGAGTGGGGCAAACATGAAGCTGAGCACTGGGCCCCACTAACTCTAAATTCACCACTGCTAGGAGCAGACAGTTTCTTTGTTTGAGGAGAGTGTCCACTACTCACTCATATGATTGAAGAGCTACTTACATAAATACGATGGGTTTATGCCCCAGACAAGAGAGTCTGTTAATGAAATAAAGCGTTCTACTTAGGCATGGTGACTTGATGCTTTGTTAATCAAGTATTCTGTACAGAAGAAAATGTTGTAAGCTATGCAATATTGTAAGCCCTGCACACAGTCATCTTCTGGGGTTCATTTTAGCGGGTCTAGTGAAGACCCCCTAATTCGAACTGAGAGGGTTCCTCCTTTGGCACTGATAGCCCTGCTCCTCACAAAGGAGCAGGGGCAAGTCTACACAGAAGGGCTAAGGCCAAATCACGCTACGCAACTTGAACTATGTCAATTGCATAACTTCAGTCAAAATAGCTTATTTCGGCTTTTGGCACTGTCACACAGCAGGAAGTCTTAGAAAGAGCACTCTTCCTCCAACTCCCCTTGTCCTGCATAAAATGAGGGTTATAGGAGTTAGAGTAAGAAGTCCTCCAGGTCGACATTATTTTGACATTATGTCGAAATAACTGCTTGTAATGTAGACGCAGACAGTGTTATTTCAGAATAACATCAGTTAGGCTACGTCTACACTGCACATCAGTTTTGAAATAAACTATTCCGGAATAGTTATTCTGAAATACCATATTTCGAAATAGCACATCTACACTGCAGGGAAGCCTCAAAATTAGTCTGAGGCAGGCTTCCCTAATGTAGATTTACTATCTCAATTTAGAGTTCCAGGAGGCACTGGAAAGGAATAACTTAGAATGGCTCTGGTGAGGGACTATTTCAAAATAGCTGCAGTGGAGCATCTATACATGCCTTATTTCAAAATAGCTATTTCTAAACAGGCATTATTTTTTGTAGAATGAGGTTTAGATATTTCAGTATAAGCCGCCCATTATTTCAAAATTATTTCGAAATAACAGAATGGCTGTGTAGATTCTCATATAGTTATTTCTGAATAATGGCCATTATTCTGAAATAAGTTTGCTGTGTAGACATACCCTTATTCCAAAATAATAATGCTGCATAAACATAATGTAGGGGAAGCCAACAGGAGTGTTTGCTGCCATCAATCTCCTGCTTTATGGATGGTGTGAAAAAGCGATTTAAGATATGTTGACTCCAGCTACATAATTAATGTAGCTGGCATTGCATATCTTAAGTTAACCTTTCCTTTTAGTGTAGACGTGGCCATAGTGCTTTTTAAAAAATGGACTTGATTATCTTCCAAACGATTGGTGAATATAATAGAACAGCCCACAGGCCAGCTAACTGTCACTGGGCCAGAGAGGGCTTATGGATTTTACCCTGTTCCTGAGTACAATATTGATGGTAAGCTCTATAGAACTTTGCACATTTGCCATCTCTCAGACATATTGCACAGCCAGCAGTTTGTCTCAGAAGTTTCTGTACACTCTGCAATAGTTTAGAAACTTGAAGATATAAGCAGTCAATTACAAAGTAAGGACCTTTAAAGTCTCAAAGTTTGTATATTGGGTGTGACCCAAACAGAGGTCTCACGTCATCTAACGTCTTTTGTTTTGTTTTGTTTTGTTTTGTTTTAAAGGAACAATTCACCTAAGACATTTCCTGTATAGATCTTTCATTCATTCATTCAAACAATAAATTAATGCAACTGATGCTTCAGAGGGAATGAACAGAACAAGTAATTGTCAGGCATTCCAGACTCGTCATCCACTCCAAGCCTATGGAAATCAAAGGCTAAAGACACCTAGAGCATGGGATTGTATCTCGGACCATCTTAGCTAATAGTCATTAATGGGGCAAACATCCAGGAACTTAACCAGTTATTTTCTAAACCCAGTTATAGGTTTGGCCATCACAACATCCAGCATTGAGTTCCACAGATCATCTATGGGTTGTGTGAAGCAGCACTTCACAGAATCATAGAATACTAGAACTGTAAGGGACCTTGAGAGGTCATCAAGTCTAATCCCCTGCCGTAACAGCAGGACCAAGCACCAGCTAGATCATCCCTAACAGATGTCTGTCTAACCTGCTATTAAATATCTCATATTTAATACCTGCTATTAAATATGATGGAGGTTTCACAACCTCCCTAAGCAATTTATGTGAGTGCTTAACTATTGTAACACTTAGGAATTTTTGCCTAATGTCCAGCTTAAACACCCCTTCCTGCAATTTAAGCCCATTGCTTCTTCTCCCATCATCAGAGGTCAAGGACAATGATCTTTCTCCCTTCTCCTTGTAAAACACTTTTAGGTAATTGAAAGTTGCTATCATATCCTTTCTCAGTCTTCTCTTTTGCAAATTAAACAAACACAATTATTTCATTCTTTCCTCATAAGTCATGTTTTCTAGATCTTTAATCATTTTTGTTGCTCTTCTCTGGACCTTCTCCAATTTCTTCACATCTTTTCTGAAATATGGTGAACTGAACATAATACCTCAGCTGAGGCCTAATCAGTGCAGAATAGAGGGGAAGAATGATTTATTGTGTCTTGCTCGTAGCACTCCTGTTAATGCATTCCAGAATCATGTTTGCTTTTCTTTGCAACAGTGTCACACTGTTGACTCATATTTAGCTTGTAGTCCACTATGACCCCTAGATCTCGTTCTGCAGTATTCCTTCCTAGACAGTCACTTCCCATTCTGTATGTGTGAAACTGATTGTTCCTCCCTTACTGGAGTATTTTGCACTTGTCCTTATTGAACTTTAGCCTATTTACCTCAGACCATTTCTCCATTCTGTCCAGGTCATTTTGAATTATGACCCTATGATGGACCCTGCCCCCCCGATGCTTTATGAGATGGACTTATGGACACATATATACATAATTCAAAGATGCTTGGGACAAATTGCCTCATGTAACCTATCAGTCTTAGGGTACATCTAGACTACATGGCTCCATCGACGGAGCCATTTAAAATAGTTTATTTGGCATAGCCAAAGATGCGGGGATTTAAATAATCCCCACTTCATTAAAATAAAAATGGCCACCGCGCTGTGCTGACGATCAGCTGATCTGGCACAGCGCAGCTCTCTAGACGCGGCGCAGTCAACAAGGGAAGCCTTTGTCAACCACTCCAATATGCCTCGTGAAACGAAATTGACTATGCCGAATAAACTAGTTTACATGGCTCCGTCGACGGAGCCATGTAGTCTAGATGTTCCCTTAATGTCTTAATCCACGGGGTCTGTGTATCTTATTTTGGTGTATGTATCATTCTTGTTAGATATATGGAGTATGGAATGCTTTACGGGTTTAGATGTGCAATTGAAAGTCATCAAGGGTGTTACCCTCAATTTCTAGATGACCAACTGTAAACAGTTTCCTTTGTCCTTTAAGTCTTAGCAGTGGTTGGTCTTAGGATGTCATGTAACCTCCCTAACTGCTAGAGTCTGGACAGGTAACTTCCCATGTAAAAGTGGGAATCTATAAAACAATGGTCTTTGGCTGGTGTGACCAACCAAAGCCCCCAGGGTGAAGGAACTTCCCTGGTTTGAAAGCTTAGTTGGAACAAGAACTGTTTGAGGGTGAGTTTGTAATAAGTTTGGACTGAGGTTTTAGTGTTAGAATTAGTTAAGCATATTCTGTTATTTTAAACTTGTAACTTACTTTGCTCTGCCTGTTCTTACTTATAACCACTTAAATCCTACTGCTTGTACTTAACAAAATCACTTTTATTTACATCAATCCCAGTGTAAATAATTGATACCGGGGTGCAATCAGTGTTACATTCTCCTTTCCTTGTTAAAGAGGACTTGCCTAAATAATTCATTTGGGGTTCTGATCCCATTTGGGGAGTTGTATGCCAGGAATCTGGGCCCAAAACTGCATTTTCCTTGGACCTGAAGAGTTTCAGTGTCTTACTGCTCCTTAGTGGGGCTGTGATCTTAGCTTTGTGCCTGGGCTAGGGGAGACCAAGAATCTGGCCCAGCAGGACAGGACAGTGAGAAGCCCCAGAGAACAGGAAGGCAAGTGTCAGTGGCTTTGTCAGCACCCCAGGAAGCACCCTCAAAGGGTCTTCTGTGACTGGCCCCCATCACAATGACCCTATATTCCAAAGTTTGATATCATCCACAAACTTTATAAGCATACTCTCTAAGCCAGTATCTAAATGATTGATGAAGATATTTAACAGAATTCATCCCAAAATTGATCCGTGCGGTACCCTGCTTGTGAAGCCCTTCCACCATAACTGTGAACCATTGATAACTGTTCCCTGAGAACACTAAGTGTGCAGTGGAAATGAAAAAAGCAAATAGAATGTTAGGAGCAAATAGAATCCCATTAAGGAAGGGATAGAGAATAAGACAAAAAATATCTCATTGCCTCTATATAAAACCATGGTACACCCACATCTTGAATACTGCATACAGATGTGGTCCCCTCATCTCAAAGAGGCTTCAGCTAACTGAAAAGAAATTGGTCATTTCATCGCTCCAACCTGCATCCAAGCAGAACTCATAATTTGGCTCTTAGTAGTATTCTAACTGCTAGTATTGGGTTGCAACTCTGCAGCCTTGTATTACCAAACGATTCTGTGAAGAGGTGAACAAACCGGTGTTCCTGGCCTTTTTGCCCTGTTCAGCAGAAAATATTGGCGTCTCGCTGTGCTCTATTTTGGCTGATTTTTAAAGACTGTGTTTAAAGAGCCAAATGACATGTCTCTTTAGCCATAGAACCAGAACCTCAGTAGGAAAACTTGTTTTGATATTCCTGGCTGGAAATCCTTGCTCAACAACATATTTGATAATCATACATGGTCTCATAGCTAGTGACACTCATGTCCATCTGTTAGGATGGCTTTGTGCCTGTTCTCCAGATGGTATGCCTATTTCACAAGGGCAGAGGTGCCAAAAAAAAAGAAAGATGGATTTAGATGACATTGTTAATGCCACCTCTTCTGCATTCTCTCTGCAGAGGCAGTTCAGACAAATCAGTGCTACTGCAATATAGAATGCCTCTTCATAAATTGTAGAAATTAGAGATGGAAAAGAACTATTAGGTCATCTATTCCATCCTTGCCATGTCTGATCATCACACTAGTCCATGCAAAAGTGACTATTACAGTGGAAGAGAAAAAGACAGACTGTTTCCAGAAACACATGATTGAAAATCACAAGATAGATTTCAGTTTTCCCCTAAGAGAACCTTGGGGACCATATGGGGTGTCAAGATACATTGCACAACAGTTCAGCCTGAAAGCAATCTGTGTGAAAGCAGGCCTATGGCACACATAAAAAAATGCTCACTTACTTATATTCTCCCTGGGAGAAACTCCATGCCCTGGTAGAACATAGCCAGGAACGGCCAAAGAGTTTGCAGGACCCAAGGCAAAACGTTGCAGTTGGCTAAGCCATGCAGCTGGGTGGCTTCCAGCCAGAGAAGCGAGTGAGTGGGCCAGCGATGGGCAACGCAGGGCCCTGAAGGCACAGAGCCGAAAGCAAACACTTTGCTCACCTTCCCCTAAGGCCAGGCCTGAGTAGAGTACACACTCTCTGCCCTTATTTTGAAATAACAAGCAGAGAGTCCATACTAGCAAGCCAGTTATTTCAAAATAAGGGGCTGGTTATTTCAAAATAAAAACTCCTGCTTTCCTTGGGGAATGAACTTATTTCAAATGGTTATTTCAGGAGTTATTGTTTAGAAATAACTTATTGTGATATAATCTTGTAGTGTAGACATAGCCTACATGTCAGGTAGAAATTACTTAGAAACACAAAAAACAAGTATTCCAGTGTTCTGTGTTTGTTGGGAAAATGCAAAACAAGGATATTGATAGGAAAAATATTTCAAATCACATAAATGCATTTGAAGGGGAAGCTAGAATCAATTTTCCACGGTTACTATTTAAAAATTATTTAACATTGACATCTGATGACCAGCAATAGTTCTTAAGAAGACTGTATCATATACCTAACAGTTTATTTTTCATCTTATACATCTCCTCTTTTTAAAAAATTCATTTTTCTTTCTCAGGGTTTGGAACAATTTTAGTAACCATTAAATTAAAACAACCATTTAAACCATGCTATTTTCCACTGATTTTTTCAAAATCTGAAAAATTGTAGCTAGCTTAATCTATAAGGTTTATTGTATACTTGCGTTCTTCTATCAGGATTTTCCATATGATTTGCATGTCCTATCATTCCTATAATGTCCTGTATGAATTGTACAGATGCTCAGTCATTGTTCAGTTATGCTATTAACATGGATTTTTGTAGACTGATTTGTTATACAGTTATTCTGTTGGATTTCTTGAATATTTCTAAATGCTCAAATTATAAATGTGACGTGACAGACACTATTGAGGGAAAAGAAATGAAGAAAATAGATCATTAATTGAATACACTACCTCACTGCCAGTTTTATGAGCAACAGTATCACATCATGAAGAAAACAGGAAAGAATGATGCCAGCATTTAACATAACATGCAGCTTTGAGTTCCCCCATTACGTGCATTCTTTCAGCCATTATGCCCTCATGTCATCTTTCAAATCCCACTGAAAGCAATGGGAGTCATGTGTGAAGCCTGTGGCATGATATAGCCCTCTGATTGTTACAATGTAAGTGCACAGGAGGCCTTTAGAGTTTCTCTAGATCTCCGATTCAATGATCAATGATACATTTGTTAGGTGCCTGAGAAGAATCAGAGCTTGCGCAGGTTTAGTTGTTAGGAGCCTAATCACAAAGGTCTCTGTTGACCTTATTTTATTTCTCTGTAAGAATAGCTAGCCCAAAGCTAAAGAGCAAGATGGCTTTACTACCCATTAAAAAGACATCTAATGGTTCTAAATGCCTGCAAGCAGCTGTGGTGTATCACTTTCTCCATGTGCCGTTGGAGAGTTGGTAACTATTCTTATTAAATTGTGTTTTTCATGAAGTTTTAGGGAAACTGCATGGTAACAGCAAAAGGCTAAACTCTTCTGCCTATTTGTTTCCTTTCTTCACAGAATTTATTCCATGTGTTGCTTTTAAATACTATTGATTTATCTGTGGCATTCTTTGGGGAAAACCACACAAAGTCCTTAAAACTGAGGATTCAGTCTGTCATAATATATTTAGCAAATGATAATGTAAACTACAGAAAAAATCCATAGAGGAAGTAGAGGGAAGAGGGGACGGACTGTTCTCTAGCTGGTAAATTATGGAACTTTTAAAGTTAGACACCTCACAGGTCATGGGGGAGAAGAGAATTTCACTAGCTTTCTCATGACAAGTAAGTCACAGGAATTGGCTCAGGCTGTTGTCCATAAGGACCCCTCTACTCTGGAATTCACATCCACCTTTTCTCCACCAGAGATTTCATCTTTTAACTTTCCTTTTTCACTGCAGGGCAATTTGTTTAATTCCCATTTCAATGGGATTCCATGGAGAGTCAGATTCTTCTCAGTGTGTGTAATGACTGCACAATCAGGTTGTTCAGAAATTTGATATACAGTCTTAACACATATGCCTGGTAGATGCCATTCCGTAACATGACTCTCAAGTAGTAATCAGATACTAAAAGTGATACCTGTAAATACAATACAAGTCCATTAAGGACAGAGAGATTGTTCTGCAATTGTATTCTCCGTCCCATATGCAGCAGAACGGTCACTCCTGTGTTACTTCTGGGAGTATATGGAATTATTGTTCCATACTGTTAAAAAGAAACAGACTGAAAGCAGCAAATTGTTCAGAGAAAAGCTACTATTGTAACACCAATGGTCTGCATGGGCCTTTAAACTCTATGGCTGGCTGTTACAAAGACATTTTGAATGGGTTGCTGTTCTCTTGGTCCCTTCTTATTTTTCACGCTATGTCACACCTGGAATTGCATTGATATGAAATGTCAGCCTGTGATTATTTATAAAAGAGAATAAGAAAGCTGCTCATTTTGTATGTTGTAAAAAGAGGCAACATGAGCAATCTTCTGTGAGGTACTTTGATGAGCAATAAACAGGAATATCAAAACTGAAGTCACTTAAAAAGAATTGAGAGTTTCCAGAACAGTAAGTAATAAAACAATTTCAAAACACAGGACAACAAAACAACCATTTGTTTTGGACAGGAAAGGGAACAGAAAAGAGCCCTTGCCATTTTATAGAAATGCCCTGTAGGAACCATGTTCTGAGTGAGTACATTTAAAATGTCACTAAGTGAAAAATCAGAGGGCAGGGGGGATACGAAAATGCATACTATATTTCAGTGCACAGAAAAGTGCAGCCTGCTAAGAAAAAAGATGTGTGATTAGCCAGCATCTAATCTGTGAAGACATTTGACCCAATCTATGAAGACAATAACAAATAAAAGCAGAGGTGATCTTTGTAGTCACAAAAATTGAGTGGCTTATTGTGAATCTCAGAAATCAGTTAGCCAACAGTACCCATCATCAAGCCCTAAAGCCCATACATTTTTAGGCCTGATTCTGATCTCATTTGAAATCAAGAATGACTCAAATAAAGACAATAGACTGTATAAAATCAGGTTAAGAAAATTTGTTATACACCAAAAGAAAAAAGAAAGCTTGTAACAGTGAATTATTCACTTAGAGTTAAATTCACCCCTATTCAGGGTACTAGAAACATGAGATCCAAATTAAATCTTCCAAATAGTCCTGACATGGATTTACACAGCACATATATCCTCTATTGGGCCCTCTCCATGGGGCTAATTTTTAAATCTAAAGATTCATTTCTAAGACAGAGTCTTTTAGGAAAACTGTATTTTTCCACTTGAGCTAAGGATACAGTTAAGTTACTAACAAACAGAATGGATAATTGATTTTTCAATTCAGTGGTTGAAGAAAAAAAAAGAAAAAAAATGTTTTGGGTTGACCCAAAATACAGCTTTTTATTTTTTTTTTCACAATAACAACAACAAAAAGCTTATTTTGGGTTGACCAAAACTTTTCATTTGACCTAAAATATGTTTTCTTTGTTTTGTTACATTTGGTTTTGTATGTTTTTTACACATTTTTTAAAATAAATTGAGAGAGGTTTCTAAATAAAACATCATTATAAAACAAAGGCAAAACATTCCTTTGTCAAAATATTAAAATAAAATGTTGATTTTAATTTTGTTGTTACGTATTCACTGAAAACATTCATTGAATTTGATACAAAATTCACAAATAGTTTCCATTGACTTGAAACTGTAATTTGCAGTGAATAAACTATAACTTAAAAATTTCACACAGCTCTACCATTGAACACACATATAGCCAGAATATCAGGAATAGAAAATAAATTGCAATAAGGAACATAAAGTCTCAGATGCCTCATGTACACCATTTTTACAGCATCTAATCTCAACTGACTTCAGTGGAGGTAGGGCAGGTCTACATTACAAAATTAAGTCAACCTAAGTTATTTTGACATCCACAGCAGTAAATTAATCAATTTTACATGTCTACACGATATTCCTTGTACTAGGAGTGCTCATCAGGTGCATTTGCACAGATTTAACTGCTAGTATAGGGCATTATGGGATATTTTTTGAAAGTCAGCAACAGTTGATGTAAGCAACACAGTACATGTTAACCTATCTATATTAACTAAGCATTATTCTTCTTGCAGAAGTTGTTACAAAGCCAGTACAGTGGGTTAACAAAGTAGGTCACCAGAAGCTGCTTTACATTGACCTAACTGTAGTGTAGACCAGTGTTTCTCAACCTTTTTTTATAAAGTGCCCTTTTAAAAAAAAAATTATAAGTACTCTCAGTACCTACGGTTTTCAGACATACAAACATTTTTTCTACCATCGCAACACATTTGTTTAAACAAGTTAATCATAGCAGGGTGGGCGATGAAATTTTTGGGTCTAAAAAGTACAAAAATAAAACAGCACTGTAAAACTTCAAACAAAAATTCAGTTTTCTCCAAATTTCAGTTGTGTTGACCTACTCCCCAGATTTTTCTCGAGTACCCCTAAGGTGTAGACTAATCTCTTATTGCTACTTACATTGGAGTAAATAGAATTATGTCAATCAAAGCCTAAATCTTTTCTGTACATGGATCACTTCTAACAGCAATGCAACTGCACCATCAGTTTGATACATTCTATGTTTTCGGCATTTAATTTGGTGCTATAAAATCAATCTGAATTTTAATGGATGATAATCAGGCAACGCTATATAAAACAGTGATTGATTTCTTTTATTGTACTATGAGCTGACACAAAGAGCAGGCTTTGTATTAGTCAGATATCTTTAATTCATAGATCTTAAGGCCAGAAGAAACATAGGATCAGTTAGACTAATTTACTGCATATCTGTATAAAGCCCATAACTTCAGGCTGATCTATAGCACTTATATTAGAATAATGTCCAGTCCTGACTTAAAGACTGCAAGTGACATTCCTAAGGGTATGTCTACACTACAGCTTTATTTCGAAATAGCTTATTTCGAAATAACATGTCTAGACACAAAATGCATTTCAAAAGTGTTTTGCTATTTCGAAATAGCGCGTCCACACTAATAGGATGCTGAATCGCATTTAAGGCCGGCCAGAACTGGTTTTGGCAGGGCATCAGGTCAGGAGTTAGCCTCAGGCAGCAGCCACACAAGGTATCTGAGACTTGCGATTAACGGGACTCCCCTCCCCCGGAGAGCGGGTTCTAAGGTTTCCCTGATTGCTTGCCTACCTTGCTGAGGGACAGCAAAGCATTTTTTTCTCTGTGTGCTCTGGTAGCCCTCACTCGGGACACCACAGCACTGTGCAGCATGGAGCCGGAGCCGCCCCTGGACACTCTGGTGCTTCTCCTGGACGAGTTGCTGTGAGCCTGGCAGCATGTTCTGCAGGCAGTAACAGTCTCCCTGGTGTGCCCCACTGGGGGCTTGTGCCTCATTCCTCCCTCATGTCCTTCCACTTACCCCTCCCTAACCCATCTTCCTGCTGTACAATAAATGACACATGTTCATTACAACAAAGCCTCTTTATTGAACAAATCTGAGGGGGAATGAAACTGAGGTGAGACTCGGGAAAGAAGGTGGGAGAGGGGAGGAGGAGGGTGGGAGAGGAGAGGGGGAAACCTAGAACAAGAGAGCTGGCAGGGAGAGGCAAGGGGAGGAAGGGGGAGAAGAAGCTCAGGGTTGGGGGGTCTCGCTGGCCCAACTGTCTCCCAGCACCATAGGTGCAGGAGACTTGGTGTCCCTGGAGGTGTGGGGAGGGTGGGGAGGAAGAAACGGGAGGGTGAGAAGGAGTGGGAGGAGGAGTGGTAGCTGGGGAGGTAGCAGGTGCTGGAGCAGCAGGAGGCAGCAAGCTCTACCCCGGGGTCAATGATCGCTTGGGGAGCACGGACTATCCTGCCCCCCAGGATGTGGTCCACAGCATCAAAATTGGGGCAGGGGTCTGGGTCTTTCCAGGTTGGGAGCTGCCCCTTGTGGCCCTGGCGTACACTTGCTGCAGCTCCTTTATTTTCATATAAACCTGCTCCTGGGTTCTCTGACAGCCATCCACCTGTAGACGGTTGCATTCCTCCATTTAGTGTGGAGATCGTGAACATTGGAGGCATCTCCCCAAACCTGAATTAGGTCCCTGATCTTTGCACTGGACCAGGCAAGTATTCACCTTTTCTGGCCCCTGGCAGGCTCCTAGAAGCTGGCAGACTGGTCCTGGGGAGCAGTGGAGGGATGGCTGGCACTGGCTGCCTGGCTCATGTTGAGGCCACTGGGTTAGGGGCCCCTGGCCTCTGGCCCCTGGCAGGCTTGGAGCTGGTACAGGCACTGTGGCCAGACTCTACCCTTTTAAGGGCTCCGGGGAGGAGGGGATGGAGAAAAGTTTTCTTGGTTGTGGCCAAGGTGTCCACCAGGGCACCCTGGGAAGGGCTGGAGGTCCCCTATTTTGAAATAAGCATCTACACAGCACTTATTTCGAAATAGCAATTTTGAAATTGGTGTTATTCCTTATGGAATGAGGTTTACCAATTTTGAAATAAGCTCTCCACTATTTCAATTTAATTTTGAAATAGCAGTTTGGCTGTGTAGATGCTGGTAAAGTTATTTCGAAATAACGGCTGTTATTTCAAAATAACTTTGCTGTGTAGACATAACCGAAGTTGTTTCAAGGGCACATTATCCTTGCTATTAAAACTATACCATTTCTACTTTCCTTCAGATTCCAATCTCTGTACCTCATTATCCCATTTTCTGCTATTGTATGTCTATGCTACTAGGTTATTTTGAAATGAAATAATAACTCCCAAAATAACTGTTTCAAAATAAGCTTATTCCGCTTCACAAGCAGGAGTTATTATTTAGAAATAACAAGCCAATTATTTTGAAATAACAATCTTGGTAGTGTGGACGCTCGCCTTGTTATTTTAAAATAAGGGGAGTTATTTCAAAATATCTCCCCAGTGTAGATATGCCCTTAAAGGCCGTGTCCAGACTCAGGGGTTCTTTCGAAAAAAGTAGCCTTTTTTCGAAAGAACTTCCCCTGCGTCCAGACTCAAGCCGCGTTCTTTCGAAATTAAATCGAAAGAACGCGGCTTTTCTTTCGACGGCTGTACACCTAATTTTACGAGGAAGAACGCCTTTTTCGAGGGAGATCCGTCGAAAGAACGTGAGTGTGGACGGGGGGAGCCCTTTCTTTCGAAAGAATTGGCCTCCAGGAAGAAGCCCTGGTGGACAATCTGGGCCATGGGTTGCACGTCTGTGGTTCCTGGCTGCAGCCATTCCTTAAAGGGACAGGCACCCTCACAGACACTTGTTGCAGACAAGGAGCCAGAGCACACGGCTACTTTGCTGCAGCATGTCCCAGCCCCAAGACCGTCCTGGCCCTTCCACAGAGCCTTCTGGGGACCCAGCCAAGGGCTCCAAGCGCCGGGCACCATCCTGGTCTGGCGCAGAGATAAAGAGCCTGTTGGAGCTGTGGGGAGAGGAGGAGGCCTTACAGGTCCTCAAAAGCCGGCGGCGAAACGCTGACATTTATGGCCGCATGGCTGAAGCCCTGGCCCAGAAGGGCCACTACCCCCGCACCCAGGACCAGGTGCGCTCAAAGGTGAAAGAGCTGCGCCAGGGGTACGTTAAGGCCAGGGAGGAGAGCTCCCGGTCTGGGGCAGCCCCCCACTACTGCCCCTACTACCCCGAGCTGGACCAGATCCTGGGTGGCAGTGCAGAAGCACGCACACCACGGAGGTTCGTACAGTCTGGACTGGCAGACCCCGTGGTGGACGCTCCAGAGCAGGAGCTAGAGCACTCTGGAGACGGGGACATGGTCCCAGAGGAGGAGGAGGACAGCAAGGAGACAGCGACCCTCACCACCTTGGAGCCAGTCACCCAGACCTCAGAGGCCTCCCAGGCATCATCTGGCGCAGGAGAGGAAGCAGCAGGTGAGTACAGTGAGGTTGTGTCACACCCGGGGGGGGGAGGTAGGTGGGTGCACAGTGGGTGATGCACAAGGGAACCTGTCATGGTCAGGCTGATGCCCAGGTCACACACACACACACAGTGTGACCTTCAGAATGTCTGATTCCCCGGTCTCAAGGGAGAGGGCATGCCCTTTTGGACAGCTGTTGCACACATGACTGATTGTGATAGAAATGTAGCCGTGTTACTCTGATCTGAGGAAGTGGGTCTGGCCCAGGAAAGCTCATCCCCTAATAAACCATCCTGTTAGTATTTTAAGTGCTACAGAGTCCAGTTTTTAGGACTGATTGTGTCTTCTTCTTTTCCTCCACAGCCGGACCAGCCGTGGAAGAGGGCCGCAGCACCCCAGCCCCACCTCCATCTCCATCTCGGGGACATGGGAGCCGCAGACACAGGCGTGTCTACGCGGACATCCTGAGGCAGCACGTTGAGGCCGTGCAGGAGCAGAACTCCATCCTGTGAGAGAGGGCGGAGGCAGAGGATCGCTGGCGTGACCGGCTCATGAACGAGCTGGTCCTGCAGCGCACGGTCCTGTACGCCACTCTCAGGGAGGTCAGCGGCTTGCCTGCTGCTGTGCCTGGTCCTGCTCCTCCAGCACCCCATGACCCCACCCCACCAAACCCCCCTTCCACAACAGCATCCCTTTCCCCCCTTGGACCTCCCTCTCCCCCAGCCCCCACAGTTCCCCAGCCCCTCTCTCCCCCTGGCCCTCCTCTCCCCCAGGCTTCCACGTCCCAAGAGCACCCCAGCCAGCCAACCGACAGGTGCACCACCCGATCCCGCAGCCGTGGAGCACCCCAAACATGAGGCCCAGGCAGGAGAGGGAAATCTGGCAAGCCCCGTTCAACCTGATCCCCTTCCCCCCTCCAGGTTTCCAGTCCTCTTCCCCCCTCCAGGTTTCCAGTCCCCTTCCCCCCTCCAGGTTTCAAGCACCCCCATCACCCCAGTTAAACAAAGGGTTCAACGAAATGTTTCTTTATTGTAAATAGTTTGGCAACAACAAAAATGAAAAAAAATTTTGTTAAGTTTGCAACATTTATAATTTTGTACATATTATCTAACAATAAGTAAACAGAACATTTTATTTTGAAACACACCCTGGTGTAAGTGATGTGTCCAAACAGGGTCAGGAGATGGGTTGTGGAGGGAAGCTTCTATTGGGCCAGGGCCTAGTCCCCAGGCTTCTGGCCTCCACTGGAGAATTGCTCCCGGAGGGCATCCCGGATGCCAACAGCAGACCAGTGAGCCTGGCGGATGGCAGCTGTCCGGGGCTGGGCAAAGAGCCTCTCCTGGGCATCAGCAGCTCTACCCCACCCTGGTAGGAAGGCATCCCCTTTCCTCTCCACGAGGTTATGGAGGACGCAACACGCGGCCACCACCTCGGGGATGTTGCTCTCCCCCATGTCGAGGCGTGTGAGCAAGCACCAGAATCTGCCTTTTAAACGGCCAAACGCACATTCCACCTGGTTGCGAGCCCGGTTAAGGCGAGCATTAAACTACTCCTTGCTCGCATCCAGCTGGCCGGTGTAGGGCTTCATCAGCCACGGCATCAGGGGATAGGCGGCATCATCCACTATGCACACCGGCATGTGCACATCCCCAACCGCAAACTGGCGATGGGGGAAAAATGTTCCTGCCTGAAGCCTCCGGTAGAGGTACGAGTTCCTGAAGATGCGGGCATCGTGTGCCCGCCCTGACCACCCAACACAAATGTCCGAAAACTGGCCACGATGGTCGACCAGGGCCTGGAGGACCATAGAAAAGTAGCCCTTCCTGTTGATGAATTGGGCTGCTCGATGGGGCGGTGCACGGATTGCAATGTGTGTCCCATCGAGCGCTCCTCCGCAATTCGGGAAGCCGAGGGCAGCAAAGCCGGCCATGATGCTGTCCAGATCTGGTAGACAGATGAGCCTGTTGAGCAGCTCCGAATTGATGGCCCTCACCACCTGCAGAATGAGACAGACAACAAAATGTTAGAAGGGGTGCCTTATCTCTTAGGAGGAGAACCCACCGCCCACCTTCCCTCTCAAACACCCCGGAAATCCCCTCCTCAGAAACCCCCCCCCCCCACAATTCAGGGTGAGTGGAGGAGTTCCCTCCCACTCCCACTCCACTTGGCCCTTCCTGACAGTCTCCCTTCCCCCCACCCCAAACTGTGACTGTCCCCAGACAATGACTTACCTCCATCAAGACGGCCCCGACAGTAGATCTCCCCACGCCAAATTGGTGTCCCACGGAGCGGTAGCTGTCGGGGGTTGCCAGCTTCCAGAGGGCAATGGCGACCCTCTTTTCCAGGGAGATGGCGGGCCGCAGGTGGGTGTCTTGCCGTTGCAGAGCAGGGGCGAGCCAGGTACACAGCTCCTGGAAAGTGGTCTTTCTCATCCGGAAGTTCCGTAGCCAGTCTTGGTCATCCCAGATCTCCATCACGAGCCGGTCCCACCAGTCAGAGCTGGTGTCAAACCTCCAAACACGCCTGTCCACGAAAAAGTTCGGAGGCAAGGGCAGTGTGGCTGCCGGACGGGGGAACCCCTCGTCCCTCTGGTCTGGGTCCAGCTCGGGAAGGAGCCTCATGATTGTCTCACGAAGATGCAGCAACAGCTGCAGTATGGTGGTGTGGGGCCCTCGCCTGCCCAGGGGCAGCTCTGGCTCCATGCCACAAATAAGGGTCTGCAAGCAGAAAAACCTCAAAAGAAAAAAGCTGCTGGGGTGTCCCAGGAAGCTGAGCACTCCAAAGCAGCACTGCAATGCCTTGCAAAATTCCTCAAGGGACAGCAAAGGCAGCTGCAGGAGCAGAGCAACGGGTGTTCAGGGGCGTCCCTTTAACCACGCGTCTCTGCAAAGGGCAGGCAGGCAGCACCCGGAAGGAAATGCTGCCCCCATGCCCTGGCAGAAGCAGTTCCTGGTGGCTTTGAATTTCGAAAGAGCGTCCAGCAGTCTGGACGCTCTTTTTCAAAATAGCGGATCGATCTTTCGATCCGCGCATTGTAGTCTAGACGCGCTCTTTCGAAAGAGCCTCTTTCGAAAGAAGCCTGCAGTCTAGACATAGCCAAAGAGCTATCTATTATCAGAAATAGTGGCAGATATAGTGCAGGGTGGCCCCGTGCTTCAATAGGCCCTGCGCCAGCACCAGGGGCAGACTGGCCTGGTGGGATACCGGGAATTTCCCAGTGGGCTGTTCATCGAAGGGCCAGCTGGTGGCTGCTGGAGGAGGAGGGGGATTGTGACGGGGCACCACAGCACGTGATATAGAGCCTGGGCCGGGGTCGTGGCCGCCCTGCAAACTGGAAGGCAGAAGGTGGATGGCAGAGGAAAGGGCTTATGCTGAGGGGAGGGGAGCAGGTCAGGAGAAGAAAGGGGAAGGCACCAAGGGACAGCGTGGAGGAGAGACAAATGCCAGGGGGTGAAGTGGAGACAATGAGGAAAAGGGCAGGAGGGGAGGTGTCAGTGGGAGGGGGGACAGGGTGATGCTAGGAAAGGAGAGAGTAAAGGCATTGGAGGCTAAAGGGGGGAGAGGGAGGTGCTGGGAGAAGGCTTGAAAGGAGGTGTGGGCATGAGGAAGGTGGGGATGGAGCAAGTCATGTGTGAGGGCACAGGGGCATGAGGAGACTGGGGGCAGAGGGTGGTGAGGGGGTGGGCATCAGGAAAAAAGAGGGCAAAGGGCGCAGGGGCAATGAGGGAAGGGGGAGGCACCAGGAGGGTGCAGGGGTAGGGGAAGGTGCCAGGGGATTCTGGGGGTGAAGCAGAAGTGCAGACACCTGCAGGGGAGGGACCAGCAGCAGAGGAGAGAGGCAGGGCAGGTGTGTAGAGGGAGGTGTTAGGAGAGGTGATGAGGAGGGGTAGCTCACGTGATCAGAGTGCGGCTACTGGAGGAGTGGACACGGAGGGGGGCTTTTTTCTATTTTTTCTCCAAAGGGGGCCCCACAAAATTGTACTGCCCTGGGCCCCACAAAACTCTCATCTGCCCCTGATCAGAAATGTCTTCCTCATGAGGGTGCCATGATCAATAAACTAAACAGACTGAGATTTTTAGTCCCTCAGAATAAAGTATGTTTCAGACCTGATATAATTTATGTATCTCTTATATAAACCCTTTCAGTTTTTTCAGCATCAGTGCTTTTATACTGTAAATAAGTTCAAAAGCCTTTTAAATGCAAAAGTCAAGTCCTTGCAGCCATCCAAGTCAGTGGACTGTCCTTTAGTTGAGGTTAAATAACACAAACTTCCAAGGCAAGACAATTATGTAATATTATCATCAGAATTACTATATTTGTTGCAAAGATTTAAGCTTTCTATTTCTTTGATTTAGATTGTTTTTATTACATACCTTTATTTTTCTTTCATTTTTTTCATTACTGCTGGACTGATGCTACTGAAATTAAGGAGAAGAGCTTGAAATCAACTTGCATTAATAAAAATAGATTGATCTGAAATAAAGAATTTCCTGTTTGAGTCACAATGTGGTGCTAACATTTTAAAATCAATTATCATCTTTATAAAAATCCTTTCACTGAAAGCCAAGCCACACTTGAATCAGGAAAGTTAGAAACATGGACATTTTACATTAGACACTGAAACAAGAGCTATGCTTCATTATCACAGATTTTTTTATCATGCATATTTCCTGTTTAACTTTTTTTTTATTGTTGCTAGAAGTCAGGATCTGGGTTAGTCTGTTGATTTAGCAGTAACATGATGTTTGACCATGTGGAGAGGACTTGGGCCTTATCCTGCATTACTTATGCACCCCAAGCCTACAATAAAGTCTATGACATTTTTGGTGCACAAGGGATGCTGGATTCTGCTTCAGATTCAGGATTCAAGTTTGATCCCTTGCTTCCACATTGACAATTTGGAATGTTATAAAAGCTGAACCATTGCATTGACCTGAGTGGGCTTTGAGAATATGTCCCATGCGGGCATCATTTTTTTCTGTGATGCTGAGGCCAAATCAGGAGTAGTAGTATTGACTCCAACCCTAAATCAGCTGAATGGAATGTAAGCATTATTGGATTTGTAGACTGGGAATGGTAAAGAGAAATATTAGGAGGACATCCCTTATCGTGCATGTGCCAGATGCTAATATTATACTATATTATTAGTAGTATTTAATGTGTAGATAAAGCCATAGCTGCTCATTATTGTGATCCTGCCAATATGCCACCATGATGCTGAGCCAAGTGGATTAGTAAAATAGAGACAGGTGGCAGTAAAAACTCATGAATCAGGATTCTTGAAATAATATTTTCTTGGATACTATCCTTTAAAAAAATGATGTGGAAGGCAACTTTCTTATGCATATAATCTGAGCAGCCTGTTAGAGTATTTGTGCAAAGGTCTTTTTTCATGACAGGAAAATAAAAGTTATTTGCAGGAAAATGTTCCCTCTCCACTGCTATTAGAAAAATACCTTTGCAGGTATTTTTATAGGGCAGGGAGTCTGGACTGCTGGATTCTATTCCTAGCTTTACTTTTTACTTGCTTGTGCTACAATCAGAAAATCAACTAATCTCTGTGCGTGCCCTCAGTTTTCTCATCTGAAAAGACATAGTTACTCTGCAGAAGCATTGTGAGAGTAAATTAATGAGAGTGCTTGTAAAGTGCTTTGAAAACTTCAAACTGACAGAACTACAGAAGAGTAAGGTCTGCGTGTGTGTGTGTGTGTGTGTGTGTGTGTGTGTGTGTGTGTGTGTGTGTGTGTTTAAGTAGAGAGAGAGAGAGAGAGAGAGAGAAAGAAATGAGGGGTAATATGTATACTGGTGGGTTCTCACTCCATGAAGACACTGAGCCCAGTTCTGCTTTCAGGGAAGTCAGTGGGGCCAGGCTGGGGGGAAATAATAGTTCTGTCATGGAGCCTCTCTAGTTCAATACAGGGCAGATTCAAGTGAGGAACAAAGGATGAAGAGCAGGAAGCAAAAGCAATAATCTTTACATTTTCATTTTGTCATGCTGCACTCATTTTAAAATATAAAGTATTCATTTGATTTGAACGTTGTCCGTCATGCTTGATTTATCTGGCTCATTGCACAAATAGTCAATTAATCCCCTTCCTTGAAAACAATAATAAGTTTATTGCAGTCTGAGTGATTTCCTGCTTTATCCCTTGATAAACAGCAGTTTGGCAAAAGCATTGGTAAACAAAGCTTTGTAGAGTGCTGTGACATTGGTATCTACTGTGTAGTGGAGCTCAGAACAGTTTCACATTTCTCTTTTCCTAAACATCACGTGCAGTTCAGAAAGATCAGAAAAGCTAAAGTATATAATTAGAAAAACAGGCACTCATTTCTCTCTGCAACAGACCCAAGGGGTCTGCTGTCCTTGCCACCAGTACAAATCAGAGATAATTTGAATGAAGCCAGAGGAGTTCTGTGGGGGTAGGGATTATGAGGAAAATTAGGCCTTTAAAGTATACTTTATGCTGAATAAAGCAAGCCCACAAAACATGTAGCTAAATGAGGATAACATGAGGCTTCCATCTGACCCAGCCAAGGAAGGAAATAAAAACACACTAGGAGAGAAGGAATCCCTTTTGCAGCCATCGCTTTGATGCTATGTAGTTGCTGAGCTCTAGCCTAGTGACACTGGAAGATTTTTTAGGGTTGAGGTGCTGAGCTGCCTTATCCCATCCATGCCCCTCACTGCCCCAGGCTGAGGCCACAGCTGGGAGCAGCTGTGAAGTCCCAGGCATGTGGCTATTGGTCTGGACCCCAGACAGTCCCTAGGTGGAGCTTGCAGGGCCAGCAGACACGGCTCCTAGAGGCATTGGGGCCAGTTGCTGGGACCCCTGAAGCTGGCAGGGCACAAAATCAGCAGGGCTGTGCAGCGCCCCCTGAATTCTTACTTCCCGTGCCTATGCCCTGACCCACAGATATTTCTGTGCCTCCCCTGCTGATGTGTAGGAAGAAGCAGGTAGTAACATCAGGGACAATGGTGCTATTGTCTACATCCCAGTTGAGGCAATGGAGTATGATAGCCAAAGAGATAATAAAGAAGTGGAGAGTGCACAGAAGCACCACTATGATCAGCCCCAGATATTCATACACCATGGATCAGGCCTTCAGAGGCCATGACATTGGCTTAAAAATCATGAGGGATTTTTTTTTTTTTGAGAAAGATCTATTTTAATAGTTTCTATTTGCCTCCTCATTTTTTGAGTCTCCTCTTCCCCTGTGGAAGCTTTGCAGTGTCAGCGCAAACCAGTGGCCCCTACAATAAAAGAAATAGGGGTAGGCTCTGGAAAGAGATCACGAGAGGATCATGTAGCCCTTGTATGAATTCTCTGCTCCACAGCCAGCTCATGGGTTGTTGTTTTAGAGAAGCTGTAGAACCTCTATGTCACTTTTGTCCTGGCCTGACCAGTCTCAGAATTGCTGAACCATGGGACGAGCATTGCCTTTGGGGCTGAGTGAACAGAACTCCTAGTTTGGCCAACAGTAATCACTGAACAACATATGAAAGAAAACATTAAAATAAATGTGAACTGATCTTTCATGCTGAAGGGTCCCTTCCCAATTGTGCCTTTGAGGTTTAAACATATTTCCCCTGTGCATCTGAAATGGAAACACAACACTGCTGTTTAAGCACCTTTAAGTAAAACAAATTATTTAAAAAAAAATATTTAGGCTAATAATCTGCAGCATCTGCAGTACCGGGGAAGGATGTTTTTAAATATACATGAAGACAAATGTCAAAATTGCATGCATACATAATTCACATGGACAATTAACATTATACCTGCACCACAGTAATTTGCATGAAAAATTACTTTCATGCCCAGTTCTAGATTTTTATCTTCAGACTGTTCCTTCTTATGAAAAAGGAACAAACTTCTTATCCTGTAAAGACCAATGGGAGCCATTGGAACTACTCAACATGCCTGAAGCTAAGCATGAGCAATAAGTCTTTCTAGACTCACATTCATAATTGAATCATAAGGACAGAAGGTAAAATCTAATTTTACTTAATGAAGTGTGCATCAAGATTGATTTCAAATCTGTATAGCAGGGATGGGCACGAATAATGAGTGGGCCACATGAGTGGCCCTTCTTCATCTCAGTGGGCCACAGCAGCCCACAGACCACTAAGATCTCCCCTGTAGCCCCGCAGCCTTCTTGTGAGCCTCCCCCCCCCCATGCTCCTCTTCTGCACTGTGGCACCAGAACCCCACATCATGTACCTGCTCCTCCCCCTCTCTCCCAGCACTTTCAGAGCATGTGACTCACCTGATTGGGAGAGAAGGGGAGGAGCGGAAATGGAGAGCCAGAGCTGGAATGCCATGGAAAACTGATTCCTGACATTTCAGTTCTGGGAGGGAGGATGGGAAGGAGAGGAGTGGATCAGGTGATTCACAGCTCCTTCGAAAGTGGTGGTATGGAGGTGGGAAACATAGGTAGCACAGGCCTCCAGTGCCCCAGTGAGTCAGAGGGTGTGTGCAAGAGGGGAGTGGCCAGGGTTTGCATATGGTTCACATGCCACAGGTTGCCCACCACTGCTGTAGAGGATGTTATGCCCAGCTATACTATATTTACTTTCTCTAGCCCACTTGTAATTTTTATTGCTGCTTTTTAGAGGAAGACAAAACAAGGCTCTCTGTGGATATCCTGAATTTATACACATTGCTTTTCTTTTCTTTTTTCTTTTCTTTTTTTTTTTTTTTACTATTTTCATTACTAAATTTCACATAAGTCAGTTCAGCTTGGACACATCAGCATTCCAAAACAATGCGAGCTGGAAGCATTACAATTTAGTTTATTCTTTCTCATTGTGAAGCCAGTGACAATGGAGGTAAAGAAGCATCAGAGAGAGGCAGAACACATTTTGTTTGTGAAAGCTCTAATATCTATAATGTGGTAAATTGTTTTGACTCTCTCATTCTCTCTCTTACTAATGTAAACCACAAACATGTAAGTGAAAATAAATAAGAACTAGACTACATTTTCAGCAGACCTCTATTTATGCGGTTGCACTTAGACTATGTCTACACTACGAGATTATTTCAAAATAAGTTATTTAGAAATAACTCCTGAAATAACTATATTGAAATAGCATATCCACACTACATGGCACCATCGAAATAATGCAGAATTATTTTGAAATAGCATGTCCACACTGATTGGAGCCTGAATTGCATTTAAAGCCCCTGGAAGCACTCTGGGCAAGGCATCAGGAGAGCAGTCTCTTCCTGTAGCTGCTTGCTGAGGCTAGGTGAGACTCGTGCTTAAAGGGGCTCCTCTCGACAGGCCTCATCTCACATGCCATTTCTCCACTGCCTACCCCCTCAAGGGACATCAAACTCAAGCCACATGCTCTGGCTGCCCTTGCAGATGCCACAGCACTCTTATCTTGGAGCCCTAGTTGCTGCAAATAACAGGCTTGCCATGTGGATGCTCACCTTGTTATTTCGAAATCATTCATCATCATCATTTGTCCTTTGGGTTCCTAATGGAGCATAGGGCTTCCACAGTCATTCTCCATCTCTTGCGATACTTAGCGATAGTCTTGATTTGATCCCACATTAAACCAGCTGCTTTTACTTCATCTAGGAAGCTTCGTCGCCATGTTTGTTTGGGACGTCCCCTTTTCCTCTTTCCCTTTGGATTCCATTCTAACGCTTGTCTTGTGATACATTCCTCACAGTCCTTACGCATGATGTGGACTGCCCATCGCCATTTTCTCTTCTTAATCTGGATCTCCATTGGCTCTGTCGATGGAGCCATGTAAATTAGGCTGATCGGCAGAGGGAAATGAAGCCGCGATTTAAATAATCGCGGCTTCATTTACATTTAAATGGCTGCCGTGCTCTGCCAACCAGCTGGTGATCAGCTGTTTGTCGGCAGATTGGGAAAGTCTGGACGCACCGCTGTCGACAAGGAAGCCTTTGTCGACCGGCGCAGGTATGCCTCATTTCACTAGGCATACCTGCGCCGGTCGACAAAGGCTTCCTTGTCGACAGCGGCACGTCCACACTGCCCCGATCTGCCGACAAACAGCTGATCACCAGCTGGTCGGCAGAGCGTGGCAACCATTTAAATGTAAATGAAGCCGCGATTATTTAAATCGCGGCTTCATTTCCCTCTGCCGATCAGCCTAATCTACATGGCTCCATCGACGGAGCCATGTAGTTTAGACGTGCCCCAAGTGCTGGCCAGTACTCCTTCTAACCACCACGGTCTCCTTCATTAGGCCAGCCCACAATCAATTCCTCATTCTGTAGCACAATCCTTTCCCTTACTGACCTACATAGTCTCCCTTCCCCAACCCCTCAGATTTTAGTGCCAGCTGTGGGGAGAAGGAGTTTCTTGGCTACTACTTTTCTCTGTGAGGAATTGAGTAGGGAGGATGTGGACAGCAAAAGGAGCACTGGTCTGTCCAACCCCATTGACAGCCAGAAGTGTAGGCTGGGCACACAAAGTCAGAGAAAGTTGTTGCATGAAAAGGTGTGAAGTAGTTTACTCTTCTCACACAATAAGGGGAAAGCAAGTCAGGAATTGTGGCTGACTCCCAGTTGCCTCCCTGATCTGTTGCTGAGGCTATTACAGGAGTGTTATATATCCGTATACTTGGAAATAGTTAATACATAAGAATGAGTACAAGGGTCAAGAAAATGTAGCATTGTTCCTGGGTTTTGGAGGGCCAATAAAATTTCAAATGGCTTCTTCTGGCAGCCCTTTACATTAGCTAGTAACAAAGGTGATGTAAATATAGTCTACTCAGGGAGATTACAAAACTGCAATCTAACCCTGATCATTAACTTTAATGGGTGTTGGATCAGGCCCTTAAAGTAAATAACTAAAAAATTCTGTGCTATTTCCTTCAACGCTGTGAGGCTAAGCCTTCTCCACAACATATTTTTAAACATCTGCAAACTATCATAGACAATCTGTATAATATGTTTTATTACATTGTATAATTAATGGCCTTTTAATCCTGGGAAGTATCTTTCAGTTGTCACCAGCTGCTAGTGTCTTGTTACCTCATGAGCTGAATGCTAATTTCCTCTTTTCCAAAAGCACCAGCAGCCCCATCCTGGGATGAGTTCAGGTTGGCATTCTTCGTATATAATGCAGCTCTTATTCTGGATTGTCCCATAGCCCCCCTCCCACCACCACACCCCTCTTTGCTAGTGCTATCAGCCTGAAGCTGGACTTCAGAAAGTCTTGTCATAGCCCAAATGAAAGAGGGATGACTGAGGAATAAGGGCCACAGAAGCTAAGTGTGGGCCAAGGGCTGTGGAGAAAGGGAATGTGGAAAGCTCTTAAGCCAAACCAGGCCTCTGCTGCTTTTAAAAGAGAGAATCTGTTTTACTTGGAAACTTGTGACTAAAAATCAGATACTGCCAGTGACACTAGGTACCCCTATAGTCACACCTGTGACAGGGTCCACTCATTGCTAGTGTTGCTTCCTCCTGGCTGCCTTTTGAATTAGTTTTGTTAGGTATTGTACCACCCTCTGGCAGTGTTTTCACCCATCTTGTCTTCCCCTGCAGCCCCTCTTGTTCCAGTAACTGCAGCCTTCTCTTTGTAACTCATCTCTCTGGCTGGGTCACCATATGCATTCGTCTTCCAGGAGTTTCAACATCCATCTTGGCAAATGGGCTTAGGCTGTCTTTCTGATCACTACTCCTCTGGTGCCACTTTGTGTAGGCGGAAGGATAACCCAGACCAGCCTTGTACTTTGGGTCCCCATGCAGAGGTCCTCTCATCAGCAGCCAAGATTTAACCCACTGCATAGCTCATTACTTTTCCCTTGAGCCTTACCCAACTTTCAGGTTCTTCAGCTTCACCATCTGCTCCTCCTAGGGAGGAGCTGGAGTTATACCTTTCTGCAGCCTCCAAACACCCCTTCCTTCTTCCAGGAAGTGGCTGTTGCCTTGCCCAGCAGCCCTTTTCTGTTGCCATTTCCTGAGCTTTATGGAAATCCTGCTTGCTTCTGCCCACCTGAGCTTGTTCACTGGCTTCTTGTTCAGGTTCAGCCTGTAGAGTGAATTGGCCTGCCTGACCATCTTAACCCCATCCTGTCCTGTGCAGGTGGTAGAAACCCCCCATCACAACCCCCTTCACAGTATTATAATAATCTTTGTACAAAATATTCCTAGTGAGGTACCATTTGAATACTAATAACTCACTGATCATTAATATTCTTGCTAGATGTATGTACATAACAGACATCAAGAGCAATGGATCTATACTAGAGTTATTACAAAAGTGTGTTTAAATCAGGCGTGCTAGGGGATTTGATAAGCAGGTCTGCACTAGACAAATGAATGCATTTTCCTCACTTGGGAGTTACTTCCAAAGTACTCTAAAAGACAGCAAGAATTAATTTACACATCAAGAAAACAGAAGCATCAAGCTAACAAGAGGCAGAGGCAAACCATAGACTAACAAGTGGGGCAGAGGACATTATGGTGCCTATATCCAGCAGAATAAAATCTTGAACTGGGTTTTACCTTTCAAAGGATATTTTGCAAAAGATTACAAGTCTGCAAAGACAGGGGAGGGC
The DNA here is from genome assembly GCF_052426305.1 of Pelodiscus sinensis. Classification (NCBI taxonomy): domain Eukaryota; kingdom Metazoa; phylum Chordata; order Testudines; family Trionychidae; genus Pelodiscus; species Pelodiscus sinensis. The sequence continues at coordinate 28,542,664 of NC_143058.1, read as the reverse complement.
TAAATCTCAAGTGATAAACAATTAAATTGGATATTAATCTATGGTCTGAGCACCTTTCAGTTTTTGGAAGTTCCCAGACACTTTACTTTTACAGCAGTCTGCAGCCGTGATTCTATAAACTTGAATTAAGACCATTGCCATTATTGTATATATATGTTCCAATAACCATTTTAACTCTTTTTTATTCTTTATTAATAAAAGTGTAGATTTTAATTAGTAAAGAATTGGCAGCAGAATTATTATTGGGAAGATCTGAATTACATATTCATCCGGCTAAGTGACTGAGCTCTTCAGATCAAAAGAATCCTTTGTTCGGAGAAATTTGGTTTTCAGTAACCACTTACCATAAAGGCTGGTGTCTTCATGATAAAATAAAGGCTAGAATGTCTAAAGAGACTGCATTTTTTACTTCATGTTAACCAGTGTGGTGGGACCCAAGTTGAATTTTGTTACTGGCTTGCAGTAATCTAATGATAGAATAATTGTCAGTTTGGGGGTAAATCTGCCCTATTTCTCAGTAGTTTTTCCTGAATCTGCTATTCTCAGCTATGACTTACTGAGACATGCTGACAGGTCATCCTGGCTTTTGAAACAAAGTCACTGAACTTGGGAAAAATAAGTGTAAGCAGGGGCTAAACTACTGCTTGCGATCAGCCAGCTAAAAGGAGCGAGCTGCCCTGGAGGCGGGTGTGCTCACTCAAATTATTTAGCTCTGCAAGATAATTAACTGTTAACTGTTGATATGTAAATACAGCTCATGCCAGGATGGGGAATGAATCCGAGGTGTAGTTATGTAAATCCAATTCAGCCAGGGCTAATGGAGGATCAGTTGTTGGAATGGAATGTGATGTATTGTAACTAATTTCGGCTGTGTCTACATTGGCAAGATTTAGCGGAAAAGTGGCTGCTTTTGTGCAAAATCTTGCCTCCTATCTACCCTGGCCGCGAGTATTTGCGCAAGAACACTGATGTTCTACTGTATGATGCTCCCGCTCAGGAATAAGTCCTCTTACGCACATGTTGGCCAGTGTAGACAGGTAACATCAATTTCTTGTGTAAGAAAGCCCGATTGCTAAAATGGCCATCGGAGCTTTCTTGCGCAAGAGAGCATCTACACTGGCACAGATGCTTTTGTGCAAAAGCAAATCTTTTGCACAAAGGCACATGCCAGTATAGACGCTCTCTTACTTAAATACTCTAACACAAAAACTCTTGCGTTTAGAGTATTTGCACTAAGTCTTTCCAGTCTAGACATAGCCTTGGGCTGTTGTGGGGGTCATAAATTATGCCACCCCTAAATGTGGGAACTGTAAAATATGACATCAGTGCTTGCAGGAGAGATACCATCATTGTAAGAGTCTCAGATGAACAAGCCTCACCCTTCCAGAGTTGAGTGTACTGAGCTGGGGGAAAAGGGCTTGAGCCAGCCTGCTCATGCTTTTCAGGTGTGAGCTGTAAGACTGGTTCAACCTGCCTCTTACCCCCTTGTTTTAAGACTAGACCTAAAGCAGACTCCAGCAGGAGTCTTTTTACTAGTTCAGTGGGAGCTAGAACTGTTTGCCAGCCTAGGTGCTGGCTAAAGAGTTGCAATCACTAAGAGCTGAAGTCACTGGTTTGGCCTGGAGCCAGACCCATTGCAGCCAGTGGAGCAGCTGGTGGGCACGACCGGTGATAGGCACGGCAGCAGGCAGCCAGCGGAGTAGCTGGTGGGAGAAACTGGCCGGAGGCTGGTAGGCACGACAGCCAAGGGGGCATGACCAGTGGGTGACCAGTAGGAGCAGCGGCAGGAGGCCAGCAGAGTGGCTGGCGGAAGCGACCAGCGGGCGGCCGGTAGGAACGGTGGAAAGAGGACCACAGGAGCAGCACAAAGGTGGCATAGCCTCAGGCTCCAGGAGTACAGTCTTCAGGATGATGTGTCAGGGTCTGCACTGACTGGACAGAGCTGTAAGCAGGGCGTTTGAAGTGGGGTACGGAGAAAATTTGGGTAAGTGAATGGAACCCTTATCTTGTTGGACTAGTAAGCATGAGAGGCAAAAGACGCTGCTCAATCCTTTAGAGCTGGGACGGTTACTCGTGTGTGTGGGTGGGGAGAAAGAATGGGGGGGTTATGAACTCTGTGGTATTTTCCCAAGATAATGCCATGTGACTTTTCTCTCTCTGTCATTAAAAGCTTCTTTTCTACACTCAGACTCTGTGCTTGCGAGTGGGGAAGCATTGTCTCTCAGAGGCACTCAGGGGTGTGTGAATTTCCCAGGCTACTGGGTGGGGGTTGGAGCCGGTTCTGTGTGAGATGGACCCCTAGATATTGAACCCAGCCCTGGTTGCTGCCGGCCCTACCCGGCAGAAGGGTTACATAAGCAAGGAAAATATACCATCACTAGCCAGACACAAGTAAGCAGCACTCTTGCAAGCTTATATAGATGTGTTCTTCAACCAGAGCTGCTGAAATATTTAAAAACTAAATATGGGTGAGAGGACACCTTGAACAAACCTGTACCTTGGTAGATTAAGTTTTAGACTTTAGATGCAGATTTGCTCTTGTTTTTCTCATAACCCTTTCTAGCTTTATTCCTTTTACTTTGCATCACTTAACTCATGTCCCATTGTTCATAATTTTGTTTTATTTTTTTTTTTTTGGCTATGAACTAACTCGCTGCTGTGTTTGCATGGAAGAGTGTATTTATTCCAGTTAAGTTAAAAAGCTGCGATGAGCTTTTAACTTTTTAGAGCAGGGGTGGGCAATAAGCAGCCTGCAGGCTGGATGAAATTCATCAGGGTAAGCCCCTGGCAGGCAGACAGATGCTATATTTACATGAGGGTCCATGGCACAGATAGTGGGGACATGCTGTTTTGATTTTGTTAAATCTGGAGTTATTAAATCAATTTTAGTAATTTTGAAATAATTTCCTAGTGTAGACATGGACGAAGTGCACATGTTATGCTTAAACAAAGCACACAAGATCTTTTATAGGGGAAAAGGCAGTATGCCGTATTTATTAAGAATTCAACAGTTGCATATGCTTTTCAATCACTCATACACACAAAGTCTCGCCAGACGATGTCATAGTTACCAGTCCAGAGTCTGTATTGATCTAGTGGCTAGCTAGATTGAACACAGGGGGAAGCAGGGCCTTTGTCGGTCAATCGATCCGATGTTCCTCTGGATTTGGTGTTGGCAAACGAACCCAAAGTTCCATAGCAAAACACCCTGCTTTTATAATCCTTTTCTCTGTTGAAATCAATGTATTCCGCTGTGTCATTCTGTGACCGGAACATTTTCTTTTTTATGTCAGTGTTCCCAAAACATTTTCTAAGGCTCATCTTGTAATCAATCGTCTTTTGGGGGTGCCCTCTTGCTTCAAGGCTCGTCAATCTGCCAATCTGATCTTTTCTTGACCGTGGGTACACACTGATGGTTTATCTGACGCCAATATGTTTCTTCCTAGTCTATCTTTTACAGTTTGTCCTCACCTGCATTGCCCCCCTTCTCTCTTGACCATTTGGCTCTAATGATGACCTTCACAGTGTATCTCATTCACACAAACAGTCTTTCACAAAATCCTTCAAAAGTAAACAATACTGTTTTATATTAAGCAAAAGCAAAAGCAAAATAATTCACATTGAAGGCCGGGGCCGTCAATATTTCTAATCTCATTAACATAGACACAATATGAGATCCTGTCTTTTTACTTACTAAAACTTTAGAACAAGGAAATATAGGAGATATATACTTAACTAAAGGATTTGACTTACTACAATCTTAAATATGATCAGGGCTCGACAAATAATACAATCTACTCACCCGTGGCGAGTACATTGTAACCCGGAAGAGCCGGGTTCGGGCGATCTGCGCATGCGCAGATCACCAGACAGCGCGGCTGGCGAGCGGGGCTCGCCGCGCTTTGGCAAGCCCTGAATATGATTATATATTACCTTACATTACTACATTACTAAACCTAAAATACAAATATAAAAAAGAATAAAACTTTCAATCCTAACACACAGACACTTCAGAGTGTGACTTGCATGCTGGTAAGTTGTTTGTGAGTGTACTGGTAGAGAAGCTACCACAGTAAAGCAGAGTTGCAGGGCAAGAGGTGACATAAGCCCTCACTAGTCTGGATTGCCCTCAAACCTCAGAACATTACAGTATCCAGTTCAGACAAGCACAGGTGAGGTTCTTCAGAGAGTTGTATTTTGGTCACACCCGATTAGCTTCTCACTGTGCAAAGCTGACAAGAATCCTTCCATCTTCTTTATGTTTTAATTTAAATTTAAATTCTGTGTAATGCTTCTTCAGTCTTAAATTAATGAGGCAAGTTAAAGCCCCAAAGGACAGAATCATCTGTGGAAGCTGGTGTGTATCATTCTCTTCTTAGATTCTAACATTTTCAAGGTGCCTCCAGTGAAACACAATTTATCAACCGCAAGCTCTTTTTTTTCTTTTTTTGCTGGGGTGCAGGGAGGAAGTGTCATTCCATGATGTGTGAATAGTTCATGTTTGCAAGCTTGTTATTAATTATGCAGTGCCTTTCAAATTAATATGTTGTGGTCTTAGATACTACTGCGATGAGCCACTTAAATTGGAAGTTAGATCATTTACATTTTATATGGCCAAAAAGTGATATTAATAGTTGTTGAAGCACAGGACTGAAAGTCTAGAGTTTTGCTTTTGTTCCTTATACAGCCACTGGCTGATGTGTCTCTGAATAAGCTGCTTTTTGTTCAATGCTCAATTACTATGGACATGAGTTCAATAAAATGTCTAGATAGATACATTTAATCGTTTTATTCCTCCACTGTTTTCATATCTGTAAAAGAGGGATAATAATAGTCAACTGCCTCTGAGGTGTGCTGTGATATACTTGGTAGGAAAATGTTACAGTGCCTCAGTGTAACGTATTATTGTTTGCTGTTATAGTACTTGTTCCAATCTCTAATGAAATCTTTATGTATAAATTTGTTGGACCCAAAACATATACCCGTATCATGTGGAAAGTGATATAAACTCTCCTAATATCAACATTAGAGCTGGGTGGAGAAAGGCAAATCCATTTTGTGGAGGATTTCAACAATTTGAAAGGTGACAGTTAAGATTTGGAATGAAGCTCAAAGAATTTGAAATCCCCTGGGAAAAGAATGAGTCAAGGGGTCTGGAGTAGTCTGTGTGCTGGGCTGTCTCACAACAAAGGACCTTCAGGATCTGAGCTACTGAGGAGCAGGGAGCCAACAAGCTTAGGAGCTGAGACTCATAGGGCTTCCCAGATCCATGTCAGCCCATCAAACAAGCTGCCGAGGAGTTGGAAGCTTAGAAACCTGCACTCTCAAGCAGCCTGCCATGAAATCCATTAAGAAACCAGGCAGGTTCTGTCAAAAATTGAATTATATCCACAAAACACATAGGCTGCGCCTAGACTGGCAAGTTTTTCCGCAAGAGCAGCCGCTTTTGCGGAAAAACTTGCCAGCTGTCTACACTGGCCACTTTGAATTTGTGCAAGAACACTGACGATCTAATGTAAGATTGTCAGTGTTCTTCCGCAAATACAATGACTCTCAGGAAAAAGCCCTCTTGCGCAAATGCTGAGAACCGTTTTGCACAAAAAAGCCCCGATGGTGAAAATGGCGATTGGGGCTTTCTCACGCAAAACCGCGTCTAGATTAGCATGGACGCTTTTCCGCAAAAAGTGCTTTTGCGCAAAAGCATCCGTGCCAATCTAGATGCTCTTTTCTACATATGCTTTTAATGGAAAAACTTTTCCATTAAAAGCATTTGTGGAAAATCATGCCAGTCTAGACGTAGCCATAGAGTTCAGTGAATCAGCAGATTCCAATGACAAATATTTCTAACTAGTTTTTAGTCAACCTATTGCCCATATAAATATTTTATACTGTTTCCCGGTATTTAGGACAAATCCTGCAGTTCTTATTCAGATATGTGGAACTTTTGTTTGAGTAACAAACATATAATTTGGTCAGTTGGCTTTTCCCATGGGCCATGATTATTTGTATACCTGTGACTCTCCAATAGAAACTAAATACGTACTTGTGTATCTATGCTTCTAATATGAATCTACCCAGAAATAAGGGGTTCAGAAACTGTAGGACCTTGACCGCTTGGGAATGCGGTCATTAAGGGCTCTGGCTGGGGGGTGTAGGCTCTGGGGCGGGGATGAAAGGTGGGCTCCAGGCTGGGACTGAAGGGTTCAGAGTGCGGGAGCAGGTGCAGGCTCTGGAAGGGAGTTTGGGAATGTGGCTGGCTCAGAGATGGGGTTGGAGGTTGGGGTGCAGGAGGGAGTTCAGAGTGCAGGCTCCAGACATCTCTCAGAGGTCACTGGTATTTCCCTCTGGCTCCTAGTGGAGGTATAGCCAGGCAGCTCTGCAGGCTGCTCTATCTTCAAGCACCACCCCCACAGCTCCCTTTGGCCACAGTTTCCAGCCAATGGTTGCTGCGGAACCAGCACTTGAGGAAGGGGCAGTGTGTGGAGCTCCCATAGCGGTGCCTCCATTTAAGAGCTGGAGGGACATGGCAGCCAAAATATATAGGGAGCCTGCCTTAAGATGGCTGCAGGGCCAACCAGACTTTTAACGGCTTGATCAACAATGCTGACTGGAGCTATCAGGATTTCTTTTCAACTGGGCATTCTGTTTGAAAACCAAATACCAGTTGAAAACTGGGCATTCTGATTGGCAACCCTACAACACTAGTTCTGTAGCTATGATGCTATAGCATGTCAGTATACACACCATCTCCAAGAGGAGAGTTTCTCCCATCAATGTAGTAAATCCCCATCTCCCGGAAGGGTGGTGGTGGCTAGATCTAAAGAAGAATTTTTCTGTCAACTTAGCACTGCCTAAGGGGTAAGGTTGGCTCAACTATGCCACTTATCAGTGGTGTGGATTTTTCACAGCCCTAAATGGCATAGCTGGCCAACATACATTTTCTGAACATACACCAAGTCTTTGAATTACAGTACTGTATTAATCTTAACCAAATTAAGGTGATTTTAATTCTGAATGGAGATGTGTGTGTAAGTGTAAGGTAGTTTAATGCATTTTGACTTTGCACCTTCAATTCATTCAGATTATCTTTCTCAGATGTCCCCAGGTAGACAAATCTAAGGCGCAACAATTGATTCTACAAATGACAACAATCTCATCTTTACAATACAGTTGTAAGAGAGCTTTATTCTATCTTCCAAAGTACTCTGTGGGATATTTTCCTTTGGAAAAGCACTAAAATTCTTCTGTCTTTATAACCTCCCGAATTGACATCTGCTAGAAAAACACTGCAAATGTTTTTCATAGAATAATCTTTTTTTACCACTTATCAACTTATAAAACTATGTGTTTTCCTGAATCACAATTAAACTTGAATCCAATAAAGGAATGCAGATGTTTTTATGGTCATTTCACTTGACATATAGTTACCTTCTGTGGTACTGTATGCAGATATCTGTGTGAGTTTGAAGAAACAATGTCCACATTGTGAAAATAAAATTCGAAGGAGACCAATCATGCATTTAACTCAATTTTTACCACACCTGTAGCTCAAAAGAACCAAAATACTATTATAGAGGATAATCAACTATAACTCATGCAGATTTTATAGAAGAGATACAGTTGTGTTGCATTTCAGCTACCTTTATTTCTAGTACACGTGACTTTTTTTCTTTAGAGTAGAAAAATGGTAATGAATTGACTGAAAACATGCAAAAGTATTCAGCCACGTTAACTAAACTTTTCCACACCGATGCTAAACAGCTATAAGCTCATCTTCCAGGTGCTCTTGGGCTTAGCTACAAAAAATACAATTTGAGTAATTAAAAATGTTATTTTCCTGTAGGCTACTAACAAGAAATTATAAAGAATAAAAAGTAATTAATATGTATTTATGGAAGCTGACTGCTTCTAAAATGTGCCTGCATATAATATGCAAAGATCAATCCATAATAATACAATTCTGGGCATGTTACTAAAATTTTATTTCAAGTAAACAAAAGCAAAGCTTCCTTTTCAAGTGCCAAAAAAATGATTGGTAAAAACTTGTAAAAGTTAGACGATGGCTCACAAAATTTCATGCCATTTTGCTTGTGGTCTTTCCCAATAAGATCTATACCTCTGAAATTTCCTACCATGGAGAAGTGCAGAACTAAAGTACAAGTGCTACATTAAGGCAAATACCACACATATTTGTGATGAGAGGATTAACATTCCTGCCAACTGTAAACTGTGCTTTGCTTTTGTTTTAAAGATTTTTTTTACTTTAAGGACTAGCAGCAACCCATTTACAACTTCAGACCAAATTCTTCTCTAGCAATGGATGCAACACTGCCCTTGCCAAAAGTTTTACGTGAGCACAGAATTTGCGTTCTTGCTCTCTAAGAGTATGTCTGCATTGCATTCTTCCTTCAAGAGAGGAATGCAAATGCAGACAAATGAAATTGAAAATGAAGCACCAATTTGAATTTACCGTGCTTCATTTGCATAATGGTGTCCGGCTGCTTTTCTGAAATACCGTATTTCAAGAAAAAAAATGGGGTTATTTTGAAAAGAAAGTCTTCCTTCGAAATAACCCTTACTCCTTAAAAAAATGAGGTTTAGGGGATATTTCGCAGGAAGGCTTTCTTTTTGAAATAACCCCGCGTGGACCACATTTTTTACTCGAAATACTGTATTCGGAAAAGCGGCCGGACACCATTATGCAAATGAAAAATGGGAAATTCAAATCCCTGCTTCATTTGCAATTTCGTTTGTCTGCACTTGCATTCTTCTCTCAAAGGAGGAATGTAGACAGACCCTAACACTGCTATTTTTGTTATTCATTGAGCTACACAGATTTACACCAGCTGAGACTCTGACTCTCCTTCTATCCTAAAAATAAAAGTTAGGGTGACATCCATTCCAGTGCAAGACATTACAAGCCCACCTAACCCATAAGATAAATCCAGCCCCAAATCAAAGATTATAGAAGGATCCACTGTGGAAGGGGGCTAGATATGACGGAGCTGGGGAGCTCACTATCTATACATCATTGAGCCCACCCTATAGGGACTTCTACATTAAAGCAGAGAAAGGCATATGACAGGAGAAGGTTAGGAAACAAATGGAGCCTCTGTTGTGTGACTTTTCCAGAGCCCTCTACCACCACCCACATGATATAGGCATGTTGGGGCTGCAGATATCTTTTACAGCTATTGGTTGAAGAAGCCTCCAGGAAATGTCTTTACAGCTAGTACACAATTTTCCTAGAATTCCTTCCTGTCCAGCCCTCAAGGAAGATACCCTTAGCCTTGCTCCAACTACTCTTTCTGGGCACTGGGGAAATGAATTTTGTCCTTAGTTTTGCGGGGACTCATTGCTTCTCACAATGTACTACCTAGAGATTGCTTGCTGCAAGTAAAATATTATATCAGTAATTTACAGAAGGACAACTGAGCACTGATAAGGAGAAGCCCAGAGCAGTGAACTCTTAAAAGTCTGACATAAAAAAAATGAAGTGCCTACAAAACTGCAGAGAGGGATATGTGAGAAATTGCTTTACTGTACATGTCTGTATGTTTCTGCTTTGTATCTAATAATGGATATTTTAAGTCATTTACCAAAGTGCCTTTTAAATCAGCCAAACCAAGCTTTCATTACAGGGATAGGTATCTTGTGTTGTATGTCCAAGTCCTCCTTTGATTCTGCCTGTTCTTTGGAACTATAAAACTCTTCTCCACAGACCAGGAATAGGAGCACTTGGATAGTTCCAGCTTTAATGTGCCCAAGATAGAGCCTGAAAGGTTAAATGCTATTTGACTTTGCATGTGTATAGTAGCAAATGTGTACTCCAGGCAAAAGTATGTTGAGACCACGGTAGAAAGAGAAGTAATAGAAGAAAGAGCAAAGGTGACAGCTTGGGACATGAGAATTTAATGATCCCTAGGAAAATAAATACCAGTTAGAATACAGAAAGGTTGTGAGAGCTAAGAGGACAAAACTGGTGGTGGACTGGAGTTCAAATTCACAAATGTAATTGAGCTGAAATTTGTAGTATACAGTGTTGTTGTAGCTGTGTTGGTTCCAGGATATTAGAGAGAGAGAGAGAGAGAGAGAGAGAGACAAGGTGGGTGAAGTAATTCCTATAATTGAACCTACTTATTTTGGTGAGAGAAATAAGCTTTTGAACTTAAACAGAGTTCTTCTTCAGGACCGAAAAGCATATACTATCAATACTTGTTGCCAAATTCTTCCCTCGGATAAAGCTGTGCAGCTACTGGTGGAGTTAATTTGAAGTGCTTGTGCTTGTGTCAAAAGGCAAAATTTGATCCAATACTATTAAAAAGGGACAGATTTATAAAAAATTAGCTTTACCTTTAGCCCTGGTCTGCACTTATTTCAAAATAACTCACCTGATTTCAAAATAACATGCAGAGCATCACACTGCCAACCCTGTTATTTCGATATAATGTGCTGGTTATTTTGAATAATATCTCCTGCTTCCCAAAAGGAATAACGCTAATTTTGAAATAGTTATTTTGAAATAGCATTAGTGTGTATGCTCGGCTGCTGCTATTTCAAAATAACTTCTCCCCAGAGTAATTAATACTAATTACTACCCAGTGCTTCCTGGGGTTCTAAGTTGAAGTAGTGTGGCCATGTTAAGGAAGCCTTTCTCAGACTAATTCTTAGGCTTCCCCATAGTGTGGATGCACTATTTTGAAATTATTATTTCCGGAGTTGTTATTTCAAAATAAGTTATTTTGAAATAATTTCTGAGCATACACATGCCCTTAATCTGATTAATTTTGTTTGCATTCACCAACCCCTGATTTCAATGGCGTTACTACAGATCTATCTTCCTGACGGTTCCTTTTTAATTAGTTAACACTTTCTGTCTATATCTATACTTCCTAGGAAGAATTAAAATAGAGAGATTTGTGAAATGTAAAACAAAATAAAAAAGGATGAAAAATTGAAGAGGATGCTGCAAAAAGCTACAACATTGTTTCATTCTTCTTACAGTAAGAGCGTTAGAGTTGTCTGTTCATTAAATGACAAAGATCAAAAGTTGATGTGATTACTGCATATAAGTATCTCCACAGGTAGAAAATTCTAGGCACCACCGTTCACTCCCCAGGCAAATGCCCTATCTCCTCAGCCAGGCCAGGACCCACCCCACCTCCCTTATCCTGTCTTCCCCATGCCTGAGCTGGCTCCAGTTCTGTCCGTCTGCTCCTGGGGTTGGGGTTGGGAGCGGGGGACTAGAACCCATCACCCTGCGCTCCCTAGGCAAATGCCTAGGGTTCTTTCATTTAGCAAAGAAAACATAACAAGAACTAGTGTCTAGAATTTGAAGTCAGGAAAATTTAAAATTAGGAACATATCTCAAATTTTTAGCAATGAATGAGATTAAATCTTATAACAAACTACTAAGGAAAGTGATAGATGTTTCACTTTCCAATGTCTCCAAATCAAGAAAGAATGCCTTTAGAGAAAATACACGTTAGTCAAGCACGTAGGGCTTAGTACAGGCATTTGGGCTTAGTACAGGCATAACTGGTAAAAATCTATGGCCTGTGTTATACAACAGGTCAGACTAGATGATGTAATGGTCCCTTCTAGCCTTAAATTCTAAGAAAATATATCAGACTAAGGACCAAACTGAGTTGAGTTACTCTGGATTCATACCAGTGAAACTGACCATGGTGCTTGAGTCCAATTGTACACATTTACCATATTTTCCTATATTTATATCAAATGGGTGTTTACTAGATTTAAAAAAAATGAGACAGCTTTTACTGAGTGAGGAGAGGAAAACATCCAATGCACCACATAGGCCCTAGAAGCAGGGGTGTGGGGGTACAGCAACAACTCTTCCCCCACCTCTGACTTGAAGTTGTTTCCAGCACATACAGGGTTTACAGTTTTGGTCAATAACACCCATACTATGCAGATTGTTCCAGCAGCACTGCTAGATTCTCCTTGTAGAATTCACTACAAAATGTTCTCTTAAGGAAATACCAAACTCTGCAAAGTTCACAGCGGGAACTTTTGGGTTCTCCCAACCTCATGGATCCCACTAATGAGTCTAGTGAGAGCAATGAAATACAGGTCTGAGTGACAGCCTATTGCAGTAGTGGACAAACACTGATTGACTTCCAAGGATTAGGCACAAAATTAGGAAATCCCAGCTGATATTTTCAAGTAACTAATTTGAAAGTTTAAAAATTCCAAGGAAAAACTGCATCATGCAGAGTGATTTGTATTATCCAAAGCTTAACGTGTTCTGGATATGAAAACAGGACTCATACTTCTGCCTCATTTCATCTTTTTTTGGACTGTGCTGAAGTCAAATCTGAGCAAGAGTGTGGGTGGCATGACTTGTCCACAGAAGAATAACATTTCATTAAATTAAGACAACAAATTTCATTTAGAAAAGATGCAAATTGTAATCTGAGTATTCAATTTTTATAGTTTGGATCTGAGTTAGGAAAATGCAAAGTGGGCGTACAAACATGGTAAATATAAAACAGGGTGAACCAAAGTCCCTAATTTTGAAATGGACATATGCGACCTGACACAGGGGCCAAAGTTGTCTCTAGACATGATCCTAATACAATATCCCAGTGGCATATAAAGGCTATTAAAGTTCCATAACAATCTGGAGAAAAGTTTACCTAATATACTGTATAGAGCTAGTGCACAGACCCTTATGTAGTGGGTATGTCATTTCCATAGCACAATAATACAGGGATACTGGGTACAGTGCCATCCATAGACAGACACAGACGCGGCTGTAAAGTAGAGCACTCCAAGAATTTATCTAACTTACACGAGGGTTTGTTTTGGCTTCTGTGGCCACCCGGAATCCTGACAATACAAAGGTAACTCAGATCCACCTTTGGCCCAATTCCTAAGTTTCATTTTATAATTCCATTCTAGAAATTCCAAGTGTTCAGAACCAAACTCTGCCCCCAGATATCATGTGTGATACAGCCCAGTGAGAGAAGTGGAGTTTACTGGATGAAACTGAGGATTTTTTTTGTTTTGTTTTAGTGTTGTTTTATTTCACATATGTGTTAGGTATTTTAGATTTCACAGTCTAACCTATTTAAGGGAACTTCAAATATGTTTGTGGGATACGTAGACTGCAGATATATTGCTTACTGGCAGTGGTCAATGGTCCCAAAATGGTATCCGAAATTTTGGGAATACTTTAAAACTGTCCTTTTCTCTTTGGAGACGGGATTACACACTGCAGGTGATCTTTATGCAAGTTCTACAATAAATATTTTGTTCGAAATTGTTTGACTAATTGAGGGCTTAGGACCCAGGCTTATAACAGATAATTTAAGGAAGCATTTACTTTCTGAAGTAGCTCTTGCTACCTAATTTAACATAACCAAAGAAGTCATAGTGCATATGAAAAATCTGAGACAGTGACTCACTCTTTAACATCATTCTCCTTATACCTAGGAGATAAAAGGAAAGAAAGTTGCTAATAGTGCATTCAACAAGTATAAATGTATCCATCTCTAGAAGTGGCATTTAGCATTATGAAAGCAGAGTAGTATCCTCAGCAACGACAAGAAAGAAATCACCCATTAATATATATTTCAGAAAGATTTCTAGCAAATTACGTTAATCATTCCTCTGAGGCATTGATTAAAGAAATTAGAAAAAGTACCATGGTACACTGAAAAATATTGAGAATCTTCAGACACTGTGAATTTCTGAACCTCTTTGTCTGGTTTTCAATCAGACTTAACCTTAAAATTCAAATGTCAAATAATATGCCATCATTTTACTGACTTTTCAGAGAACACAATAATAGGTAATACCATCTAGTTAGTGTGCAATTTTATATCCATTTTGGAAGATATTGCAGTTCTAAAATCTTGGTTCGCTTTCAATACTTCAATCACAGATGGAATTAGGACAACTTTTTCCTATCACAAAGGTTCATATAAAGTGATAGATTACCTGCATTTTGAAGACTTAGTAATGAGCTATATTAGTCTTATTTCTCCAATGATCTTGACATACTCCTTTAAATAACTTTTTTCAATGGTAAATGAGCATACTAACATTAATTTGAAGCTGAGGAGAGGAAATGGACACTTGCAGGTTTTCCCAAAACCTTTGGGAGGAAGGGCAGAGGAAGACATCAACACAGAAAAAACCTCCTCAATTACAATGTTTATCAAATTTGTAACATAGAAATGGGACAACTAAACTGAACTCTGTCCATATGATCCTACTTGAAAAAGAAGTGATCATCTGAAAAGTATATACCTTTAGTGGCTCTTCAGCAAAAGTGTGCAAGAAAAAGTGAAGAAGTATTGCTTAGATTATTGAATGCATATGGAAACATAAAAGAACCAGACCAAATAATAAATTGTTTACTTTCAGATTATCTAATTGCATAGAGACACCACCTATATGTATCTAAAGTGAATATTTTTGTTCTATTCTCATTCAATAGGCCAAACCCAAAGTTATCCGGCATAATTAACTAAGGAAATATTGTTTACTTGAATCCATATTGTTTGATTATCGGTTCATTCATATGGTAAAATTAACATACAAGAATGGTGAAATTATGAGGGTAGGAAATCTACTATCCCTCTTTACCCAGAGAACAAGAGAAAAATATCCAGCTCATTAGACAAATCCCAAGTTTGAAGCAAGGAAAACTTAATGCATAGATCGCAATATTGTAAGGGACACAATTCCACTATATCGGACTGAATAACAATCCAAAATATTTAGTTCCACATTCTTGAAAGAGAAAAGGCCAAAAGTGTTTCAAGATTTGAAAATGCCCAAAAGTCTCCTAACCTACTTAAAAGATCTTAAAACTGAGTTACAAACTGTACCATTTTCAGACATGATTATAGCTAGAACTGGGGCACTTTGCAGCTGGAGCCCAGACAGAATTTGTCCTGTATCTCCCAGATGAGTGTATGATGCTCTGACAGTCTTTCAGCAAATACAGCATGTGCTCTCTTCCATCATCAACTGCAACCTTCCCTTCCCCTATTAAATGCCTGAGTTCTCCAATTGCTTGTGCCTATCTCACATGAAGATGTGAGGAAATCTCATGATGGCTATCCACATTTGTACTCAACTTTCAACAATCAAGCACTACAGGAAATGTAGATAAAACATCTGACTAAATTTATTTGAGCCATAATAACCAATAAAATGTGACATATCCCAGTAGGCTTCATATTACTGGGCAAGATTATAGCTACTTTAGTCACAGTGGCCCCAGTTCAGCAAAATATGTAAACACATTCTTAATTCATACTCAAGACAATGGGACTTCAGTGCATTTCTGTATAGAGAAGACTTAGGCACGTGATTGAAGTTAGGCATTCACTTGAATTATTTGCTGAATTTGTGCCTGAATGCATAATGGCATTTGTCTATGGAAGTACTTGAAATCAATGGGGCCATAAATACTACAGTGATGATCACAGGATGGGTGCATCTACTCTGCACTGTTTTTTTGAGATAACTAGCATTATTTCAAAATAACAATGTGAGCATCTACACAGCCATTCTGTTATTTTGTAATAATTTTGAAATAACAGATGGCTTATTCCAACTTCTGTAAACCTAATTCCACAAGGAATAACGCTTATTCCGAAATACCTATTTTGAAATAAGGTGTGTGTAGATGCTCCTCTGCTGCTATTTCGAAATAGCCCCTCACCAGGGCCATTCTAAGTTATTCCTCCCCAGTATCTCTTGGGGCTCTAAATCGAGAGAGCATATCTAAATTAGGGAAGCCTGCCTTGGACTAATTTTGAGGCTTCCCTGCAGTGTAGACGTGTTATTTTGAAATAAGCTATTTTGGAATAATTCTTCCAAGATAGCTTATTTTGAAATAGTTGTGCAGCATAGACATACCCTAAATTATTTTTCAGTATGATTAGAAATGGTGGCATTAGATCCTTCAAGATGGCAGGTGTCCAGTAACTTACTCCCAAAGGATCTATTTCAGAGAATGTAAATAGCAGAGTTTACATGAAGAGACTCTTAGTAAACATATGTTACAGTGGAGGTTCAGATGCCAAATGAGCATGAGTTTGGCAGACTTTCTTCCTAAAGTATTAAGTATTTTTAAAACAATTTTAGCTACAAAGAAAAAGTAGCCTATGAAGCCCAATTTCAAATGCTGTCATTTTTGGAGCTGCAGTTTTAGATATTGCAGGAAATCGCCTCCATGTGGTTTTTCCTGCTGAGAGTGAAAGAAATTCTCCTTTCATGTTGAGTCAAGAGAAATGTTGGGGGAAGGGGGCTTGCTTTAATTTACAATGATACACAGAAATATAAATATGTGTTTAACTATTAATGTATGACTGTACACTGAGCCCGTGCACATTTTTGATTCTTGCTTGATTGTTGCATACTGATTGTTTTCTCTTCATCCTTACCAAAAATAAAACAGGATAATAAATAAATTCATGGCCTACTTGGAAGTATAAACAGTCTCACCAGAAGTCTACAGCTTCAGGAAAGCAGGTTCCTCTGTTCAAATGCCAATGCCAGGGATAGAGAAAACATTTGATGCAAAATATTGGTTCAAACTTATCAGAAACAACAAGAAATTTTCTAGCTGGTAACTGACCAAAAAGCAGCAGCAGCAGCATGTAGAGTCAAGCTGGGAACATATCTGATGTCACACAGGAATAAATGTGGCTACAAGGTCAATGGGTCAAAGTCATTAGCATCTGAAGGCACTGGAGTTTGTCTACACCAAATGTGAGAATGGTCTCAGTCCATATCTTAGTGGGCCACTGTCAAAATTATCTCCATCATAATCAGAACAGATTGGAGAGAGTCAGATTGGTTCAGAACTGATTGCAGAGAGTCCCAATGGAGTTTCACTTGGGAAGGTAGTCTCTGCTGTAAGACCTTAGGAGTTCAGAGGACTATCAAAATCCAGTTAATAACTATAGCCACACTGCAACTCTGGTGAGTCTAATTTTGCCTTACAGAGGAAGCCGGGTTCTAAATATACCTTGAAGTGGGCAAGTAGGTCTGAATTCAAAGCACATAAAATCTTATTTGGGGGAATTAGATTTTAACCCAGATAAAAACCCAAGTAAAGCTTGCAGTGAGGAGCAGCCTTTAGAATCAAACATTTATGCATTTAAAAATAAAAGTTTTTAGTGACAATCTGAAAAACATACAGGTGTCTAATTCCTATTATGCACTTTTGAAGAACATTTTAGGGAAACTATCTGCATTTTTTTAGCACTTAAATACCTTTAAAATATCTGGCCTTTACTCTCTCTGGGTATGTCTACACTACCACCCTAGTTCGAACTAGGGTGGTAATGCAGTCAACAGGAGTTGCAAATGAAGCCCGGGATTTGAATTTCCCGGGCTTCATTTGCATGTTGCCGGGCACCGCCATTTTTAAATGTCCGCTAGTTCGGACTCCATGCCCCGTGGCTACACGCAGCACGAACTAGGTAGTTCGGACTAGGCTTCCTATTCCGAACTACCGTTACTCCTCGTGGAACTTTCCATTTATTAGCTTTTCTTGACGGCTATTTTTGAAACAAGTGAGGTGAGAACTATTTCACAAAGGATTTAGCAGTAACAATAACTTCATTCCAGCTTTGTATTTTATAAATTCTGGCTTGGAGAAATAAAGAATGTTATAAAGGCATAGTCATTCACGCAGAACTCTAAGCAGAAAATCCTAATCAGGATACACTCATTAAGCCCCATTTAATTAAGCCCCATTTAATATTATTCATTGTATGGATCATTAATAACTCAATCTTCTTAAAAAACCCTGAGCAATTCTGAAAACAGTATAATATATATTTGTAAAACTCTTCTGGAAGATTTGTTCAGTCTATCTTGAAAGGTATACTGCTGGAAATTTGTAAGAAAGTTTCAAATTCTTCAAAGACAAGCAGAAAACAGTCAACCATACATCAATAAACAAGACTCAAGTGACTAGTTAGGGACTTCATTGTGTTGAAATCAATGGGACTGAAGCCACTGTCTTCAGTGGAAGTAATATCAAGGCTATATCTTTTGGTTTTTAGTGAAGATTTTCTATAAACATAATTTAAGCATCTTAAATACTCTGAAGTGAAAGTCTCCATGCTGAAGGCACCATGAAGAAGACACATTGCCACACTGCATATGTAATTTAATGCATTAAATATAAATCTGCATAAAGCAATAAAATACTACGTAGTTTGTGGCAAGAGAGCTATGGTGCCGTTGCTATGGAAACAATATTACATTTAATAATTTTTGTATGCTTAAAATTTCATCCACACTATTGCTTGTAGGTGACATTTAAAGGTGCCCTTTTCAGCTTCTGAATCAGGTGTTCTGAATACCTGTATATAACTATATGTATGAGATATACTGTAACAACAGCACAGAGTAGTAAATAAAAACAGACAATCAGCATGAAGCGGAAAATTATCCCCACTCCCTAAAGAAGCACTCTGCTCCAGTTTGTTGTTCATGGACAGCTCTGATGTTTGTATTTTGTTCTGGAAGGAAGGAAGGAAGGAAGGAAGGAAGGAAGGAAGGAAGGAAGGAAGACTCATAGGAGATGCTAGACTTTTTAGCTCTTGAGTGGTGATTTTACACAGCCACAGTATAGATAAAGCTTAGTCCCAGTTCTTAATATTCAGGTCTTCTGTGAATGGCTAGAAGCACTTGTCTGCTGGATGTGGGTAGCCCGGTGATGAGTTGTGACTCTCCTGCTTTTTCTTCCTTTATTTTCCTCTTTCTTACCTTATTAACTTCCTCCTTTCTCCTATTCCCCCTCAACCTTCCCCTACTTCCAATATAAAAACAGCAAAATATAAATGAAACAAGGTAGGTGAGGGTATGTCTACACTACAAAGTTAGTTCGAACTAACGGACGTTAGTTCGAACTAACTTTAATAGGTGCTACACTAGCGCTCCGCTAGTTCGAATTTGAATCGAACTAGCGGAGCGCTTAGTTCGAACTAGGTAAACCTCATTTTACGAGGACTAACGCCTAGTTCGAACTAGCTAGTTCGAACTAAGGGCTGTGTAGCCCTTTAGTTCGAACTAGTGGGAGGCTAGCCCTCCCCAGGTTTCCCTGGTGGCCACTCTGGCCAACACCAGGGAAACTCTATGCCCCCCTCCCGGCCCCGGACCCCTTAAAGGGGCACGGGCTGGCTACGGTGCCCGTGCCAGGTGCAAGCCTGCCAGCACCCAGCTAGCAGACCCTGCACCTGGCACGGCACAGAGCCACCCACCCGATGCCCCCCAGCCCACCCCCTCTTCCCGGGACCAGGCTGGCGGCTCCCGGGAGCTTGCCCTGGACCGCAAGAGGCGGGCACCTTCCTGGGCTAGTGCGGACATCGTGGACCTCGTCCACGATCTCTGCACTAGGCACAGGAAAGTGGCCGTCTAGGGCAGGAGAGCTGCCAGCCTGGCCACCCAGGACCAGGTGTGCATGAAAATCAAGGGGGTCCACTGAGACCCCCGACACTGAGCCCTGAGCTTACAATGGCCGTACTGGGTCAGACCAAAGGTCCATCTAGCCCAGTAGCCTGTCTGCCAACAGCGGCCAACCCTAGGGACCCTGGAGGGGATGGACCGAAGACAAT
Organism: Pelodiscus sinensis; assembly: GCF_052426305.1. Taxonomy (NCBI): domain Eukaryota; kingdom Metazoa; phylum Chordata; order Testudines; family Trionychidae; genus Pelodiscus; species Pelodiscus sinensis. The sequence goes on along the minus strand of NC_143058.1, from coordinate 28,523,048 downwards.
GACCAAGCCATTTGTCTCGTGCCATCCCTCTCCAGCCTTCCACAAACTTTGGGCAGGGACACCACTCCTACCCTCAGCTAATAGGACTCCATGGACCCAACCTCCATGACTTATCTCACTTCCCTTTAAACTCTGTTCTAGTTCTAGCCTTCACAGCCTCCTGCAGCAAGGAGTTCCACAGGTTAACTATTTGCTTTGTCAAGAACAACTTTCTCTTACTAGTTTCAAGCCTGATACCCATTCCTTTCCTTTGGTGTCCTCTAGTCCTTCTTTATGGGAACTCAGGAAGAACTTTTCTGAATGCACCCTCTCCACCCAACCCCTGCTTTTAGAGACCTCTATCCTGTCCCCCCTCCGTCTCCTCTTTTCTAAGCTGAACAGTCCCAGTCTCTGTAGCCTTTCTTCATCTGGGACCTGTTCCCAACCCCTGATCATGTTAGTTGCCCTCCCCTCTCCCAGCCTTTCTCTTCCCCTCTCCCACCTCCTTTTCCCAGTCTCCCCCAGTTTTGTTCAATAAAGACAGAGTCAATGTTGGAAGAAACGTTATCTTTATTTTGTACATCAATAAGAAGGGGGGCTAGGGAAGGGTAAGTGGAAGGAGGTGAGGGAGGAATGGGGTACGAGCCCCCGATGGGGAGGACTGGGCTGGCTCTGCGGGCTTCTGGGGGTGGAAGCTCTCCTGCAGCCCCCCAATTGCCCCTTCTCCCCAGATGGCAGCCTGCGGCAAGTGCAGCCGGGCTGATGGCCGAGTGGTGTGATGTGCCCAGTGTGGGCACTCAGGGCACTCCAAGCCAGAACTTCTTTGCAAGCGGGGCACCCCTTAGAACTGTGTGTCCGGGGTGGGGGTCGGGACCCTTTAAGCGCAGCCCTCGGCTAGCCTGAGACAGCATCTCCATGCTCTAAGTCCTCCTTTTATGCCCTGCCGGCACTGCTTCCGGCCATCCTTAAGCCCTGTTCAGAGTCCACTCAATGTGGACTTGCTAGTTCGAATTAGCAAAACGCTAGTTCGAACTAGTTTTTAGTTCTAGATGCGTTAGTTCGAACTAGCTTAGTTCGAATTAACTAATTCGAACTAAGTTAGTTCGAACTAGCGCTGTAGTGTAGACGTACCCTGAGACAATATTTTTTACTGGACCAATGGAAGATACAAGATTTCAAGCTACATAGAGCTCTTCTTCAGCACTGGGAAGGAAGGGTACTTTCCTCTAAATGATATACGCTTGATCCCTACCTTTCATCATGTTTTGTGTCTTTTAAATTTTGTGCCCTACTAGTCAAGTGCGTATCTAAAAGATAATAATATTTATCTGCTGGGTAATATTTATGTATAACTCTTGTATTCTTCTTCCTGTACCTCAGCACCACTTTTTGCTGAATCACAGGCCAGGAAGCACTGCACAGAGCTGTACCTCAGGGTTAGTGAATGTAAAACAATGAAAATAGGTATTAATGACATGACCCAGACAGCTTCAAAGAGAGAATTCACATGATGTCTGAGTAAACAAATATTTAATAGACCAATTCTCAGAGTTTTTTACAACACAGATCATAACATAAACATAGTTGTATGTAGATCAGCTCCTCTCCCACTCACAAGTACAAGAACCACCCCTCTGTAGATCTCTTTCGTTGGTAGGAAAGGAGAAAGAGAGAAACAAAATACTTGGGTCTGATTCTTCTCACATCAGTGTAAATCAGGAATAATTCCACTGGCTTCAGCATAGTTCCAATGGTAAAACTGGTGCCAATGAGAGGAGACTCAGGCCATCTCAACATATAGAGCATTGCATGATGAGACCATAATGATACAGCTGTGCTGCTGCTGCACACATCTGATGAAGATGCTCTGTGTCAATGGGAAAGAGCTCTCATATCTCAATAAAAAAAAACCATGAGAAGTGAGGAAATGGGTTTTACCCACAAAAACTCATGATACACACTCTCTCACACACATATATATATATATATATATATAATAGAATCATAGAGCTGGAAGAGACCTCAGGAGGTCATCAAGTCCAGCCCCTGCCAAAGGCAGGATCAATCCCAATTAAATCAACCCAGCCAGGGCTTTGTCAAGCTGAGATTTAAACACCTCTAGGAATGGAGATTTCACCACCTCCCTAGGTAACCCATTCAAGTGCTTTACCACCCTCCTAGTGAAATAGTTTTTCCTAATATCCAACCTAGACCTCCCCCATTGTAACTTGAGATCATTGCTCCTTGTTCTGCCCTCCATCACTACTGTGAACAGCCTCTCTCCATCCTCTTTGGAACCTCCATTCAGGAAGTTGAAGGCTGCTATCAAATCCCCCCTCACTCTTCTCTTCTGCAGGCTAAACAAACCCAAATCCCTCAGTCTCTCCTCATAGGTCATGCGCTCTAGTCACCTAATCATTTTGGTCACCCTCCTCTGGACCCTCTCCAATGTGTCCACATCCTTTCTATAGTGGGGGGCCCAGAACTGGACACAATATTCCAGATGTGGCCTCACCAGAGCCGAATAAAGGGGAATAATCACTTCTCTGGATCTCCGGGCAATGCTCCTCCTAATGCATCCCAATATGCTATTAGCCTTCTTGGCTACAAGGGCACACTGTTAACTTCCATCCAGCTTCTCATCCACTGTAATCCCCAGGTCCTTTTCTGCTGAACTGCTGCTTAGCTATTCAGTCCCCAGCCTGTAGCAATGGGGACTTGTCTGCACTTGTCCTTGTTGAACCTCAGCAGATTTCTTTTGGCCCAATCCTCTAATCTGTCCAGGTCTTTCTGGACCCTATCCCTGCACTCCAGAGTATCTACTTCTCCCCCTAGCTTAGTGTCATCTGCAAACTTGCTGAGGGTGCAATCCATCCCCTCATCCAGGTCATTAATAAAGATGTTGAACAAAACCAGTCCAAGAACCAATCCTTGGGGCACTCCTCTAGAAACCGACCGCCAACCTGACATCAAGACATTGATCACTACTCATTGGGCCCGAGAGTCTAGCCAGTTTTCTATTGATCTTACAGTCCATTTATCCAATCCATATTCCCTTAACTTGTTGGCAAGAATATTGTGGGAGACCAGGTATATCACATCCACTGACTTTCCCATATCCACAGAGCCAGTTACCTCATCATAGCAGCTAATCAGATTGGTCAGTCACGACTTGCCCTTCATAAATCCATGTTTACTATTCCTGATCACTTTCCCCTCTTCCAAGTGTTTCATAATAGATTCGTTGAGGATCCCCTCCATGATTTTTCCAGGGACTGAGGTAAGGCTGACTGGTCTGTAGTTTCCTGGATTGTTCTTCTTCCCTTTTTTAAAGATGGGCACTATATTTGCCTTTTTCCAGTCATCCGGGATCTCTCCCAATCTCCTCAAGTTTTCAAAGATAATGGCCATGGCTCCGCAATGACATTTGCCAACTCCCTCAGTACCCTTGGATGCATTAAATCCAGGCCCATGGATTTGTGTATATTTAGCTTTTCTAAATAGTTCCTAACTTGTTCTTTCCCCACCAATGGCTGTCCACCTCCATCCCATTCTGCATTGCCTAGTGCATTTGTCTGGGAGCTGACCTTATCCGTGAAGACAGAGGCAAAGAAAGCATTGAGTACTTCAGCTTTTCCCACATCCTCTGTCACTAGGTTACCTCCCTCATCTAGTAAGGGCCTCAGCAGATTTCTGATCACCCTCTCTGATCACCCTCTTAGTGCTAACATGCCTGTAGAAACCTTTCTTGTTACCCTTCACATTCCTTGCCAGCTGCAATTCCGATTGCGCTTTCACCTTCCTGATAACTCCCCTGTATTCTCGAGCAATATATTTATACTCCTCCCTAGTCATCTGTCCAAGTGTCCACCTCTTTTAAGCTTCCTTTTTGTGTTTAAGCTCATCATGGATGTCCCCGGTAAGCCAATCTGGTCGCCTACCATATTTGCTTTTCTTGCTGATTGTCGGGATGGTTTCTTCCCGTGCCTTTAATAAAACTTCTTTAAAATACTGCTAGTTTTCCTGGACTCCTTTCCCCTTCGTGTAAGCATCCCAGGGGATCCTGCCCATCAGTTCTCTGAGGGAGTCAAAGTCTGCTCTTCTGAAGTTCAGGGGGTGTTTTTTGCTACTCTCCTTTCTTCCTTTGGTCAGGATCCTGAAATCTACCATCTCCAAATCACTGCTTCCCAGGTTGTCACCCACCTCTACTTCGCCTACTAGTTCCTCCCTGTTTGTGAGCAGCAGGTTAAGCTGCGCATGGCCCCTGATCGGTTTCTTCAACACTTGTACCAAGAAGTTATCCCCAACATTCTCCAAAAACTTCCTGGATTGTCTGTGTACTGCTGTATTGGTCTCCCATCAGATGTCAGAGTGATTAAAGTCCCCCATGAGAACCATGGCCTGTGATCTGGAAGCTTCTCTCAGTTGTCCAAAGAAAGCTTCTTCTACCTCATCCACCTGATCCAGCGGTCTATAGCAGACACCAACCACAACATCACCCCGGTTGCTTCCACCTCTAAATTTAACCCATAGTACTGGAGCTCTGAGCAATTATACTGCTCTCTTACATACAAAGCAATTCCTCCTCCTTTTCTCCCGCTCCTGTTCTTCCTGAACAGTTTATACCCTTCCATGACAGTGCTCCAGTCATGTGAGTCATCCCACCATGTCTCCATTATTCCAGTCAAATCAAATAGTTCTTCGACTGGGTCAAGGCTTCTAATTCTTCCTGTTTGTTTACCAGGCTTCTCGCATTGGTGTACAAACACCTTAGATAACCAGTTGATTGCCCTGCCTTCTCCATCTGAATCAGGGGTCTTCCTTTGTTGCTTGTTCCTTCTTATGATTCTTTCTGGTGTCCAACTACCTCACTTACCTCAGGGCTTTGGTCACTGTCAACGAACCTAGTTTAAAGCCCTCCTCACTATGGGTATGTCTACACTACCCCGCTAGTTCGAACTAGCAGGGTAATGTAGACATACTGCACTTGCAAATGAAGCCCGGGATTTGAATTTCCCGGGCTTCATTTGCATAAGCGGGGCGCCGCCATTTTTAAAACCCCGCTGGTTCGAACCCCGTGCCGCGCGGCTACACGGAGCACGAACTAGGTAGTTCGAACTAGGCTTCCTAGTTCGAACCACTGTTACTCCTCGTGGAATGAGGTGTAACGGTAGTTCGAACTAGGAAGCCTAGTTCGAACTACCTAGTTCGTGCCCCGTGTAGCCACGCAGCCCGGGGTTCGAACCAGCGGGGTTTTAAAAATGGCGGCGCCCCGCTTATGGAAATGAAGCCCGGGAAATTCAAATCCCGGGCTTCATTTGCAAGTGCGGTATGCCTACATTACCCTCCTAGTTCAAACTAGGAGAGTAGTGTAGACATACCCTATGTTAGCAAACCTGCCTGTAAAGATAATCTTTCCTCTTTTGTTAGGTGGATCCCATCTCTTCCTAACAATCTTTGTGTCCCATAGTCGAAGAAACAAAAGCCCTCTCTCCGACACCACCTGTGCAACCATGCCTTTACTTCCTCAATTCGACAATCCCTACCCAGACCTTTTCCTTCAACCTTGAAGGATGACAACATCACTTTTGCTTCATATTCCTTGATCCTTCTTCCTAGCACTTCATAGTCTACTATTACCTGCTCATGGTCATTCTTGGCCATATCATTAGTTCCTGCATGGAGAAGCAGGAAGAGGTAGTAATCCGAAGGTTTAATCACTTTTGGAAGACTCTTGGTCACATCCTGAATGCGAGCTCCCGGTAAGCAGCACACTTCTCGAGATTGCACGTTTGGATGGCAGATGGATGACTCAGTCCCTCTTAGGAAGAAGTCCCCGACCACCGCCACCTGTCTTCTTCTTTTGGGGGAAGTGGTCATGGAACCCCCATCCCTAGGACTACGCTTCCCATGCCTTCTGGTTGATGGGTTCCCTTCTGATTTCTTCCCTGAGAGGTCCTTGCCAAAGCATTCAAGACCACAGTGCCTGTGGAGAGAGCCTGAAAGTGGATACTTACCTCTACAGAAATGGGGGATACCTGAGTTGGCCTTCTTCTCCTTCTAGGTTACATGCTGCCAGTTTTCTTCCTTGTCTTGTACTGCCCTGATTGGCTCTTCAGCCTGCTGTGCCTGCAGGATTGAATGCTGCCTTCTATCGAGGAAGTCTTCATCCTCTCTGATGGAATGTAGGGTCTATACTTGGGCCTTCAGTCCTCTAATTTTTTCTTCCAAAATGGTGACCAGCTTGCACTTAGTGCAGATTAAATCCCTTCTTTCTTCTGGGAGGAAGACAAACATGGCACAGCATGTGCAGGTAACAACAGCAGACCTATCATCATCTATACCTGCCTTCCTTCTGAGCGATTCCTCACTTGTTATTAAATGCCTCTTTGAAGGGAAGGAGAATAGTGAAAAGATGTTAAGGAATGGCAAGTGTATCACACCCCCTTCCCACCTCCTTTTCCAAACTCCCTATTAACAGCCCATTTTGCAAGCTTCTTGGTGTCTGACTCACTCCTTTATAAAGCCCTAAACTGCCTGATAGCCCCGCCCCCTGATTAAGGCTCAACCAATGAGCAGAGGCTTCTAGATTTCAAACCCTGATTAGAAGCTCACAGCTTCCACCTGCCAGCCACAGCACTCACTCTATGGGGGGAGGGGAAAGGTGGTAGGGAAAGGAAAAAAAAACCCAAACAGCCAAATACAAGCTCAGCACACAGAAAGAAAACCCCAAACACAAGCACACACACACTACAGACAGCCACTTCCCTCAAGGGTCCTGTATTAGCTTCTTCCTTTATCTGGAGAACTCCCTCTCCCTGTTAACAGCCCCTGGTCTATGCTAGGGAGTTATTTCAAAGTTATTTCAAACTTCCCTTATTTCAAAGTAACAAGCAGAGCATGCACACTACCAAACCTGTTATTTTGAAATCGGTGCTCAGGCTGTCCTTGAGGAATAACGCTATTTCAAAATTGTTATTTCAGGAGTTATTATTACGAAATAATTTCCTAGTGTAGACATGCCCTAAGATGCCACAGGGCTACTCATTTAGCTTAAACTATGTCAGCAGAAGAAGCTTTCCCACCAGCATATTCTGTGCGTGTGCACTTATGTTGCTCAGGGGAGTGGAATATTCATACCTGTGGGCAACCTACATTTCTCCCACATAAGCTGTAGTGTACACACAGCCTAAGACTCTCGTAAGTTTCACTCTCATTATGGTCCATTTAACTCACATTGTCATTGAGAAATTGTCTTAAAGCTGAGGATAATTAAGTAAGTGTGAATGCAATTGACCCAGTTTAAGGTATTTTTATCTTGCCAGAATGCTGTAAAGAGGCTTGAAAGTAAGTGAGAATAGTGCCTACATGTCTAATGATTTAAGAGTAAAAAAGTGACATAATTCCTAAAGGACATTTTAAAATCTAGCAGAGATTTGGAAGGAGTGTGTATCTGTAGGACAACAATTGCCAGTGCTACTCTAACCAAGCAGTTTATATTTTCTAATGGGTTACTATTCTTGTGACGTGTTTGGACATTGCTGCTCAAATTTATTAAATAAGATAAACTGCACTAGAACTGTGTTTCATTAAAGGGAACAAGAAGAAAGTGAAATGGACATTTCAGCACACGCTTTCTGTGACCACATTTGCTGCATGCCTTTAATGGCCATGGTGTACTGCAATGTGATTTGTCCTTTTCATATTTGTTCATTTTTTTTAATTGTATCCTTTGGTATATATGGTTGTGACTACTTTCTTCCACTATTTGATCTGAGGAAGTGGGTCTGGCCCACGAAAGCTCATCATCTAATAAACCATCTTGTTAGTCTTTAAAGTGCTACATTGTCCTGCATTTTGCTTCAGCTACCCCAGACTAACACGGCTACATCTCTATCACCAGATTGAGGGTATAGCTTCTAATCATACCCAGCTTATAGTGACTTCAGTCATCCAAGGGTAAGATAGCTGTATCCATTTTCCATGCACACCCTTCACTCCCTTCACTATATGTACTAGCTAATGAAAGTCAATTTAAATGTAAGATTTATTCTGCTTTCTAATATTTCTAGTATGCATAATCTAGCCTATGGTCTTATCCATTCTCTATTGCACTCAGTGACAAAACTTGCACTCAGATCAAGGAGGACTGCTACAGGCATATAATACCAGTAGTCATAGTCCAATATTTCTATATTTGTTCGTCCATATCCTACTGTGAGTTCATAAATCAGCAGATGTCCATTTGCAGGGATGATCTGCTCAGTCCTCTGTCTACTCATTCTCTATTTTATTTGGATACCTAGTATGATTCAGTAGAAAATGATTTTTAAATATTCACAATGTGCATTGCTTTTATTTTCCTCCTAATAACAAAAGGCCACATCATTAGGCCCCAAGTCACAGTCACGCTAATTTCTATGGACACAGCTATGATATGCCAAAATATTGAAAGAAGAAAATATTTCATACAAATTAAACAATCAATTAAAAGATTACAGTGCATCTTAATGAATTACAGCGTGTCTTAATGAATATTTTATACAAGATATTTCATTACTGTTAAATCTTACATTTATTTGAGTTGTTCACTTGATACATACTCACAGCTCTGCACTTTTCTATAAATCTGTGCTTAGCAATAGGTGTTATGAGGTGAGGTGCTTATTATTCACAGTATGTTACATAGGGCAGCTATTTAGAATTTGCAGTCAATGTGTTTTTATTATTAACGTGAAGAAAATCCAGATCATATGCTACTGGATCTGAAAGTAGATGGAAGCAAAGGGGCAAATTCTATTGTGAGAAATATGCAGATAGACCTATGGACTGACACTGGGACCACTGAAGTCAAAGTATTCTTCCTGGATACAAAGATGCAGACTGGGGCTTAGGGACAGAAGCAGCAAACATTACCAAATGTAGGGCTGGTTACCATAAACAGTCTAATTGATTTCCCATAAAAATATAATTTTAATAAATAGCTAAATCAGGCTGCACTGAAATTGAAGCCAAAGTCCCAAGTGATTCCAGTGAAAATCGGGTAATCCATAAAATATGCATATACTAAACCAATTCACAGCACTGCAATGCAGCTACCTCTGAGGTGGAATGCAGAAGCTGTTTAACAGCACAGTCACATTGTACAACAATTTATACAGTAAAAGTTGCCAGGTCTGTTCAAACTGTGGGACTATAGGTAGACAGAACATAATCACCATACTGAAATTTCTCAGGGACACTTTTACACTTGGGGCCTTAATAATTTCAGGTGATCAGTCTGTTTTTGCTTCTTCTAAACAACACAGCTCTGTGCCACAACAAAATGTCCTGATCATATTATTGTGGAGCTGGATCAATACTGATTCACAGGCAGAAGTGCCACACGTTGAATTACAACCACCCTCCCTGCAGAAACTGGCTGTTTCGTAACAACTTTCTTTCCAAATACTGAACAAGCCCAATCTGCTCAGCTTATAAAATCTGATTACTTCACCACAGCCTGGGGTGTAAATTTGGCTAGAGGCTGTGACACCTCAGTTATTGTTTAACTGGAAGAATAATATCTGCAGATATAGTTTCCATTGCTGTTCTAGCAGATATTTCTTGGATCCTAAGCAGAGAATCATTAAAAACTACACTTGGGACTTTAGGTTTTTTTCACTGTACATCTGTAACTCCCATTAACAGTAACTGGATTGTGTGAACACCAGTGGGAGAATAAAGTTGCAAATAAGGCATTCGGGGGAAAATGAAGAGTTGCTTGCTTGTTTGCTTATTTATTTATCTATTTATTTTGCTCTTAAAAAATCTTTTTGCTCAGTAGACTTGAGTCTACTGGTAGAAACAGGGTAATTTAATTATCACACCATTTTAGTTCCCATTAGTGGCATGTTTTCAGCAGAAAATGGCAAGCATTCAGAATATACTGGCTCTGAAAGAGTGGGGCTATTTTTAAAACAGTAAACAAAGAGTCTGTAATTTGCTTGATTTTTCCAATTGTTTGTCCCATTATTTGCTTATTTTGCAAAACACATAGTAATCCACAATGAATGTTCCAGTTGTTTGTGAGAGAGTGGGCCCTTTCCTGCAAGGGCACAGATGGCCAAGGGGGGACCCTCAATATCCCCACATCCTGGGGACAATCAGACATGGGAAGGTGCTGGCCAGATTGGGAGTTTGCAGGCAGGAGAGGGGTGTGCGGCAGGTGTTGGGGGAGGTATGTGTGAGCAGCAGACGCTCCTGCACCTCGCTGCAGTGTCTCTGGGAGTGAATGCTGCCATGTGCGGCACTGCCAAGGGTGTGCGTAAGTGTCTCCATGTCCGCAGCCTCCTTTTAGTGGTGGTTTGTGGTGGGAGGTGTCCCACCCCGACCACCCCGGTGTTGGGAGTAAGGCAAGCCTTTCCAGACATCCTGTGAGCCAGAGCACAAGGGTCCTCTGTTGCTGCTGTGTTGGACTTTGTGCCCTGGACTGACTCTCCACATGCACAGGCTGCTGCATGAACCCTAGGCCAAAAAGGCCGAGCAAGGCGCATGCAGATGCCCATCCTTGCCTGCGACTTGCACCTCTGTGTGTCTATGGAAACTAATGGTATTCACCTGATGGGCCATCTTCGGCATCAGACGATGCCTGCGAGACAGGGGCGACCGGCTCCAGGGAAAGCAAGGCCTCCTGGCTGGCGGACATTGTTACACCGATGACCTCATCTGGCTCCTCCTCCTCCTCCCTGTCTCTGTCCCCAGGGAAGGCGATGACGGGTGTCTCCATCCCTGAGTCCACTGCCAGGAGAGGAAGGAGCTGACCTGTCCCCTAGAATATGGTGGAGCTCTGTATAGTAAGGGCAGGTCTGGGGTGCCACCCCGGAGTGGGAGCTGTGCTCCTTGGCCTTGGTATAGGCCTGCCTGAGCTCCTTCACGTTCATGTGCACCTGCTTCTGGGTGTGTATGAGGCCCTTGGTGCTCAACCATCTGGCCATAGATGTCTGCATTCCTGCATCTGGTGTGGAGATCCTGGAGGTTTGCCTCCTTGTCCCAGACCTCAATGAAGTCCAAGATCTCCACACCAGACCAGGAAGGAGCACACCTCTTTCATCCACTAGCAGGGTCCTGGGAGCTGGGTGCCTGCTCATCTACAGCCAAGGAGGCAGGGGCAGATGACCATTTTGCAGGGCCCCCCTTTGCTGTGGGGCTTCTTGAAGTGCGGGGCCCAGGGCAGCCGCCCCGCTCGCCCTGCCCTATATCCGCCCCTGTGAGGAGGTCTCGGACGGAGCACGGGGGTGGCTCATGGCCACAGGAACAGCTGTGCAGGCTGTAGCAATGTGGCTCAGGGCTGTCAGGGCCTGATTTGTGCCACACACTGTTTCCCCTGAGGCTGCAACTTTAAAACCTCCAGGGGAAAGGGTATTATAGAATTTTGCTGAGTGTGGACAAAGGGGCGACCAGGGCATCTGTAGGAAGGGCCGGAAGCCCTTTTTTTCAACATAACTCCAGCTGCCCTGTCTACACATGCCCTATTCCAAAATAGCTATTTTGGAATAGGCTTTAGTCCTCGTAGAATGAGAGTCCAAAATAAGCTGCCTGTTATTTTGAAATTATTTTGAAATAACGGGTTTGCTGTGTAAACATTTGGGTAGTTATTTCGAAATAATGCTGCTGTGTAGACATGTCCTTAGTAAACTGTCCAATGTATATTGCCAGGTTCTCTTCTTTAATGAGTTCTTTCATTCACATTTTTTTCTGTGCTTAATTTAAACAACTCTGACATCAGATCTGCACATGGCTGATTGGACATTTATTTATTTTTGATCTTGACATTCATGGGTCATAATAGAATCAGTATCAAAACACGTGAGAATTTGGCATCGCAAAGCCTCGAAGGAAGCAGTTAAAAGGAAAAGATTTTCAGTAATTTTAAAAAATCAGAATGGGGGAAAAACTGCTTTGAAATGTCTTGTATGCAAATCTGACATTCCCCGTGATTCCCAATATCTTGTAATAATAAAGCTATGCACCAGACAGTTGCACTCAAAATCTGAGCCTTATTCAACATGTCTCTAATACATACCAGGGCATATTACCAAAATAGTCTTTCAGTACATTGTTTTCTACTTGAATATCAAATTCTTTTGATGATTGTCTTTGAGGTTCTCTGGTTTAACTTTTTTAGGTTATTGTGTAAAACTATTCATTAGCTGGCTGGTTGGAATTTGTCAACCCATCACTCCTTTTCATTTTTTTTATTTTGGATATGTGTTTATTGACTCCCTCATTTCTTTCATCTTTCTGGTTTTCATTTATAGCAATAAAACCAGTTGTATACCATGATAGTAGAGGAGTGGATTTTTATTGTTGCTTTATTTTCATTTTAGTCATTTTAACCAATGTTCTGATTGCATTCCACAATTACACTCCCAGTAACAAAGTCATTCTTTGTTTCACTTTTAGTGTGTCTAATGAGTCTTTCTTTGGCACAGTTGATATGAATGATTTTCATTCCTTGTGGGTTTAATAAAATATAGTCTCCTTATTCTTTGCAATCTGTGTCTAGAGTTAGTTTTCAGACTAACCACTAGCAGTTATTCAATTTTTGATTTACACATATACACAGCTGGGGAGGGCAAATAGCTTGGTTTGGCTGCAGATATGAATTACCTGCACCTTCAAGTATCTGACACATTCAGGTGGCAATTTTATGAGAAGTAGCTTCTTGACCTGATTTTTGGCACTTTTGTTTCTAGTCATGAGTGGAAAATCAATGACAAGACCCTTTCTTGTAGTATTTCAATATGTCCTTACCTAAATTGTAGGCTTATTGGGTCAGAGACCATGCACCTCAGCCTCTGGAGTCTTGATTCAATACTGGGGCTCCTTGATACTACCTCTCTACAAATTATTATGTTATTATTTAATAATATTTTCTTCTTCTGTACTGGAAATCAGATGTTAAAGAAAATTAATCAACAGAAAACTTAAATAAAGCCTTATTTAAAAGCTTATTATATCATTCAAGGGGAGGAGCACACCTTCCCTTTTAAATTTTAAATTTTCCATACCAGTTCAACTATGTCTAATGCATACCTGTTCACCTATGTCTGTGTTAAGACTAGTTATTTCATGTAAATCATTGATGCCATCAGAAGCAGCCAGTATATGATATAGTTCATGGTCAGAATTTGTTGCTTTTAAAAATTTAAAATGTGTCATTTTATAATAAAGGATGGGAGATCAAAAGAGTCCTTCTTCCCATGTGGATATCAGAGTGTTGCCACTTATGTCAGCATAAAAAAAAATCCGTATTTTTACCAGTGATACTTGTAGAACCCATGTCACATGACAGCAATTTTCACAAGTAGAAGAGACTTTTGCTATCAGAAAACAAGGAAAGAAGACTGAGGCCAACAGTATTGCCCCACATGACAAAAACTCTATAACAGAGTTCCATTCCTTCTTTATTTTAACCTGTGCCCCATTTCTATTTCCTTTCTGTTAGTTTCTGATTATACTCAGAAATATAACATGAAGCAGAAAACTCAGCAGCTCTGTGAAATCCCTATTATGACAAAAGGAGAAATTATGAACCACTCTACAAGTGATCTTATTTACTTATTCATTCATTTAGTCATTCATTTTTCAAGATTATCAAAGTGGACAAAAGGTCACTAGGAGGAGCACAATCTACCCTGATCATTGTAATCTTTGAGCACATACTTGTGCAGTGTGCCTAACTGAAGAATTGGTTGGACAGGAATTGGATACTGGGAAGGGAAATTTGTTTTGAATCTTTTTAAGGTGAATAACAAGTATATTTGGGCTGGTTTTAAACATACTTAGCCCCTGATCCAGCAAAGCACTTAAGCTCTTGCTTAGATGTAAGCATACAAGCAGACCAATTGACTTCAGTGGGATTATTCATATGCTTAAAAGTAAACACATACTTAAAACTGGTCCTTTACAGTGCTCTTCAATTTAGAAAAATGGTTAGATATAAATTGAAATGTTAACCTAACATGTGTTCCATATTAAATATACCAATGTAATTTTATTCAGGACTTTTTTATTTATTGACCAGTCAATTGTCTTTTTTATGTTTAATATAAAACCACCTGGCTCAAGGACACACACACTCCTAACTGTATGGTAGCTCAAAGAAACAAAGGTACAATCATTTCATAGGCTGCAAGATTATAGTACTTTGTTATAAAGTATCGGAATGAGAAAAGACAGCTAAATTTTGTAGAGAACATGAGATATTATTTGGTCACCTCATTATAGTGCTAATATAACATCTATGATTATCTGAAAACAACACTACAGATTTTCCTTAGACAATGATGTTCGCAGCTTGCATTAACAGAAGCTTGCAAATGTCGGTAATTCAATTTCCTTCCACCTCTTTACCTAGCACAGTCTTCTATTTTAAAAAGCCATTTTGGGGGGCAGGGGAGAGACAACTTAGCTGCATCGAACACTTCTATAGAGAAGAATTTCTACCTTTCCTTAAACTAAATATAATTCACACTTCTCTAGATTTTAACAGGTAATGATTAAACTTTTCTAATAAACAGCTGTCATGCAGAGTTAATTTATCAAAACTATCTTCAATGGACACTCTCAACTATCACTATTTAAAACTTTCTTCTCTGGCATCCAGCATTTTAAAGGAGTTTTTCATTCCACAGTACAGAAGCAAACCTTATCAAGATTCTTTTGTTAAAGGTTCACATTCCTCATGTTGACATAATACATTTCTGTACTCAAATGCAACCTGAAGGAAAATGGTGTCAAGGGAGAACAAGGCAACTCAGACAGCTCATCAGCAGCTCATCATGTGACAGACCCAATGTCTAAAGTTGGTGCCAAAAAAGGAGTGAGATATATAGCTCCTGGACAAATATCCTCAGCAACTTGCCCCCTGAGTCCTGTCACGGCTCTCTGAAGAGAAAGGGAGGGGGATTCAATAAGGCAATGTGAACAATATGCCATCCCATACTTTTCTCATTATTTATGCTTGCAATGTTTAAATACTATGCAGTAAAAATGCACCTTTCTGAGATGGGTGGGAGCAGAAGAGGTTATTATTTCAGAAACATTTAATATTGTTTTTCTCATGTAACCCTTCCCAGCCACCACACCTCCTGTCTCAGGGTATGTCTACACTAGCTCTTTAGTTTGAGCTAGGTAGGCAAATGAGGGCAACCGGAATTGCAAATGAAGCCCGGGATTTAAATATCCTGGGCTTCATTTGCATATTCCCGGGCGCCACCATTTTTAAATCCCCCTTCGTCCGAACTAACTGCCTGCAGCTAGACGTGGCAGTTAAACGTTAATTTGAACTAACTCCTTAGTTTGAATTAACTGTTACTCATTCCACATACCCTCACAGTGGTATTTGTCAATGCTGTCTGAAGTGATGTTTTCATGCATTTGCACAATGGAACAGGCATGGAGCTGAGTCCAGATCCTCCCAGCTGCTGTAAATTGCATTACAACACCGGGGTCAATGGCGCTATTCTGAGTTACCCCATCTCAGGATCTGGCCCCAATTTCTATTTCTGATTCTCCCATTGACTTGTTCTATGTACCTGCAACACTCAACACCTTTGTTCCTTAGTTTCCCCATCTGTATAACGGCTCTTTGTGACCCTTAGATGAAATTTGTAATATAGAACTATGTACTATTACATGCCATTATTATCCTTTGTATTGAACTCATTCATAGAGCCCTGTGCAGATCTAAAATGAGTACTTGCATCTGCATCTATATATGCAAAAATGAGCTGTGGATATTCTCATTGGCATTCGTGGATGTAGATACCTGTTGATATAAAGTGGCTATCCTCAAATCTGCAGGATTCTAGATACAAAACTTGTGTCCGCATCCTTATCCATATCTGCAAAAATGGGCTGTCAATATCTGTGAATTTACAAGGCTCTTCACATTCATCAATGGGAGTTGAAACACTATTTATCTAGAACATGAGAATAGCACAAGTAACAGAAAACCACTTGAGTAGGAGTGAATAAGTGGCTTCATTTCTATCCCAGCACTGACGCTCTGCCCACGCTGTACCAAATGTGATCTGCTTACCCTCACAGTTTAGTAAGGTTCAGATTCTGAACCTAGCTCTGGAAGTATATTTTCTGCTGGCATCTATTACCTACAATGAGCAAAACCTAAAGCCCTGGGATCTCACAAAATGTAAACTCTGTGGCTGTGTCTACATTGGCACCCCTTTCCAGAAAAGGGATGCTAATGTAGACTTCGGAATAGCAAAATCCGCGGGGGATTTAAATATCCCCCGCGGCATTTGCATTAACATGGCTGCCGCTTTTTTCCGGCTTAGGGATAAGCCGGAGAAAAGCGCCAGTCTAGACGTGATTCTCAGAAAAATAAGCCCTTTTCCGGAGGATCTCTTATTCCTACTTCGAAGGACTTATTCCTTATTCGAAAAGGGCTTATTTTCCAGAGAATCACGTCTAGACTGGCGCTTTTCTCCGGCTTATCCCCAAGCCGGAAAAAAGCAGCAGCCATGTTAATGCAAATGCCGCGGGGGATATTTAAATCCCCCGCGGACTTTGCTATTCCGAAGTATCTAATCTGCATCCCTTTTCTGGAAAAGGAGTGCAGTGTAGACACAGCCAGGGGTATTTAGAATCCCATTCTAGATTTGATTTTTGCATTTTGGAACAATATTTACTTCATTTGCCTTCTGTATCAAGTTCAAGGGTTCTGTTCTTGATTCAAAGCTCTGCACGGTTCTGCAGCCTTCCACTCTTCTGCTTGCCTTTCTTCCCATTTCCTTTAACCCATCACTGATATTCTTTTTCTTCTCATTTTCTTTCCTGTCTTCATGGCTCACGCCATTATGCTTCCTCATGCCTAGAATTATCTCATTAACCATACAACACTGTAAGTACACACGCTGGCTATGTCTAGGCTACATCCCTCTGTTGGCAGAGGGATGTAAATGAAGCACTTCAAAAATGCAAATGAAGCCAGGATTTAAATATCCCGTACTTCATTTGCATAATCATGAAATGGTGCTCTTTCGAGAAAGCACTATTTCAAAATTTAAACCATGGTTCTTTTAAAAACGGGGTGCTTTTACAATAAAGATCCTGTAAACCTCATTTAATAAACAGGATTTTTTGAAGTTTACAGGATCTTTCAAAAAAGCGCCCCATTTTTTAAAGAACTGCGGTATCAATTGCTAAGTAGTGCTTTTTCGAAAGAGCGCCATTACGTGATTATGTAAATGAAGCACCAGATATTTAAATCCTGGCTTCATTCGCACTTTCAAAGTGCTTCATTTACATCCCTCTGCCGATAGAGGGATGTAGTCTAATCACACACCCAGGGAATGCCGACACTAGGGAGTTATTTCAAAATAACTCATGTTAATTCAAAATATCAAGGGGAGCATCCACACGTAGGCTCATTATTTTGAAATAACAGGCTTCTTATTTCAAAATAATAAACCCTCATTTCACAAAGAATAACACCTATTTCAAAATTGCTATTTCACAATAGATGAGTATGGACAGCACAGTTGTGCTTATTTCAAAATAATTGGCCACAAAGTCTTCTCACAGCTGTCCTGGTGTCCACTCTGTCCAGACCTCTCAAAACTCTACAGTTTACCTTCCCCTGTGGGCTTTAAAGCTGCAGGCAGAAGGGAAAGGGCTTGTGGCACCAAGGACCCTGCACAGACTTCTCTGCTGCCATGGCAGACCCCAGCACTCCCTCCAAGCAACCTATGATTGCAAGAATGTCAGCAGCCACCTTGGAAGCTCCTGGCCAGAGGCAGAACAGGACCCCATCGTGGATTGGTGTGGAGATCCTGGATCTCATAGAGGTCTGGGGTAAGGAGTCTAATCTCCAGGATCTCTGCACCAGGTGCAGGAATGCCAGTGTCTACAATCGGATGACCACCAGGCTAGTCTAGAAGAGGCACAGCCTCACCCTGGATCAGCTTAGCATGAAAATCAAGGAACTGCTCCAGGCCTACACCAAGGCCAGGGAACAAAGTTCCCAATCTGGAGTAACACCCCTGACTTGCCACTTCTACACCCAGCTGGATGGCATCCCTCTTCCCTCCCCTCCCCCCCCCCCAGCTTGTTGTGAACTCCAGCCTGGCCACACTTATTGTCACCCTCCAGGATGGCAGAGATGTGGACCAAGACAAGAAGCAGGAGAAGGAAGATGAGGAGCAGGCAAGCCTAGACACCATGCCCACCAGCCAGGAGGTGGTCACCATCCTGGAACTGGTCCCTCCCCTCCCCCCGGATATCTCTCAGGACTTGGACGAGGCACATCAGGTGAGTTCTCTATCTTTCCCTATCTACACCTGGAGATAGGCAGCAGGCTTCAAGGGTCTGTGCGCTCCTCGTTCAACCTTCTTGGCCAGGGTTCTTACAACAGCCAGTGCAATAGAGCACCTCTGTGATGGTTCACGTGGAGTGCCAGTCTGGAGCAGATAGCCCCGTGAGGCTGCCACACAGGAACCAGTCGCTCCCCCTCACAAGGTTCCTGGACAGACCTGCCTTTCTCCGGACTCCATAGTGGGACACCTTCCCACCACCAGTCACCACTAAGGAGGCTGAGTCATGGAAACACACAGCAGGGCTGCACACAGAACATGCTTATGCATGCACTCTCAGGGATGCATCTGCTCCCGGTCAAGTATGGTGAGGCAGAGGACACTGATTCCCCTCAGCAGAGCCTACTGGGGGAAGGAAGTGGAGGGCACCATAGTAGAACTATCTCTGGAAAGTGGCCTCTGCCATTCTCACACACCTGCCACAAGACCTTCCCCTCCTCTTCTCCAGGGGGCAGGGATAAGAACATAAGAACAGCCATACTGAGTCAGACCAAAGGTCCATCTAGCTCAGTATCCTGTCTTCCGATAGTGGCCAAAGCCAGATGCCCCAGAGAGAATGAACAGAACAGGGAATCATCAAACAATCCCTCTCCTGTCATCCATTCCCAGCCTCTGACAGGCTAGGGACACCATTCCTACCATCCTGGCCATTGATGGACCTAACCTCCATGAATTTATCTAGTTTTTTCTTGAACCCTGTTAAAGTCCTGGTCTTCACAATCTCCTCTGGCAAGAAGTTCCACAGGTTGACTGTGTGCTGAATGAAGAAAAACTTCCTTTTGTTTGTTTTAAACCTGCTACCTATTAATTTCATGTGATGACCCCTAGTTCTTGTGTTATGGGAATAAGTAAATAACTCCTGCCTCCTACACAGACCTCTCTGCAGAGAGGCTGGTCCCCTGCATAGAGAACACGGGAGAAGGGGTGCTGAACCTGATGCTAGACTGCCTGGCCCTGGAAGCCCCGTGCTGTTGGGGGGACACATGCCAGGGCATTGCATGTTTCACTGTAAATCCCCCTCCCGTCAGTGTTGGCTTGAATATTAGGGCTAGGCTTCATGCACAGTGTCTCCTGGGATGACTGCCCTTGTCACTTTTCTTCAAAGTTGGATCAGCTGCAAGCACAGTGCATCCACCACCTCCCATGCCATCAGCACAACCCTGCGAGAGCCGCAGATGGAGGTGACACCAGGATGACCTGGAGAGGGAACATCTCAAGTGCCTCCATTCCTTGAATAGGAACTTTAAGGAGGACCACAGGGAGCACTATGCTGACGGGAGCTGCATTGCACCATCTGGGAGCCACTATCCCAGCAGCACAAGGTGATGTGCGTGGCATACCTCTAAATACATGTCAAGTGCCTGGTCACCACCACTGAGCAGTCCAGCAGCTACCCACCAGCACCTACTCCCCACCATGTCCCTCCCACACCTGCCCCTGCTGCTGCCCCCACCCCTGGCTTCTCTTACCCCCTGACTCCCTAGGGATGCCAAGGGCTGTGCACATGAGGTGACGGGACCTCTCAGGCAGCCAAGGCATCCTAACACATCCAAGGCAGGCACCAGTCCCAGCCCCATCCCTAAGCCCCTCCTCCTCCCCCTTTATCATCCCTCCTAGATTCTTTCACCAGTCCCTCCCCAGTTATATATTCCCCAAATAAATATAACAGAGTTTATTGTTTCAAACAAAAAGTCTTTTTTATTTGGTCTGCAGGGGAAGGGAGGGGAGAAGGTGGGAAGGGAGCAGGAGAATAGAGGTGTTGGGAGGAAAGGCATACAGAGGATATGTAGAGGACTCTTGTGGGGAGGACCTGGGGAGATTCTCATAGCTGGCCTCCCTGATGAGCTCCCTGATATGCTTGCTAGATGGCAGCGGTGCACAGCTACTCAAAAGCCCTTGTGAAATGCTCAGCCTCTGCCTCCACCTGACAGAAATGTTTCCCCCTTGTCCTCATAAAGGTTGTGGAGCATACAGCAGGCCGCCACCACCTGGGGGATGTTCCTGTTGCCAAGGCCTGGTGGCACTGGAGACACTGGAATCTCCCCTTGAGGTGGCCAATGGCACCCTCTACCACGATGCGGCACCTGTTGAGCCTGGCATTGAACCATTCCTTGGTGAAATCTAGGGGTCCCATATAGAGCTTCATTAGCCTAGGGAGCAAGGGGTAGGTTGCATCACCCATGATGCACATGGGCACGTCCACCTCCCTAACTTTGATGGTGCAGTCTGGGTAAAAAAGTTCTGGCGTGCATCTTCTGGAACAAGCTGAGTTCCTAAGGATGTGGGCCCAGATGGGGCTGTGGGTGCCATCAATGCCCCCTTCCCACAGCAGATGAAGAAGTCCATGGCAGCAAAGCCAGTGATGATGGGGTCCATGTAGCCCAGGATGGCATCGATGGCCCTTTCCACCTGTAGAATGATCGAATCATAGAATCACAAGAGTTCCCCGAGCCCAAACCCCTTCCCACACCTGGCAAGGCTTTGTGAAGGTGGGACTGAAAAACTTCCAGGGAGGGATTCCACCACCCCACCTTCCATAAGGAACCCATTCCAGTAGTTCACCACCCTTCTGGGACAATAGCAAGAGAGTCAAACCTGCAGGAGCACAGTCCCAATGGTTAATCTCTCCATGCTGAACTGTCAAAGTGCCAAAGGAGCAGTAGCTGTCTGGCATGGTGAGCGTCCAAATTGTGATGGCGACATGGTTCTGGAGGGTGATGGCACATTGCATGCAGGTGTCACATGACCTGAGGACAGCAGCAAGCCACTTGCAATCCTCCAGGAAGGTGTCCTTCCATATGCATAAGTTCTGGAACTACTGCTCATCATCCCACCACTCCATGATGGTCAGGTCCCACCAGTCAGTACTGGTCTCCTGGCAACAGAAGCAGCAGTGCACGGTTTTTAGGGGAGGGAGGGAATGGGGTACATGAGGAGCACCTGGCCCTCGGTGCTGGTCATTCTGGGCAGGTCATCGTGTTCTTGCAGCACCATAGGGGCAGCTTATATAAACTGCACCAGGAAGTTGCAGCAGCAGGTCTAAGAGCTGGTGACTGCTTTGCAGTAGGTCTGGCTCCATATTGGACGTGCTATAGCATCTGCAAGGGTAATCACAGCATGCAGTGAGAGTTTGCCATTCCTCAAGGAGTTAGGCAATGGAGAAGCATCTGAGACACAGCCGTAGAGAGGAGTCTCTTTAAGTATGAGCCTCAGGCAGCATCTCCAGGAAGTGACTGCTGTCCTGATGCCCTGCCCGGAGAGCTTCTGGGGAGCTTTAAATATGATTCAGCCTCCAATGAATGTGGACATGCTATTCTGATACAGATCTGTGTTATTTCTATGGCGATTTGTAGTGTGGACATGCTATTTCAAAAGAGTTATTTCAGGAATTATTATTTTGAAATAACTTTCTTCAAAATAATCTGGTAGTGTAGACATAGCCACACGTACCAGGTTCTTTCAAATGCATCTTCCAGCCTTATTCCTTACATGAAGCCATGAAACACTAATCATATCTGTTAAAAATACTATTGTTCATCCATTATATAAGAAAAATGGTAACTCGAGTCCTTTCTTAGGTAGAGCCTTCCTTTCAGTAGAGTAGGTGCTATTCCTTTATTTAGTTTGTAGGCTGCTTGGGATAGGAATTGTCACTTCCTCTGTGTGCTGTTGAATGCAGAGAACACTCAATAATAATAAATAATAATCTCTAGCTTTGGAGATGGATTGTGTGATGCTGATCACTTAGATCGTGCTCTTGATAGAGCCTCTTAAAAGTACTGGTCCCCACAGAGTGCCGCTCATTCGGGTGAACTACCCTACTAAGCCAGGATGATGTTACATCAGTGAAGTGTTTCAACCCTTAGCAATGACATAAACAAACAATACTAAAGTGTTTAGTATTCCTTTCCTTCTTTCACTGAATGAATTGAGATCAAGAGCTATTGTATAGTAAACAAGAACTAATGAATTTTGTAAATGAAACTGCCTTGTGTTTCCAAAATTATCTCATCACAGTCACCAATTGTGGATCCACTATTTCTGTTTTCAGACTTACAGAAGTGCTTGACAGATAACCCATATTTGCAGAACAGGTAGAAAATGGGCATTACAAAATAAAGAACAGTATAGAAAACATAGAGGAAGAACTGCTGTTTATCCTCTCTCATTATACAGGAACCTAGGGTCATTCAATAATGTTGAAATGTGACTATTCTGAATGAATAAAAGAAAACACTTTTTCACACAACTCTTAATTAGCCTGTGAAATGTATGGCCACAAGCTATCATTGGGTGCATCTATACAGCAATTCTGTAGCTTATTTCAAAATAGCTTTATTTTGAAATTGGGAGCGTCTACACAGCGCTTATTTCAAAATAGAGCACTCTTCCTCTGACTTCCCTTACCCCTTGTACAGTGCGAGTTATAGAAGTTAAAAAAAGAAGTCCTCCAGTTTGACAGTATTTCAACATTATTTCGAAATAATGGCCTGCTTTGTAGATGCAGACTAAGTTATTTTGAAATAACACTAATTATTTTGAAATAATGTTGCTGTGTAGACATACCCATTGAGGCTAGGATACTGGTGGTAGACAAGCTCAAAACATGTCATATTCTGAAATGTTTAAAAGAAAATAAATAAATTCATGCATAAAAATCTCTAGCTCTTATGCAGCACTACTCATGAATAGCTCTCAATGGGTATGTCTGCATTAAGAAATTATATTGAAATAACTGCATTTGAAATAATAACTCCCGAAATAACTATTTTGAAATAAGCTTATTCCCCAAGGAAAGTGGGAGTACATATTTTGAAATAACTAGCCTATTATTTTGAAA
The DNA here is from genome assembly GCF_052426305.1 of Pelodiscus sinensis. Taxonomy (NCBI): domain Eukaryota; kingdom Metazoa; phylum Chordata; order Testudines; family Trionychidae; genus Pelodiscus; species Pelodiscus sinensis. Next base: position 28,499,849 of record NC_143058.1, on the reverse strand, counting down.
TAATGGGCTTGGTAGTGTGGACACTCGGCCTATTATTTCCAAATAAGGGAGTTATTTTGAAATAATGCTCTAGTGTAGACCAGGCAAAGTGAAGTCTATATTTTTAGAAGGAGAAACTGAGGCATGGAAAGGACCTTGTGGTTTTCCCAAAGTCACCTTGCAAAGCAAGGGCAGTAGTGGGACTAGAATGAAGGACTCTTGAATCTCAGCCCTGTGTTCTATCTACTAAACTACAATATCCCTTCCTCCAGTATAAAGACTTTTTTGTAATTTTTTTCTAGTCCTATTCAGCAGGATTTTTATTAACACTGGCACTGATATGGAAAAAGAATATTAACTGAATGAACAGTCAATCAATCAGAGTTTGAAAAGGATGTAAACTCTCAGCTTCAGAGCATAAGCCAACCTCTAATTATTGAGGATTAAGAAGAAATTTCCTGGAGGTTAGGGTTTTTTGTTTTGGTTTGGTTTTGTTTTTTTCCTGGAGAGCGCCTTGGACTATCTAGCTACTCTGAATGCAAGATACTGGATTAGACGAACCATTGGTCTGATGCTGCTTGACAATCTCTATAGTTTGTATGTAGCAGTGGAATCATCCCCATACTACTTCCCTGTCATAAAGGAACTGTCTTTAAGTTGACTATCATAAAGAAGTTAGTGAATGTCAATGTTATCATATGAACATGAGTCCATTGGAAAATGGATGGTACCACCACATATATACACATAGGCCATCAACTATTTCACTGAGGAGTTTAGAAAGTGCATATCAGTTGAAATGGAAAAGCTAATATTGTATACAATAGAACTGGTCAAAAAAATTGTCAATAGAAATTTCCTTTTGCACCAAACTGCAAGTTTTTCACAAAAATATGTTTTAAATTAAAGATTTCTTTAAAAATGAGAATGTTTCAGAAATGTTTTTAATATTTCATTTTGTTTTGGGGGGAAATTTCATCTTGCTTCTTTACTCCTTCCCTCCCCCCTTTTTTCAGTGGAAAATACATTTTCAGCTTTGAAATGAAGTGATTTTATTTTCTTAACAAAATGAAATCACATTCAAAATTTCCATTTAGTGATTTTTCATCTTAGGGTATGTTTACACTGCACAGATATTTTGGTATACTGGAGGTAATATTTTTTTAAATAACAGGTGTGCTATTTCAGCATCCCAGTAAACCTTGTTGCTCAAAGGTTAAGGGATGGCTCAAAATAGCATGTTATTTCAAACTTTGGCACTGTGTAGATGCGCCAAATTTCAAAATAAGCTATTTCAAAATAGATTCAAAATAAGATACACAATTTGCATAGCACAAATTGTGTATCTTATGTTGAGTTTAGAGTACTGTGTAGACGTACCCTAAGAAGCAAAATATCATTTATTTTCCCCAAATATACTTACCTTTTGAGTCAGCCTTAGTATATAACTTGAAAGTATTATTTAAATTGGCTCTTGTGAAAGGATGACTATGGCAGACAGTGACAATTTAAACAATAATGACTGACTGTAGCTGAACTTATATAACCACTTTCTATTAATCACAAGGTATGTGGTGCTGAATGGTAAATGCAATGTATGTTGGCGGGCATAAGAGACATATTCTGGACATAGTCAAAGGCAAGAGCAGAAAAGGCTGACCATCCATCTTAGATTCTCAGTCATTACCATTGTTGGTTGTTAGTATAATGAGGCATGACTGAGAGCTTGAAAATATTCTCAAGCAATGGCGAGACAGGTATAAGAGCAACTGAGCTAGTTTGTATACATTTCCCTTTAAGGTATATCTGTGATCCCCTGCCCTTGTGCTAATGGTGCATTTGGGTCATTGTGTGCCATCTCCTCCAGACAAGTAATTTCTTGCTCTGGTTTCATCTAAAGCAAAGTAGCCAAAGGGAATAGTGAAATGAACATTTTGAGTTCTGTGTCTGAGAGTCCGTGATGTAAGAACCATGGAAGTGCAAGTGCTCCCAAAGATCCACAGCTTGAAGTGTGGTGATTGATTTTTCCTAAAATAAAAACCTTTTCTCTAAAACCCATGTATATCAACCAGTTCAGAAATACCAGAGCTATTGGATTTCCTACTTACATATTTTAACAAAATTGTAAATCTATATTTTAAAATACTCCAGCTTTTTTTACATGCTGACGTGGTCTGAGAGGTGCTGTGAACTGTTTGCATGAGTGACATGCTCTTCATCACATGCCTGAGTGCACTGATTAGAGCTTCACAGAAGAATGAGCCTAAAAAAAAAGCATTAAAATGGTGCTGCTGAGTGAGCAGCAGGCAATTCACATAACTCCAGGCATGGGATCCAGCAGACCTGCTCAGTGAAAGGAACTAACATTCCAAACAATGCAACCATCTATCATTTTCAATGGAATCTTTAAAGGGGGAGGTGAGCCATGGCCTGCGTTGGACTGATGGAAAGAGAGAAATGGGAGAATGTATGTATGAATTTACATTCTGTATCTGCAATTTCAACACAGTGGGTGCAGAACAGTAATTATAATAATACATAAGCACAAATGTGCCTGCAATGTTCAAATCAAGTAATTAGGTTTCTAAATGAGTTCAGGTATGGATGGAGGCAGTTAATGGTGCTTGAAGTTTTAAGCCCATATGAAATAGTGGTCATAATTTTGCACCAGCTATACTGGAAACCATGCTGTAATCAAGCAAAGAGGGCTCATAACCAAACCTCAGTTTGATTTGTATGTGGGGTTTTTTTAACCCCTTCAGTCTTGAGTTCAATTGACCATCTAAGTTCAAATGTGCCGAGCACATTTCACCTTTTTGTGAAAAAGCAAGCATGTCCCCCAAAGCAGTGCTCTTGATTTATCTTAGTTACTGAGATTAGTAATAGACCACCTCTAGTTGTGATGGGAAACCAGAGCTAATACTACTGCCATGACGATAAGGTTTTGATGGGGAACATATTCAACCAACCTGGAACTAGCTTTAAGTTTTACCAATTAAATATTTTAAAGCACGTTTTATAGTGACAAAAATAATAATGATTTTTTTATCCTTATTAGGAAATACCATGTTCAAAGTCATGGAGAGAGAGAAAGAAAGAGGCTGCACAGTTCTAATTAATTAGACCACTGCTGTCCGGTTAAATGAATTCCTGACTACAGTAGTGCATCAGGGTAGTTGGTACATTGGAAAATTTGATTTCAAAGCGTTAGTCTAACATTCAGATTCCATCACTGCCAGACACAAATGTTCCTTCTGTACACCTTAATAGTTGGTGATGGAGCTAAACACTCTCTGAAATAGAAATTAAATGCAGAAAACATGAGAGAATATTTTGCCCCCCACAAATCCAGAATTATCGCCCAGCTATAGATTCTTTTATTTTGAAATAATTTCCCTTATTTCAAAATAACAAGCAGAGCGTCCACACTGCCATGCCCATTCTTTCAAAATAATGGGCTGGTTATTTTAAAATAATAACTCCTGCTTTCCATGAGGAATAATGCTTATTTTGAAATAGTTATTTTGGGAGTTATTATTTTGAAAAAAATATTTTGAAATAATTTCCTATTGTAGATATGCCATGATTGAATAATCAACAGCAGGATCTACAATATTTCAAAAAAAGCTTTCGCTTTCCATATGATACTGCAACATGGCATTGTTACACTGAGTTTACATATTTATCCATATTCTATGGGCCAGATTCCTAATAAGTGCAAAATAGCATAGCTCCACTAAAGTCAATGGAAGCTAAGCCAATTATTTAGCTGAGAATCTGTCCCTATTTCTCCTGTTTCAGATAGTTTTACTCTTACCTACTTGCTTTTCATCATCAGAAAAAAAACACTATAAATAGGAAGTGTTTCATTCCTGTATTTGTTTTAACTTAGGGTACATCTAAACTACATGGCTCCGTCGACGGAGCCATGTAGATTTGTTGTTTTGGCAAAGTCAAATGAAGCCGCGAGTTAAATGATCGCGGCTTCATTTAAATTTACATGGCTGCCGCGCTGAGTCGACAAACAGCTGATCAGCTGATGTCACGAGGAATAACGGAGCTGCCGACAAAGGGCTTTGATGTCGGCAGGGGAACGTCCACACTAGCGCGCTGAGCGGACAAACAGCTGATCAGCTGTTTGTCAGCTCAGTGCGGCAGCCATGTAAATTTAAATGAAGCCGCGATCATTTAAATCGCTGCTTCATTTGACTTTGCCTATGTGTCTAATCTACATGCCTCTGCCGACAGAGGCATGTAGTCTAGACACAGCCTTATTGTGAAGCATAATTTTGTATGTCGAATTCAAGTTGAAAATTCACAGAAGTGACTGCCTTAGGTAGTAAACGATCAATTGTGCTGTTAGACAATACATATTCACTGTGTCCTATTTGTCATGTATTCATTGGTGAAGGAACAGTGCACTTGGAAATCAACATCATGCATAAAATAAGATGCAGTGATTATCTTTTTATTGCAATACTCTCTTGCATGCCAAAAGTGATGTTGACTGATTAAAAATTGACTCCACTGCTGCTGCTGTCACTTTTGAGAAAGCACTCTGCCAATTCTAATTATTGATCCTACGTCATGCACCAGGTTAGTTTTTAAAGCAGTTCGAGGTGTCTCTTTTTGTTTTCTGCTTCACTTGACTGGCAGGCACCCATGGAAGTAACTATGTGTCTGATAGTATTAAGATCTGAAACTGCACTGCTTACTATTGTGGCTGTGACTGCAAATCTTAGCAGCAGTGCGAGGGACTGGAAGCTTAATCTTTCAAAATTTAATTTTACAAGCAAATGCAGCATCTCAGTTCATTCAATCTTCTTTTCCAGTGCTTCAGTTACAATAGTTAAACTTTAACAGACTGTAGAAACTCCTCCAGAAAGAACTCTTGTGGGGGATTATGTCCCCATTCAACCCCTCAATGCCAAAATTCTCAGTTCCATACCTTCCCTGTGCCAATTGCTTAATATTTTATTAATTAAAAAATAGGCTTAAACGATGCAATTAAATGAAACTTTAATAATGTAAGGTGGATACTTTGCTGATCACTCCACTTCCCCATTTGTATTTTCTAAGTTGTTTTCTCTGCCTGAGTAGAAAACTTAATGTTCTCTGGGCCTTATTCTCCTTTGAGCTTTAAGAATAACTTCTCTATGTCAATGGTATTACATCAGGGTACGTCTAGACTACAGGCTTTTATTGACAGAGGCTTTGTCGACAGATACTGTCAACAAAGCTTCTGTTGACAAAGAGCGTCTAGACTACATCCAGTTCTGTCGACAAAGCAAGCCGCTTTGTCGACATGACAATGTAGACGCAAAGGACAGTGTAGATGCAATAACGCCTTCTGTCGACAGAACTCTGTCGACAAAAGGCGTTATTCCTCGTAAAATGAGGTTTACAGCCATTGACAAAACTGCTGAGTTCTGCTTTTTTTGACCAGTCTCAGTGGGTGTCAAGTAGTATAACTCCATTGACTTCAATGAAGCTACACCAGAGGAGAGAGTTTGAATATTTTAGACAATGAGATGGGAAAAAGTCCAATGTTATGAAGAATCTTTGTAAATTGGGCTTCAAGTTCTGCAGGGCAGGGGCTATCTCTTCTACTCTGAGATTGCTTCATCACTGTTATGGCCTACTTTTATACCAGTGTAACATACAGTACATAGAAATCACAAAACCAGATTCACACTGGTGGTGAATCAGGCCCTATGTCTGTACACACCTAGGAATTGGGCCTCTGATTCCGATTAGGAATTCCAGGAACTGCAGTAATACACATTAATAAATTATTCAATATCTTTCCTTTGAGGCATGACTCTCTGAAAGCTAGGCAAACACTTCTACTACACTGTAGAGCTAAATGAGAGTAAACTGTTAATAGTTTTACTTGCTGATGTTCTCTGAGTTTGAACTAGGGTGGTTAATGTAGGCAACCGAAGTTGCAAATGAAGCCCGGGATTTAAATATCCCGGGCTTCATTTGCATCTTGCCGGGCGCCGCCATTTTTAATGCCCCGGTAGTTCGGACTCCGTGCCCACGGCTACACGCGGCACGGAGTAGGTAGTTCGGATTAGGCTCTCTAATATGAACTACCGGTACACCTCATTCCACGAGGAGTAGTCCACGAATGTAGTCATGGAACGAGGTGTACTGGTAGTTCGGACTAGAGAGCCTAATCCGAACTACCTACTCCGTGCCGCGTGTAGCCACGGGCACGGAGTCCGAACTACCGGGGCTTTAAAAATGGCGGTGCCCGGCAAGATGCAAATGAAGCCCGGGATATTTAAATCCCGGGCTTCATTTGCAACTTCGGTTGCCTACATTAACCACCCTAGTTCGAGCTAGGGTGGTAGTGTAGACATACCCTGATAGAAAAAGTCTATGTCAGGGCACCCGATTTTACATATTTGAAGTTCCGTGTCCTCACCACAGAGAAGAAACGAATGTAGTCTGAGGCAGGCTCCATTAATGTGGATGCACTACCTCACACTCAGAGCCCCAGGAAGCATTCTGAGGAGTTTCAGGAGGCCTTCTGGAGGCCATTTAGTTTGAATTAGCAACATCAGTGCATCCACACTAATGTTATTTTGAACTTACAAGTTTGGGAATAGTAGTATTCCTCATGAAGAGCAGAACTACAGAGTTTGAATTTCACAGCTCCTTATTCCAGAATAACAAGCTTGGTCGTGTGGATGCATCACTTATAGAATCAATCTTGTGGGGGCTTATTTCAGACTGAAATGGTTCAGTGGAGTGTGGGAGGATCTCTTAATTAAGACTGTCTGATAATTTATCATGTTTATTGTTTTTACTTCACACAATTGTCTCAGAAGTACCAGTCTGCTAAGCGCTGCTTTGAAATAAGAGGGTGTTTCTCAGCTTCAAAAGAATACAAATATCTTCCTTTCAGAAGGAAGGCAGGAACCTCAGCTGATGTAGCTAAACAATGGCCTAATATAGACCAGGCCATAGTGGGTTTAATTTGGTTTCAGTACTTTCCTCCTCAGTTTACCATTTGCTGCAACAAATGAACAAGTCCTACATAAATAAGAGTTGCTCAAAGCTAAGTATCAAATGTTCAGTTGAACATTAGAGCCTCTGAAATGAGATGATGGAACTATCTTATTTGAACATTGATTTTACAAATGGCCATTTTACATTTACAGATCACCTCCAGACTGTCCTCTTTGCCTGCTTAGAAACGAGCTTCATTGGGTACAACTAAGAATGATACACAGCCAAGTAATAATAGAACCCATTTACCAGAGAGAAGGTGGATGACTTTAGCATTTCAAGAACTGGATCCAATGCCTCTTGTGCTATAAAAATATATTCTATTGATTGCCTTGTATAACTATGTAGAATTTTTGGATTGCAAAGTGAAGGACTTTCATATAATTGACACAGAGGGCGTGGCATGATCTGAAAATAGTCTATTTTAGGAAATTGATGGGCTGTGAATTTTTTAGTTAGATATTGAATTAAAAATAAAACTAGTTTTTATTTAATCATGTTGGGCCAGATTTGTAAAGCTATTGAGGCATTTGAAAGATGCTGGTAAATTCTTAGTGTGATTTTTCGAAAAGCATGTAGGTTCCTAACTCACATTTAAGCATCTTTAGGTATATAAATACCTTTAAATATCTGGTCCATTGTTCCTACATCTTAGTCTGAAAAATTTTAGCTCTCCTTTATTTCTCATCGCAGCTGCCAAGTTAGTGGCTCTGTGCTGCTTCAGTATAGATGAGAACAGAAAGGTTTTCATATATTCAGTGTTCCCAGTCCTGGTTATACAGTCTGACATTCCAGTGTTAGCAATGGTTCAGTGGAGTGTGGGAGTATCTCTTCATTAAGATTGTCTGAAAATTTGTCATGTTTATTGTTTTTACTTCACACGATTGTCCCAGAAATACCAAAGCACTGCTTTGAAATAAGAGGGTCTTTCTCAGCTTCAATAGGATAGAAAATATCTTCCTTTCAGAAACCTCAGCTGATGCAGATAAACAATGGCTATGCTGATTTATATCAGCTAAGAATGTGCCCCCTACAGCTGTGTTCAAAGCACTAAAGAGAAGAGGAAAAGGAGCGGAAAAGGAACATATCCATTATCGTTCCACATTTAAGCAGAGACTCAAAATGATGTTCATTCGATCGTGGAGATTCTTAGTCAGAATGATTTAATGTTACAACTACTGGGTGGAACCATCCTGATGAAAATATATTTTAGGGTCAGGCAATGAAGAACCTTTCTTTGATGGCTTCTTTGACTAAAACTGTCATAGAAGTAGAATGTTTGGGAAGAGGCCAGGCAAATTTTATGATAATTAACTTTACAGGGAGTGAAGTATGATTTATAATGTAAGACCTTATGTTTTGAATCAGGAAACTGAACAAATTAGAATATATTTTAAATGTTGTTTCCCAAAGTAAATTTGGTGCTGGTAAAAGCCACTGGATCAAAAGCACTAGTGGCTGAAGTACTGTTTCTATCCATAAAATGGGCATATTACACAGAGTAGCAACAAAGGATAGTTTAGCTTCCACAAATCATTCAGTCCTTGGCCTCTGTGCTATGTCTCTGAACAAAGGTACTAATTAGTGCCCTTGAATAGCCACCAGATTGTAACAACTTTCTGGCACTGCTGACATAAGATGAACATAAGAACAGTCATACTGGTCAGACCAAAGGTCCATCTAGCCCAGTATCCTCTCATATGACAGTAGCCTCTGCTAGATGTCCCAAAGGGAGTGAACAGAACAGATCAAGTAATCTCTCTCCTGTCATCCATTCCCTGCCTCTTACAATTTGAAGCTAGGGACACCATTCCTAACTATCCTGCCTAATAGTCATCAAATGGATCTAACCTCCATGAATGTATCTAGTTTTTTCTTGAACTCTGTTAAAGTCCTGGTTTTCACAACCTCCTCTGGCAAGGAGTTCCACAGACCAACCATCCGCTGTGTGAAGAAAAGCTTCCTTTTATTTGTTTAAAACCTGCTACCTATTAATTTCATTTGGTGAAACCTAGTTCTTATGTTATGAGAACAAGTAAATAACTTTTCCTTATTCACTTTTTCCACATCAGTCATGATTTTATAGCCCTCTATCATATCTCCCCTTAGTCTCTTCCTTTCTAAATGGAAAAGTCCCATTCTTTTTAATTTCCCTTCATATGGGACATATTCCAAACCTCTGATCATTATTATTGCCCTTTTCTGAACCTTTTCCAATGCCAATAATTTTTTTTGAGATGACGCGACCACGTCTTAATCTTAAAAATGAGGTTTAATGGTTATTTCAAAAGAAGGGTTTTTTTTTTCAAAATAACCGCGTCTATACAGCATTTTTTATCTCGAAATAGGGTATTTTGAAATAGCGGCAGTCCGTGATTATGCAGCTGAAGCACGGGAAATTCAAATCTGCGCTTCATGCAATTTTGTTTGTCTGCATTTGCATTCCTCTCTCAAATGTACAGAGGACATGTACAGAGGAAGGGTGGAAATGGTCAGGAAGAGGCAGGGCATAGCTGAAGTGGAATGGAAAGAAGCAGGGTGGGAGTGGGGACTGGAGAGAAGGGGTCTAATGGGGGGTGGGGACTGAGTCAGAGCAGGGGGTTGAGCAACGGACAGGGGACTGCAGACAGGGGAGTTGAAGAGGGAGAGCAAAGCGACCCCACCGCCGAAGAGGCTACCCGGTGAGAGTACAAGCTGTGGTGTGAGTGTGTGTGTGTGCCTGACTGTTTGAATTTTACAGTTTGAAGTGGTGTGAATTGAGTCTGATTCCAGGTGAGTGCTAGCAGTTTCAGTTTCAGCTTCTGTGGCAGTTGGGACTGAGAGCCTGCCATTGTTCCCTTGATTGCCTCTGATTAGCCTCAGGCTCAGCCTTCCCCTGTGTGACTCAGAAGGGGGCAGGCCTGACCTAGGCAAGCAGGCTTTAAAAAGCCAGAGCAGTGCGACCAGGGGAGCGAAGCGGACAGGGGACTGCAGACAGGGGAGTTGAAGAGGGAGAGCAAAGCGACCCCACCGCCGAAGAGGCTACCCGGTGAGAGTACAAGCTGTGGTGTGAGTGTGTGCCTGACTGTTTGAATTTTACAGTTTGAAGTGGTGTGAATTGAGTCTGATTCCAGGTGAGTGCTAGCAGTTTCAGTTTCAGCTTCTGTGGCAGTTGGGACTGAGAGCCTGCCATTGTTCCCTTGATTGCCTCTGATTAGCCTCAGGCTCAGCCTTCCCCTGTGTGACTCAGAAGGGGGCAGGCCTGACCTAGGCAAGCAGGCTTTAAAAAGCCAGAGCAGTGCGACCAGGGGAGCGAAGCGGACAGGGGACTGCAGACAGGGGAGTTGAAGAGGGAGAGCAAAGCGACCCCACTGCCGAAGAGGCTACCCGGTGAGAGTACAAGCTGTGGTGTGAGTGTGTGTGTGTGCCTGACTGTTTGAATTTTACAGTTTGAAGTGGTGTGAATTGAGTCTGATTCCAGGTGAGTGCTAGCAGTTTCAGTTTCAGCTTCTGTGGCAGTTGGGACTGAGAGCCTGCCATTGTTCCCTTGATTGCCTCTGATTAGCCTCAGGCTCAGCCTTCCCCTGTGTGACTCAGAAGGGGGCAGGCCTGACCTAGGCAAGCAGGCTTTAAAAAGCCAGAGCAGTGCGACCAGGGGAGCGAAGCGGACAGGGGACTGCAGACAGGGGAGTTGAAGAGGGAGAGCAAAGCGACCCCACCGCCGAAGAGGCTACCCGGTGAGAGTACAAGCTGTGGTGTGAGTGTGTGTGTGTGCCTGACTGTTTGAATTTTACAGTTTGAAGTGGTGTGAATTGAGTCTGATTCCAGGTGAGTGCTAGCAGTTTCAGTTTCAGCTTCTGTGGCAGTTGGGACTGAGAGCCTGCCATTGTTCCCTTGATTGCCTCTGATTAGCCTCAGGCTCAGCCTTCCCCTGTGTGACTCAGAAGGGGGCAGGCCTGACCTAGGCAAGCAGGCTTTAAAAAGCCAGAGCAGTGCGACCAGGGGAGCGAAGCGGACAGGGGACTGCAGACAGGGGAGTTGAAGAGGGAGAGCAAAGCGACCCCACCGCCGAAGAGGCTACCCGGTGAGAGTACAAGCTGTGGTGTGAGTGTGTGTGTGTGCCTGACTGTTTGAATTTTACAGTTTGAAGTGGTGTGAATTGAGTCTGATTCCAGGTGAGTGCTAGCAGTTTCAGTTTCAGCTTCTGTGGCAGTTGGGACTGAGAGCCTGCCATTGTTCCCTTGATTGCCTCTGATTAGCCTCAGGCTCAGCCTTCCCCTGTGTGACTCAGAAGGGGGCAGGCCTGACCTAGGCAAGCAGGCTTTAAAAAGCCAGAGCAGTGCGACCAGGGGAGCGAAGCGGACAGGGGACTGCAGACAGGGGACTGCAGACAGGGGAGTTGAAGAGGGAGTTGGGCAGAGGGAGTGACTGATGGTGATGAAGACCCGAAGCGCTTGTGCCAGTACTTCTCCTGTCTCCTCCACCTGTGCCTGTATCCAGACAGAGAACCTGAGCATGGATGCCTCTACCCAGGTCCTGGTGTGGTCTTGCTGTATTTGTGGCTTGCAATTCCCACTGAGTGATCTCCAGGCTGGGGGAGACAACCATTGTGAAAGGTGCCTGCTAGTGGAATCTCTCAGGCAGCAGGTGGGAGAGCTACAGGAGGAGGTGGCCAGGCTGAGGAGCATTCGAAGCCATGAGGAATTCCTGGACAGTATTCCTGTGGAGTCCACGGAGGTCACTGTCGTAGGATGTGGGACTGTTGACCAGCCACTTATGGAGGAGGCAGTGGTGCAGGGTGAGCACTGGCAGCTGGTTACTTCTGGCAGCGGGCAGTGTTCCACCCCTGCTCCTAACCCTCCCACTGTGTTACATAACCGTTACACTTTACTTTCAGCAGGAGAAAAGGAGTCATCCCCCACAGTGGAGGAGACCAGGCCTTGCACCACCAAGGTTGAGCAGTCTCCTGCCACCACTGCGAGGAGGAAACGTAGGGTAGTGGTGGTTGGAGACTCTCTTCTGAGGGGAACGGAGGCACCCATCTGTCGCCCTGACAGCTCATCTCGAGAGGTATGCTGTCTGCCAGGGGCCCGTATCCGAGATGTTACGGAGGCATTGTCGAGGATTATCCGGCCCTCTGACTACTACCCCATGCTACTCATCCACGTGGGCACAAATGATACTGCCAGGTGTGACACTGAGCGGATCAAGTGTGACTACAGGGCTTTGGGAGTACGGGTGAAGGAGTTTGGAGCGCAGGTGGTATTCTCTTCTATCCTTCCTGTCAAAGGTAGGGGCCCGGGCAGAGAGAGGTGCATTCTGGAGGTGAATGCCTGGCTGCGACGATGGTGTCACCAGGAGGGATTCGGCTTCCTTGATCACGGGGTGCTCTTCCAGGAAGGACTGGTTGGCGGAGATGGAGTTCACCTTTCCAGGAGCGGGAAGGCCTTGTTTGGACACAGACTGGCTAACCTTGTGAGGAGGGCTTTAAACTAGGTTTGTCGGGGGCAGGTGAGCAAAGCCCACAGGTAAGTGCTGAATGTGCGGGACTGGGAGATGGATTGGAAATAGGGGGGACTACGGCCTATAATGGCAAGGAGAAAGGAGGGTCAGGGCACAACAGGGAGGCAAGATCAAATCAGTATCTTAGATGCCTATATACAAATGCGAGAAGTATGGGTAATAAGCAGGAAGAACTGGAATTGCTAACCAATAAATACAACTATGATATCATTGGTATTACAGAAACCTGGTGGGATGGGACGCATGATTGGAATGTTGGTATGGAAGGGTACGGCTTGCTCAGGAAGGACAGACAGGGAAAAAAGGGAGGAGGGGTTGCCTTGTATATTAAAAATGTACACACTTGGACTGAAGTGGAGATGAATGTAGGAGATAGCTGTGTAGAGAGTCTCTGGGTTAAGCTAAAAGGGGTAAAAAACGAGGGTGATATCATGCTAGGAGTCTACTACAGGCCACCTAGCCAGGTGGAAGAGGTGGATGAGGCCTTTTTTAAACAATTAACAAAACTATCCAAAGCCCAAGATTTGGTGGTGATGGGGGACTTCAACTATCCAGACATATGTTGGGAAACTAACACAGCGAGGCACAGGCTATCCAATAAGTTTCTGGACTGCATTGGAGACAACTTTCTGTTTCAGAAGGTTGAAAAAGCTACCAGAGGAGAAGCTGTTCTGGATTTGGTTTTAACAAATAGGGAGGAACTAGTTGAGAACTTGAAAGTGGAAGACAGTATAGGGGACAGTGATCACGAAATAATAGAGTTCATGATCTTAAGGAAAGGTAGAAGGGAGACCAGCACAATTGAGGTAATGGATTTCAGGAAGGCAGATTTTGATAAGCTCAGAGAACTTGTAGGTAAGGTCCCATGGGAAGCAAGACTGAAGGGAAAAACAACTGAGGAGAGTTGGAAGTATTTCAAAGGGACGTTGTTAAGGGCCCAAAAGCAAACAATTCCGCTGTGTAGGAAAGATAGAAAATATGGCAAAAGACCAGCTTGGCTTAACAAGGAGATCTTGCATGATCTCAAAATAAAAAAGGAGTCTCATAAAAAATGGAAATTAGGACAAATAACAAAGGATGAATATAGGCAAGCAACACGGGAATGCAGGGGCAAGATTAGAAAGGCAAAGGCACAAAATGAGATCAAACTAGCTACAGGCATAAAGGGAAACAAGAAGACCTTTTATAAATACATTAAAAGCAAGAGGAAGACCAAGGACAGGGTAGGCCCACTGCTTAGTGAGGAGGGAGAAGCAGTAACAGGAAACTTGGAAATGGCGGAGATGCTCAATGACTTCTTTGTTTCGGTCTTCACCGAGAAGTCTGGAGGTGTGCCTAACGTAGTGAATACAAGCAGAGAGAGGGTAAGTTTAGAAGATAGGATACACAAAGAACAAGTTAAAAATCACTTAGGAAAGTTAGATGTCAGCAAGTCACCAGGTCCTGATGAAATGCATCCCAGGATACTCAAGGAGCTGATAGAGGAGGTATCTGAGCCTTTAGCTATGATCTTTGAAAAATCATGGCAGACAGGGGAGATTCCAGAAGACTGGAAAAGGGCAAATATTGTGCCCATCTATAAAAAGGGGAATAAGAACAACCCAGGAAACTATAGACCGGTCAGTTTAACGTCTGTCCCAGGGAAGATAATGGAGCAGGTAATTAAGGAAATCATATGCAAACACTTGGAAGGTAATAAAGTGATAGGGAATAGCCAGCATGGGTTTGTGAAGAACAAGTCATGCCAAACTAATCTGATAGCTTTCTTTGATAAGATAACGAGCCTTGTGGATAAGGGAGAAGCGGTGGATGTCATATACCTAGACTTTAGTAAGGCATTTGATACGGTCTCGCATGATATTCTTATTGATAAACTAGGCAAATATAACTTAGATAGGGCCACGATAAGGTGGGTGCATAATTGGCTGGATAACCGTAGTCAGAGAGTGGTTGTTAACGGTTCTAAATCCTGCTGGAAAGGGATAACAAGTGGAGTTCCTCAAGGGTCTGTTTTGGGACCCATACTGTTCAATATCTTCATCAATGATGTAGATATTGGGATAGAGAGTACGCTTATTAAGTTTGCAGATGATACCAAACTGGGTGGGGTTGCGACTTCTTTGGAGGATAGGGACATAATTCAGAATGACCTTAGCAAGTTAGAGAAATGGTCGGAGGTAAACAGGATGAGGTTTAATAGAGAGAAATGCAAAGTGCTCCACTTAGGAAGGAACAATCAGTTCCATACATACAAGATGGGAAGCGACTGTCTAGGAAGGAGCATGGCAGAAAGGGATCTAGGGGTCATAGTGGACCACAAGTTGAATATGAGTCAACAGTGTGATGCTGTTGCAAAAAAAGCAAATATGATTCTAGGTTGTATTAACAGGTGTGTTGTAAGCAAAACTCGTGAAGTCATTCTGCCGCTCTACTCTGCACTAGTTAGGCCTCAGCTGGAGTACTGTGTCCAGTTCTGGGCGCCACATTTCAAGAAAGATGTGGAGAAATTGGAAAGGGTACAGAGAAGAGCGACAAGAATGATTAAAGGTTTAGAGAACATGACCTATGAAGCCAGGCTTCATGAACTGGGCTTGTTTAGTTTGGAAAAAAGAAGATTAAGGGGGGACATGATAGCGGCTTTCAAATATCTAAAAGGGTGTCACAAGGAGGAAGGAGAAAATTTATTCCTCTTGGTTTCTGAGGACAGGACAAGGAGTAATGGGCTTAAAGTGCAGCAGGGGAGGTTTAGATTGGACATTAGGAAAAAATTCCTAACTGTCAGGGTGGTCAAATATTGGAATAAATTGCCAAGGGAGGTGGTGGAATCTCCCTCTCTGGAGATATTTAAGAACAGGTTAGATAGACATCTGTCAGGGATGGTGTAGACGGAGCTTGATCCTGCCTTGAGGGCAGGGGGCTGGACTCGATGACCTCTCGAGGTCCCTTCCAGTCCTATGATTCTATGATTCTATGATTCTATAACCCTGCGCCCAGGAGAATCTGGCACCTATGATTACACTTATTTACACTGGCACATTACAAAAAGGGACACATGATGATCTCGCTTTTACCAGTTAGAATTAGAGATGTCAGAGGAGTTATGCTGAGGTAAAACTGACCCATTAATTTAACACCTCTCCAAATAATCTGCCAGTAGAAGTCTAACATATTATCAGCATGAAGTTTTAAACTCATTAAATTAAGCCAAAATATTTTAATGTATGCTGATTCTGAACTTGCATATGCAAGCCAAGCTTATAGTTCTTTATTCTTCTTTTAAGGGCAACTTTTAGCTTGTCTGATACTATTTACGATGGATATGTTAGTAGTTATTTCTGAGCCCTGATAGTGTAGATATGCTATTTTGAAATAGTTATTTCGGGAGTTATTGTTTCAAAATAATTTATTTTGAAATAATTTCTTAGTGTAGACATGACCTGAATGCAAAAATACTTTTCAAATATATTTTATTATGAAGGTATCAAAAATAGAATAAGAGGATATTTAAGATGTTCAAGCCATTATTTTAATAGTTTGGTGTAAAGCAAGACAGAAAAAATCTGCTCCACCAGAATAATTAAGATAGTCAGGGTATGTCTACACTACCCCGCTAGTTCGAACTAGGAGGGTAATGTAGGCATACCGCACTTGCAAATGAAGCCCTGGATTTGAATTTCCCGGGCTTCATTTGCATAAGACGGGCGCCGCCATTTTTAAATCCCGGCTAGCTTGAACCCCGTGCCGCGCGGCTACACGCGGCACGGAGTAGCTAGTTCGGATTAGGCTTCCTAATCCAAACTAGCTGTACTCCTCATTCCACGAGGAGTACAGCTAGTTCGGATTAGGAAGCCTAATCCGAACTAGCTACTCCGTGTCGCGTGTAGCCGCGCGGCACGGGGTTCGAACTAGCCGGGATTTAAAAATGGCGGCGCCCGGCTTATGCAAATGAAGCCCGGGAAATTCAAATCCAGGGCTTCATTTGCAAGTGCGGTATGCCTACATTACCCCGCTAGTTCGAACTAGCGGGGTAGTGTAGACATACCCTCAGGGACTATGTTCAAGTTCTGTTATATTGCGTTTGTTTGTTTATTTTATTTATTTATTTATTTTACTTTTACAAAGACATATGGGAGTGGATTTTAAAAGAAGGATTTTGAACTTGGCAGATACACGCCATTAAAACAGTTCTGTTCCGCACAACCACTATGAATTATGGGAAGCCTTTTTTTTTTTTTTTGCAAATGAATTCACTATGGTTCTATGTAGCCTACTTAACTTCCTTCCCACTGCCTAAATGAGTAATAGAAATAATTGCCCTATTATTAATAAAACTCCATCAGTTCACTGAGCTCAATGGAAAGTCTACTGGAGATGCTAGGAAGAACTTGCTATTTCTCTAATACTGGTTTTCATGTCCAGTGATTGACCAAATTAGCATAAATCTCCTTCCACCAGTTACTTCAGTTAATCAAGCTAATAACAATAGTCATGAAATACAGATAGCTTCTCTGTCAAACACAGTAAACCCTGAAGAGTAAAGGATGTCAAATGAGAGCATAGAAACAAGTGGGGGCAAATGTATCCTCTACTAATAATAGCAAGGGGCTAAGACTAGATTGGCATGATTTTCCGCAAATGCTTTTAACGGAAAAGATTTTCATTAAAAGCATTTGCGGAAAAGAGCGTCTAGATTGGCATGGACACTTTTCCGCAAAAGCACTTTTTGTGGAAAAGTGTCCGTGCCAATCTAGACGCTCTTTTGCACAAAAAAGCCCCGATCGCCATTTTCACGATCGGGGCTTTTTTGCGCAAAACAAATCTGAGCTGTCTACACTGCCCCTTCTGCGCAAAAGCTTTGCGCAAAAGGACTTTTGCTCGAACAGGAGCAGCATAGTATTTCCGCAAGAAGCACTGATTTCAGACAGTAGGAAGTCAGTGTTGTTGCAGAAATTCAAGTGGCCAGTGTAGACAGCTGGCAAGTTTTTCTGCAAAAGCAACTGCTTTTGCAGAAAAACTTGCCAGTCTAGACACAGCCAGGTTGTGATATATTACATAAAGGGTGAAAGACCCATTTACTGAAATTTAAACTTTGATTAAAAAGATCACCAGAGTATATACTCTGGAGAATAATTGAACATTGCTGCAAGTGAGCAAATGAAACAATGTATCTTTGCATCACTGATTTCTTTTTACCATTTTTGTGATGCTAGGATAAGGTTTTTTGTCAAGTTACCAGTAACTAGAAAGAAATAGGAAATAGATACTGGAAAGGTCTGTTAATTCATGATTTAAGTTTAAAAATAAGAATTTGTTTTATTTATTTGTTGGATTTTATTTATTTGTGTATTTATTTTATTAACATACAATTCAGAACTAAAAGTTAATTAATGATAGTTTAAGTAAAAGTGATCATGATGTGACTACATTTATATTGTGCAAGCAGAATAAAATCCAGACCAATAATATATTAACTCATAATTTAATGAGGCTAATTTTACAAAGCTGAAAACAATTATGAACTAAATCAGCTGAGCAAAATAATTTAATCAGAAAAATGTGAATGACAATTGGAAATAATTTAAGAACACTTCATTAGATGCCAGAAAAAGCTACACAATCAAGGAAGAAGACGGGTTTTAAAAAATGACCTGGCTTAGATAAGAAGCAAGGGTATCTATAAAATATTATAAATATATAGCAAATAGAAGAAAGGACAAGTTGATAGTAATTAATATAAACCAGAAGTTTGGAATTGTAGAAAACTAAGGGAAACTAAGGGTCACAAGGACTTATTAATGGCCACCAGAGTTAAGAACAATAACAAAAAGTGTTTTTAAAACATATTAGAAACAAAAAGAATCCTGACAATGTGATTGGTCCATTACTAGATGGAAATGGCAAAATTGTTAAAAATGTTGCAGAAAAGGCAGAAGTGTTCAATACATATTTTTGTTCTGTATCTGAGAAAAAACAGATGATATAGTCTAGTGGTCTCCATCCTTTTTACACCCAAAATCTGTTCTACCTTATCTCTTCCCAAAGACCCCACCCCTTCCTTGAGGTCCCATCCTCTCCATTCTCCTCCTCTCCATCACTTGCTGTCCCTAGCCCGTATTCACTCTCACTGGGTTGAGGCAGGAGGTGCAGGCTCTGGGGTGGGAATGAGGGATTTGGGTGTGGGAAGGGGTGAGAGGTGCAAGATCTGGGAGAGAATTTGGGTGCAGGAGATGGTGGAGAAGGGGATGCTTGCTCAGGCAGGAAGCTCCAGGCTGAAGAATGTTGGGGTCAGGTGGAGGGTTGGGGTGCTGAGCAATCTGCAGGCTTGTGGATGTGGACTGTATGGGGGGTTCAGGGCAGGGGGCTTGGGTGTATGATGGGCTCAGAGCACAGGTTTGTGGTGTGTGGATGGTGCAGGATTGTTATGGAAGACGACTGGGGATGTAGGGGTACCGGAGTTTCGGGATGTGAAGGGCTCAGGACAGGGGGTTCAGGTGTATGATGGGCTCAGGTTTGCGGTTTGTGAGGGGTGCAGGAGTGTTATGATGCTGTGGCCAGATGGGAGCTTGGCCCCATTTGGGGGCTTGCTGGTCAGGCTTCATTTTTAAATAAAATATTATGTCCATGCGGCTTCCTTAAGAAATTCAGCCACTCTGGATCCTGTGCCACCATCTTAACCCCTTCCATCCTGCCTCCACTGGCATTGGCCACTGTGGGAAGATGAGCTAGATGGACCTTTGGTCTGAACCAGTATTCTTATGTTCTTCATTGAGGCTATGTCTAGACTGCAAGCCTCTTTCGAAAGAGGCTTTTTCGAAAGATACTTTCAAAAAAGCCTCTTTCGAAAAAGAGCGTCTAGACTGCAAGCGGAACTTTCGAAAAAGCAAGCCGCTTTTTCGAAAGAGAGCACCCAGGCAGTCTGGATGCTCTCTTTCGGAAAACCCCTGTTTGCATTCAAGAACGCCTTTTTTCGAAAGAGCACTTTTGAAAAAAGGCGTTCTTCCTCGTGAAATTAGATTTACCGCTGTCGAAAGAAAAGCCGCATTCTTTCGATTTAATTTTGAAAGAACACGGCTGCAATCTAGACGCAGGTGAAGTTTTTTCAAAAAAAGGCTACTTTTTTCGAAAAAAACCCTGAGTCTGGACACAGCCTGACATAGGTAGTTCTCTTCCTCCACTTGATAAGGAAATTCCTTTCTTTTCATGTGCTAGTATATTTACACCTGCCTGCCTCTGTAATTTCCACTTCGATACATCTAACTAACTGGGTCTTTGCCCACAAAAGCTTATGCCCAGATAATCTATTAGTCTTTAAGGCTCCTTGGATTTTTGTTGGTTGGTTGGTTGGTTGGTTGGTTGGTTGGTTGGTTGGTTGGTTTTTTTATGCATAAGTTTGGATTTTGACTTGAATTCAGATCTGCATTCTATGGCTTTTTTCTTTCTCTACTTGTGGTAAACTAATTCAAAAGAAGAATAACTAAGCATGTTAAGAGAGAATTTTAGGGTCAGTGCACAAGGCTGTCATACTGAGTTGGCTCTAACATATTACTAAAAGTTGTTTTTGTAGTCCAGCATGAATCAATCAAGAGTTTTAGTACATGGTACTTTACAGTGATGGACATTTTTCTTTAACTTTGTGTCTAAGTATAGAATGTGTTCTTTATAAAGTAAAGAAAATGACAGCTTACAAAGAAAGAATTGTTTTCAGAACCCATTTAAAATAAATATTTAATAAAAACCTGTATGAATATCTAGTTCCATAAACATATTTTCTCAGTAATCCCATGTTACACATCATTGTTATAGAGACAGTCTTACTTTAGCTAAACATTTTAAAGAAAAGAATTACAGTACTATAAGAAACATGTACCTTTATAGGGAAATCTAAAGAAATAATTGTGCTCTCAGTCCTGATTTATATCATTTTGACTATCACCATTCAGTTAGGTCAGTGTAAAATTGGTTGAAGTGAGCCAAGATTTCAGTCTGCTCTATCTACTGGTCTCAAATCAAATAAACTTTTATTTAAATTTTTGAGACTACAGCATCATTTTCTTTGTGCATTCATCTTAACTACAAATGCTTTGTGTCCCATTTCTCTTCCTACTTCCATTGTCATCTGTGACCATGCTGTATTTCAGGCCTCACCATTAATTTGTGTCATATCTTGAAAACTGTGCAATGCCAAACCAATTGCAAAAACTTCATTTGGAATTCTCAAGATGTATGTGTGTGTGTGTGAAACTGCTTATCCCATCCTTCATTTGGCTTTATGCAATGCACAGACATGAGCATGCAAAATATATCTTTGCTTCTGAAGATAGAGAATAAAGGCCAAGCTTTCCCTCCTGCTGATGGGACAGACAAAACTGTTACTTAAAATTTATGCCAACAGAGCTAGATTATGCTGAGAGATATATGTGGAAACTTGTGTTTCCTTAAGGAAGTGCACAAGACCTCAGGTACAGCAGGGATGACCTATTTCAAATTGTTCCAGGCAGAGGAAAATACATACCAAGTGGAAACCCCTGTGCACCTCAGAACAGAGCTCTGCAGTGACTCTTACCACTGGAATGTAGGCTAAGTGTAAGGGGACTGTTAGTCCCTTACTAAAACTCGGTGGGAGTTTTTGGTTGGCCAGCTCCCAGTGCCAAAAGGGAAAAGGTCCATGAGAAATCTGGGCTCTGAGACTAACAGGCCCCAGGGACAATGGGAAGAGGCCAACACTCCAGCTCAGCCTGATTGACAGGTTGGACAGATCAATGAGAGAATTAGAAGGCCAGGTCCCATCCTCTGTGAGAGTTGGGATTTTCTGAGTCTCTGTAAGAAAAGGAGAGAGAGCTGAGAAAAGCAGCAGGAAAAACAAGCTGTGTGGAGAGACAAACCTGCAGTGTCAGAGCCAGGCACACACAGCCCAAGGAGTACAAGCTGTGCTGAGGGCCAGACCTGCAGTGACAGAGCCACACACACAGCCCAAGGAGCGCAGGCCCTGTGTTGAGCAGCAGACCTGCAGTGACCAGAGAGCCAAAGGGGTCAGAGAAGCAACACAAGGAGCTAGAGTCTGGCAAAGCAGCACAGTCTGCAGCTGGTGTGGTGAGCAGCTGGGACCAGCAAAGGGGGGGAAAGAGGCTCTGGGCAGGGACACGCCACCAGCCAAGAGGCCCTGAAGGCCAGATTTGGAGAGGGATTGTAACTCCAACTGGGATAGGGGTCCTGCCACCTAGAACCTGAGGCCATGTGGTCACTGCAAGAGCAAGCATGTCCATCCTGCAGCCTCCCTACAGCACAGTCAGGGCCTGAGAAAGAGCCCGGGGACTTATACGGAACAGACTGTGAACTGTCCTTACATTCTTCAGACTGCTGTTTGTGATGTCCCTGGGCTACAGAGCAGGACTATGTGTTCTCATTAACCTTCCTCATTTCTCCTTATTCTTTTCTTTTTAATCAGTTGCTGTTTAATAAATTGTATTTGCTTTGAACTATATGTAATGATCACGGGGTCAAGAAAGCATCTAGTGTGAAGAGAGCACCCCGGAGTGGGGACACCCTAGCCCCTTCCCCAAGTGACTACAAGGTCGGGAATTAAGCCCCAGAAAACCTGGGCCCAGCCTTTTTGGGATTTCAAGGACGCTGTTACTCAGGAGAGTGGAAGGGGAGCCCTCAGGGTCAGGGAGGCCTTTGGGTAAAAGAAGGGGGGGCAGGGACTCAGATCCTTTTGCTGGTCCATTTCACCAGGATAGTACAGAAGCCAAGAAATTCCCCACAATAGCGGGACCATTCCCCCACTTACATAAGGTATGAATAATATGGTGGGACACCCATGGACAAACACCATCTTTGGGAGATGCAGAGGGCCTTGACCATGAATCTTTTTCAGAGCCTATGGCAGAGGCTGTGCAGATTCCTGAGTTAACTTGAGTTAAAGATTCTGTCCCACAGCCCCTGGACTGTGTGTCACTACTCGGGATTTGGCTTTAAGCACATAGATCAGAATCAAAAGAAACTAACAAAACCAGCTCATGGACTGACTCCCCCTCTTTTTCTTACTCTGCAGAGCCCTACTTATTGAGAGGCTCTCAGAAGACTGGGGGAAGTCCCACTCTGTGGAACTGTCACCAAGAGTAAATGAAATACTTTCAGCAGCAAATGAAAACCTTGCTTTGACATCTCTTTGATTCTAAGAACATAGACTTTGCCATGCCAGATCAAACCATTCTTCCATCAAATATAGTATCCTGGCTTTGTCAGTACTTCAGAGAAAAGTGAAAACTACTGCAATATTCCTCGCCCAGTGGGAAATACAGCAAGAGAATAAATCTTTTGTGATTCATGCAAGGTGACCATATGCCCTGAAAAACTATATTTTATTATCGTTTTGCAGGAGGCTTGCGTTAGTGGTGGAATTTTAGATTATTTGCATGTTGAGGCACATTAGATAGTTTATATGTTCAAATACCTGATGGGCAACCACACGCTCATATAACTAATCCAAAATAAAACATACACTATCTTCCTTGCCTCTTCTCCTGATTATGCCTGGATAGAAGAAAAAAAACTATATCTGAGATGTAATAAATATGTAAGACCAAAGAAATGCGGGGTTGCTGCTATCTGCCGCTCACATCCATATGTGCCACACTTTCCTTCCACCACAGTAATTAACTTAATTTGACAAACCACACCAAAAACCAGGAACAGTGTCACAGTCTATTCATTCTATACAGTGAATACTCTTAAAACCCGTCAACATGACAGAAGAACTGCGTCTAATTAACACTCTCCTAATATCTCGACAAATAACAAACCTGCTGTTGGGAAAAATACTTTCACACTTCCTTATCAAATTAGGGCAAATGTGCTCCTAATGAGCTAAATCAATTAAGACGACATTAGAATGAATTGATTTGTACTGTCAGCAAAAGATACTTGCCTGGCAGTTTGCAATGTGAAAAGAAGAGGCTAAAGCTTTTTAGTACAGTTAATGAGGAGCTGGTGCTTGAAGGTGTTACCAGTGAGAAAATTACATCTGACGGAGATTTATGCTGGTATCACCCTGGGTATAGCAGCAGCTGACATGCAATACTGGACACATCAAAGGGGTATTGTTTGGGATTTTTGAATTTTAATATCAATCTTATTCAAAATGAGGTAAATTACAGCATCCCAAACATTTCCCTCTGCACAAATGCAGATGGAGAGGAACAGTTCAGCATGAAAACTCTGCAGCAAAATTAGAGATACAGAGTCCAGGTATTTTCCTTTTCGTCCACAGGACTAGCAGATGTGCAAAGTGGGTAGGGAGGGACCTGAGAAGACAATGGAGTCCCAGGGATCCTGGAACCACTGAAATCAGTGAAAGTTTTGATATCAGCATCAGTGATGCCAAGGTTCCACCTCCAAAATTTCTGTCTTCCACCTACCAGTGATCACCTGCTGTATTCCAGCTGCACATTCCCGGGTCTCCTTGATTGCTTTGTGTATCCCACACCCAAATCCCAATTGATGCCTCTGAACTTGTTAAGATGCAAAGAGATAAGGCAGGGGAAATAAACTTCTCTTTTATTTGATGAACTTCTATCGGTGGGAGAGGCAAGATTTGAAGGTCACATCCAAGCAGCAGATTTTAAAATCTGAATGAGGTTTTGGATTCATTCCAAAATTGTGTGAAGTTCCTGTTGTTTTTTGGCTTTGCCCAAACCAGTCTCTATGCCATTGCCAGGCTCTTCATTGCACGGGGAAGTTGAATTATATACACCTAGAGATGTGTGTATTCAACCCACATATTGTATTATTAGAAATATTGGGTATAGATCAAGAGAATTGTAGAGCTCATAGTTTATCCCAGGAAATCTTGTGATGCATTTTGCAATCATTGCTAATACTTTATTCAGCTATCTGGGGTGCTATGAACATCTCTGGCTGCATTACATTTCTTCTGTGCTTAGCCAGAATTGATATAGCCTAGATTTGACTAGATGAGACTAGACAAGAAGAGAGATGACATCTCCCTGAATAGTAGCGGCCCTTGAGCCAAGTTGAAGAGATACTAGACATGTCTATACTAGGAAATTATTTTGAAATAATAATTCCCAAAATAACTACAGTATTTTGAAATAAGCATATTCCCCAAGGAAAGCAGGAGTTACTGTTTGAATAACCAGCTGCTTATTTCAAAATAACAGGCATGCTAGTGTGGACTCTCTGCTTGTTATTTCAAAATAAGGGGAGTTCTATCAAAATAGCTCCCTAGTGTATACCAGGGCTCTGTTGTCATCACTGACCATACTGTGTGAGCAGGATGCTGACTTTAGCAATGGACTTGGTTCGCCTCTCATTTATACTGATATAAATCAGGAGAAAATCAATGAAGTTACATGGTTGAAGAGCCAATGTGAGAGAAGAATGACATTCATTTTGTGTAAGAAGTGTGACAGTGAGAACTGCCAGGAAATAGGTTCCTTTCTCATAGAATCATAGAACACTAGAACTGGAAAGGACTTCAAGAGGTCATTGAGTCCAGTCCCCTGCCCTCATGGCAGGACCCAGTACCATTTAGACCATCATTTAGAAATTCAAAATACAGAGGATTTTGTTTATCCCTTGGCCAGGTGTTTGTATGTTCTCCAAACTGTGGCTGTGGCATTTGTTTCCACCTGTTTGGATTTTCACAGCCAGGCTAGTATAACAGATTGTTCTTAATGATAAACCCAACATAGATTTGATCAAAGTGTAAAAACTACTATTATTCAACCCTGAAGGCATTTTTACTCAAGTAGCTATATCCCACAAAAAGACTGAAAATTATCATTAACTACAAGACAAAAACAAACTGTGAAAATCAATCTTACTCAAGTTTTTTGATTAAAACATTTAATCAAATAACAGAACAGCATCACTGAAAACACAAAACAGAGCTAAAAGGTAATTGACTTGAATCATATTCATTTTATGGCTACCTTAAATCATTGTGTTGTAATTCTTAATGCATATAGCAAATGTATTCTTGACCTCGGAGTTAATTACTCAGAAGCTTTACTTATTGCTAATGCACTGATATATATTTGTGTGCGTGCATGCATATATATGTACGTGTATGTATATATTAATATAAATAGAAGGGAAAAAATGTAAAATGAACTGAAATAACAGCATGGAATCTGATTACATTTAAAGCCTTCAGTGATTATGAAGGAACCTAAAAAAATTACAATAAAAGACTTCCATGGTAATTTGACAAAGAAAGTATTTTTATGGTTAAAATAAATCAGCTCTTCAATAATGCAATACCCATTTAATGTATTTAAATGACATGCTACTCAGCATAAACTACTGAAATTGTGTAAAACCCATTTAGCCTTCTCTTGACAGACCAAGTTATCCAGCTTTATGCATTAAGGCCATATATTCAGCCCCAGACCTAGATGAGCAATTGAACTGGGCAGATATGGAAGGTGGCAGAATTTTCCATATTCAGCTGTGGATTTTACAGGGCAGAGCAACCCCAGAGCTTCACAAAGGAAGCTGCTTCAACCATGGTCCCAATGCAGCTATTCGGCACGGTTTCTGTTGCTTCCTTTCTTAGTGGAATTAGCCCGGTTCCTGAAGACGTGCCCATGGGACTCATGGTAGCACGGTATGTCCACCTGCATTCACTTTGCAAATGTAAATGACTATGCTAAGTGTAACATAGTGAAGAATCAGGTCCAGCCAAAGGGCCAATCTATCTCTGATATTGGATAAAGAAGGCTATTTCCTACATTGTAGTTCTCCACGGAAGTTAAATTCTTCTCCAGAATCTTTTGATCTCTGTGATTTGCAGCAGGAATTGGCTTTGCACTTTGAAACAGCAGTTCTACATTACAGGGGTCACGTTCCCTAGATAGGGAATCCCAGTCTCTGGGTTCTAAATTATGTCAGTATAACAGTCTCAGAGGAGTAACCATATTAGTCTGTAACTTTATAAACAACAAGTAGTCCTGTGGCATCTTAGAGACTAATAAAAATGTGTAGGATCATGAGCTTTCATGGGTAAAGTCCACTTTAGAGGCTCGTGATCTTATATATTTTTAGTCTATAAGGGTGCGTCTAGAGAGCGGCGCTATTTCGGGATACTTCTTGTATCCCAAAATAGCATTTTCCATGTCTTGACATCACACCCATTATTTCAAAATAGTTTTTGAAATAACAGGAGCACTATTACGATGTCCCTCTAAACTGCATTCCACGAATATTAAGGGATGTTTAGGAATAGTGGTTTATTTCAAAATTAACTCGAATTAAGCCACACAATTTGCATAGTTCAAATTGCATAGCTTGTTTTGAGATAAAGATTCAGTGTAGATATACCCTAAGGGTATATCTACACTGGGGTGCTATTTTGGGATACTTCCAGTAAATATGGAAGCATTCTATGTCTTGAAATATCTTCTGAAATAATGGGTGCACTATTCCAAAATCTCTGTAAACCTCATTCCATGAGGATTAAGGAATGTTTCAGAATAGCAGTTTAATTCAAAATTTGGCACTGTGTAGACCCCCTAAGGGTGCATCTACGGTCATAATGAGCAACTCTGTTGCTCCCACCGAGCCCTCCATTGCTCCCAGGGAGCAGCCAGACACCTCCCAGGATCCTGCCAAGTGCCAAAATAGGCTCACGCCTTCTAGGTCTGATGCGGAGATTGTGGACCTCATTGACATCTGGGGCAAGGAGAAAAACCTCCAGGAACTCCACACCAGACTCAGGAAAGTGAATGTCTATGGCTGCATGTCTCAGAGTCAGGCCACCTAGGAGCACACCCACAGGAGCAGGTGCAGATGAAAGTTAAGGAGCTCTGCCAGGCCTATGCCAAGGCCAGAGAGCGCAGCTCCCACTCCGGGGCTGAACCACACATCTGCCTTTATTACATGGACCAGGAAAGCTCTATCTTAGCACAATGGCCCTGGGGCATAGTGGGGAGTTAATGCTTCTCCAGTCCCAAGGCTACAGTGGCAGGCTGGGGATTTCCCCGGCTCCTCCACACTCTTCTGCAAAGGACCAAGGTGAGGGCACTGGAGCTTCTCCCACCCTGCCCCCCTGGCACATCTGCTGGAGAGCAGGATCAGGCACAAGAGCATCCCCCACGACCCCACGGCTTTTGCGGGATGGGGTCAGGGCAATAGAGGCTTCCTCTGCTGGGGATGGGATCACTGTGAGAGAAAATTCCCCCATCCCATGGCTTCTTCCAGAACCAGGGATACTGAAGGGGGCTTCCCCAGTTCTATGGCTTCTGCTTGGGTCAGAAGCTACTAAGGAGCTTCTCCCATCCTGCAGTTTCTGCTGAGGTCACTGGCTTCCGGGCAGGGGGGCGCTTTTCTAACCTGCAGCTTCTGCCAGGGTCAGGAGTCACTGTGAAGAGGTTATCCCATCCGTGGCTTTTGCTGGGGAGACGGTTGGAGGGAGCACTGCAGGGGGATTCCCCTGGCCTGTGGCTTCTGCCCGAAACAGGGTCAGGAGGCTACGGGGGGAGGAGGAGTGTGCTTCACCCTGCTGCATCGTCTGCTGGGGATAGGGTTGGGGCACTACAGTGGCTTCATCCATCCTGTGATTTCTGCCAGGGACCGGGGTGCTGTAGGATCTTCTCACATTTCACATGGCAGGAAGTTAAATGTGGGGGCCCCCTAGTTGGCTGGGATTCCTGGGCCCTGGCTCCATGGCCTCAGTGGCTAATCTGACAACACAACAGAATCAGTGGAGAAAGAGCCACTCCAACTCACCTGATAAAGTGGGTTTTATCCACGAACGCTCATGATTCTATACATTTCTGAGAGTCTCTAAGGTGCTATAGGACTACTCATTACTTTCAGAAATGTTCATCCTTCAGTGTTGAGTGTCCCAAGTAAGGCACCCGAGGGCTGATTTTCAAAAAGCAGAACCACTTACAATTATGTCAATTGAAGGACATTAATATTGAGGATGCTTCCAAAAACTAGAGTGTAAAGCACTTGAGAAAAGACATTAATTGAAATTAAGTTCATGGGAAGTGTCATATTTCATGATTAAATCAAACTGCAGTGTCTGAGGAGCCACTACAAAGGGTATAAGATATTTATTGTTTTAAAACTTTGTTCAAAACCAGACACAAGTGTAAAAGCAGTAACTCACATGCCTGCTAAGCCACTGGATTGCATGATGCTTGTTATGGCATCAGTGAGTTGTATGCTCAGCTTCGACCTGAACGGCTAATTGGTGAACTCAAGAGAGCTAAAAACAAAAAGAAAGTTTAAAATCAGTTGTATGCTAAATGCCCCTCACCTCTTGGCATTCAGCACATAATCCTACCTGCATCTCTGCGCTTCATCCCCTCTCTCATATCAATTTACATTTCACCCAAAGACACACCTTTCTCCTTTCCTTAAACCTATCAACTTCATGCTCCTTCTGGAAATATTTATTAATTAACTCCAGTATCTGCAGGTAAAATTTCTCTGACAGATCCCATTCCAAACTGTATGTTTCACTAATATTTTATAAATAAATATATTTACTATCATCATTAGGGACAAGTTTAAAGGACTCACGGACATTTATGATTAGAAGGACCCATAGCATAGGCTATTTTCATCCAGTATGCTGCACTGAGGCCAAAAGCTAGGCTATGTCTACACTCACGGCTTCTTACACAAGTAATATGTAAATGAGGCTAAGCGTGGAATGGCCGAGCCTCATTTGCATACCTAATGAGCCACCATTTTTTTCAGAAGAGGCTCTTGTGCAAGAAGGAGTGTCTACACGGCCCTTCTTGCGCAATGCTGTTCTTCCTGAAAAGTAATAGGTGTAACGCCATTGTGCAAGAAGGTTTTTCTTGCACAAGAAGGGTCAGTGTAGATGCTCCTTCTTGCACAAGAGGCTCTTCTGAAAAAAATGGTGGCTCATTAGGTATGCAAATGAGGCTCGGCGATATTCCATGCTTAGCCTCATTTGCATATTACTCACTCAAGAAGCCACGAGTGTAGACATAGCCCTAATGTCTGAAACCTTTTCAACATATAAACACCCCCTCTGGCCATTCTTAGAGTTCTTCTTTGCTTTCCATCTATCAAACTTGCAACTTTGAGGCAGTTTTCACATTTTACATGACTGAGTCCGTATAACATCTCCACTCCCCATACAAGGTAATTCACCTCATTGTACGTGAATCTGTGCAAAACAGTAGCACAGAATCACTTAAGCAAAAAATATAACTTTTGTAAACCGCATGATTTAATGGATCACCATTGATTTTAGTCATCTGAGCAACATTAGAGGTGATAGTGAATGAATTGTTCTAGCTGAGATACAGAAATGTTTTGCTTTATCGCTGGATTATTCTCCATTTTCTCTATTTTTCATCAATACTTTATATTGATAAATATAGAGGAACAACCTAATTTCAATCAATATTTGACATGTCTGTTCTTCTGAGATTTTGCAGATCATTCAGGTAAGAACCCAAACTTTCATCAAGTTCTTAGACTGCTTATAATTAATTTACAAATATCCTCTTGTATTCTCTGTGCATCAGACATCATTGCTTGCTACACCACCAGCAATTGAAAATGCCTTATGGAACTTAGGCTGCTGAAAATAGTAAAACTATTCTGCATTCAGTGAACACAGTCATTAAGGTAACCCATAGAAAATGGCTGGTGTAACAAAAAATAAAACCTAGCATGTTTGTAAAGTGACTTTACAACCACAAAATAGCAAGATAAAAGCAGTATTGTCTTAACTGCCAGTCCAATTATTCTTACAGTTTGTCTAGTTTCAAGAGTATTGATCAACAGTGCATTGGTTTCTCTGCTTTTTATCCAAAGAATATATGGAAACCACAAAAGAATCCAACCTGTAGAAAGAACAAAAATAGACTGACAATGAAGAAAATGAAGAAAATAGAGAAAGTGTTTCCATTCCTGTTCTCTGCATGTGTGTGTGTGTGTGTGTGTCTGTGTCTGTGTCTGTGTCTATATATATAAATAATCTGGTCAAAAAACTGTTTTCTCCACAAAAATGTTGACTGAATATTTTTGTTTGTTTGCTTTCATCAAAAAATTTCAGGTTGTTTCAAAAAAAGAAAAGAAAAGAAACTGTTGATTAAAACAATTTTTTCACCAGACTTTCTATTTTTGTCAAGAAGATATTTTGTATTTGACAAAATACATTTCAACAGAAAATTTTGACTGATTCCAGTGTATAATATATGTGGTAGTTTGGACCTCTGAGAAACCAATTGTTACATGTCCCCAGAGCAATAAGTATGGAAGACATGGATGGTTGCAGATCAATGAGTAACATAGATTAGAGGTTAACAGCAAGAAGTAAAACAATCAAAAAGTTAGAAATGAAAGGGAAGAAAACAAATGGGTGAGTTCCTAAGCGAATTATTGCTGCAGGGATAGAAGCAGAACTCTGCACTATAAATGTCGGAAAACAAACACTGGAACAATGAATTGTTTGTACAGCTGATTTTAAATTTTTGCTACAGGCTTTGTTTAGAGAATATATGAGTGGAAGCTGGTACAGCAACTGCAAGACATTTTTAAGTGATTGCAAATGAGAAGGCAGGCTACTTACATATAGGTATAACCCAGCAGACTTAGGCTATGTCTGCACAGAGAGATAAGGTGGAATTTATTAAGATCAATTTTTAGCACCCAAGTTTATCAAGTCAAAAGTGTGTGTTCCCGCTGTCCACAAAAATTCCACATGGTTCGAAATAGCACATCTCCAGTAGGGTGATACCATTGACTTTGAGAGCAATGCACTGTGGGTAGCTATCCCATGGTACCTGCACCCCTTTGCATTCTGGGTTATGCTCCCAGTGCATGCTGGGACCAAAACTGTGCAAAGGGTGGTTCTGGTTACATGTCATCAGCAGCCTGTTATGCACTCATTTTCTCTCTCAGCCCTCCTCCCCTTTTGGCAAACAGTCTTTTCACACCCTTTCCTTGTGGTTATTCATGCAGATGCCATAGAAGTATGAGCATGGAACCCATCATGGATCCTGTTGTGCATCAAAGCATTTTGATGGTGGCATTAACCTTGGTGTGCCTAACGTTGGAGTATGTCCAAAGCATATCCAGGGTCTGCTGGAATGAGAGAGAATCTCAGGAGGCTATGAACATTCTCTTCTGCCAAGCACTTGACTTAAGCGAATTGCAAATGCTGTCAACATTCAATCCTCTCGACATAGCACCAAAATTGACATTCTACTATCAGGCAACCACAGACGGCTGGGATTGCATTGTTATGCAGCTATGGGATGATGACCAGTGACTGCAAACTTTTGCATGCATAAGGCCGCTTTCAGGGAGTTTGCAAATTGCTTTTCCCTGCCCTGAAGCACAAGAATACCAGAATGAGATCTGCTCCGACAGTGAAGTGAGTGGCAATTGTCCTCTGGAAGCTTGCAACACCAGACAGCTATCAGTCAGTTGGGAATCAATTTGGAGTGGGAAAATCTACAGTGTGGGTAGTTGTGATCCAAGTATCCAAAGCAATCAATACCCTTCTGCTACAGAGGGTAGGGACTCTGGGAAACATGGAGGACATAGCACAAGGCTTTCCTGTGGTGGGGTTTCCTATGGGCCTGGGGGGCAATAGACGGAATTAACATCCTCATATTTGCACCTCACCACCTTGCAAAGGAATACATAAACCACAGGGGTACTTCTTGATACTGATATGAAGTAGTGTTATCAAGATAGCACAAGGTAAATTATTAGGGTACTCCGTATGTATCCATCTCCCATGATAATAGAGATACAGCTCTAATATTTAAGAAATGTTTGACAGATGGTGTTGTTTAAAAACAAGTTTAAAAAATTATTGTATGTGCTTACATGATTCCGAATTCAGATTTTCTAAAACCTATGCAAGTTGCCACTTGACCTCTGTAATACACCACAATTGCCACAAGGAACATATTAATATTATTGTCACTATTTTATTTTTTATTTAAAGTTATAAATACAAATATATTAAGAAATATTCCAAAACTTCTAACATATGGAGTTTGATCTGGTCCCACTTGAAGTCAATGGGAGTTTTGTTATTGACTTAAACAGGAGCAGGAATCAGCCTTAGAAGCATATGGGAGGAAATATGGCTAGCTTCCTTCATAGTGATCATGTGCTGTGATGCTGGGTATGTATAACTCCCATTGAATTCCATGAGCTCAGATAGGTTTTTCAACAAAACACAAACAATTTATTTTAAATGTGTGGGATTTTTTTTTTTATTAATCACAGAAGGTTCAATGGTAAAGACCAGGCAATTCTACAAATATTGACATTTGTAAATAGAGATTGTAAACAAATTAGTTTTAAATTTGCATTGATTTTCTGGTTGCCTATCCTTTGTTGTCTTTCTAATTAATTCAATATAGTTAAACAATTCTGAATATATTTGTATAACTTCCACTAAATGAAACTGACTTTATACATATTTAAAAGAAACTTTGGTGCTCTTGTTTGGATAAGAAGTTGGGGGCTAGATTGTATGGGCTTAGAAAGCTTGCCACATACAGTACAGTTGGAAACAGAAGTAGCAGTGAAATCTTATAATCTTATAAAAAACAATGTATAATTTGAAGGGAAGGCTCTTTCAATATTCCTGCAAGAGGAGGGATTGAGGGTGACATAATTTAGTTATCATATAACACAGATGTGGAAAAAAGATCTTATTACAGAGATAGAGGGCCTGAACATAGAAGCCTGTGAGTATTTTTTTTTTTTTGCATCCTATTTACATGAATAACTCCTCTCAAAGTGAGAATGCAATGATGCTCATTTGACATTCAAGTATGCACACACATGTGTATACATTGGTTAAAAAACTGTGCCTTGCTGCATTAGATCATGCGTATTTGCAGTGTTGTGGCTGTGGTGGGCCCAGAATACCAGAGTGCCTGGTGCGTGAGGTAATATCTATTATTAGAAACAACTTCTGTTAAGGAAAGAGAGAAGCTTTTGAGCTTATACAGAGCTCTTCTTCAGATTCTCCTTAGATTGTTCAGTCAGGGTTGTTGGTGGGTTTTGTTTTGTTTTCTTCTAACCACAGGATATAGTTCCAGGGCCAACTTTTGGTCCCATTGTTAATAGAACTCCCACTGATTTCAATCGACCAGTCCCCCAGTAACTTCTAATTTATATTTAATCCGAAAGATGCAGTATCTATCACATAACTTCTAGGAATTGCCACTTGTCTGAACAAATACCAAATACTTCAGCAGCTGAGCAAACACAGATGTTAGGTGTTACATTCATCCCAAACGTCATCTGATTATCAACCAAAGACAAACAAGTACCTGCAAATTACCATATACTTAATATGTGGAAGCATGCAGAGTAGATGAGGCCACATTTTTCTGAGGATGACTGCTACATGATGTTCATAGAGAGTAAGGCTGCATCTAGACTACATCCCTTTTTCGTAAAAGGGATGTAAATTAGACATATCGCAATTGTTATGAAGCGGGGATTTAAATCTTTCATTAGCATAAAAATGGCTGCCGCTTTTTTTCGGCATGGAGCTTCACCGGAGAAAAGCGCCAGTCTAGACACTGATCTTTCGGAAAATAAAGCCTTTTCCGAAAGATCCCTTATCCCTCTTGAAATAAGGGATAAGGGATCTTTCGGAAAAGGCTTTATTTTCCAAAAGATCAGCGTCTAGATTGGTGCTTTTCTCCGGCAAAGCTCCTTGCCGAAAAAAAGCTGCAGCCATTTTTATGCTAATGAAGCGGGGGAGATTTAAATCCCCGCTTCATTAGCAATTGCAATGCGTCTAATTTACATCCCTTTTACGAAAAAGGGATGTAGTCTAGACGTAGCCTAAAGGTTTTTACAACACACTGAGGGGGCCTTCTCTTAATGGGCCTATGATGATTCATTCTCATTTCATGGCAATGAAATCATTTTGACAGTTTTCAATGTGAAAGGGATATGAATGCAAAAAATCAGGCTATCAACTCCACCTAGGCCCACCATCTTCTCTGTACGTTCACCAAAGTGCTTAGCTTTTCAACCTTTGGTTAATTTAACTAACAGCTTAAACCAGTACATAGTATTCTCTTTCCCACACTACTCAGGAGGTCTGATTTTCATCACTCATCTCCTCTCTTTGTCCTAACTAGGGACCTTCATTGTTTTTTCCATCACTTCTCCTAATGGTGGGTTGGTTCCCCAGGCAGAGATGCCCTGTCCTTCTCCCATCCACTCCATATCATTGACTCCAGCCTGGAGATGTCAGTCGTCAGACTCCAGGAGGGAAGGGCTGTGGACAAGAAGCAGCAGAAGAAGGAGGAGGAGGAGGCCAGCCAAGACACAATGTCCACCAGCCAGGAAGTCATCATCTTCCTGGAGCCAGTACCCTCCTCCCAGGATGTCTCCCAGGGCTTGGGCAATGCCAGGGAAGGCCCATCAGATGAGTTCCATCACCTTCCCTAGACATACGCAGGGGGAAGTGGCAGGTAGCAAGGGACTGCGCACTCCTTGCTCAGTCTTCTCTGCCTGGGGATCACACAGCAGCCTGTACCCAGGATGATGACCCTGCACATCAGGATGGCATTGATGGCCCTCACCACCTGGAGAAGGATACAAACAGTGAATCTCAGGGTTGCCAGAGCCTTCGGAAGCTCCCCAAGCCCAAATCCCCCCAGTTCCTCCATCCCCAGCAGGGCTTTCTGAAGGCAAGACTGCAAAACATCTCTCACCCATCTTTAGAATGATAACAAGTAATGTTGCTACGCCTTATATAAATACCCTTGCAAGGTCAAGGTACAAAAGTTATCACTAAATAGAGCACTGAAGACATTTTTGAAAAGGCAGGAAAATATAACCCAAACCATCTTTGTACTCTGAGTTCAGTTGGCCTCTTTTATAAAAGGAGCATAATTTCATGCTTTGAGTATATTATATAGTCTTATTCCCATTTATCTTACCTGTGGAATCTTGAATACAATGCGTTTCATCTGCAAACATATATTGTCTTCTCATTGGTTGCTAGTAATAATAGTGGTTACTATTAAAAGGTCAACATTTACTAAGTTACCACATTATTCTGTGATACCACTATTGCTTCCTTTTCTAAAGATAGGGAACAATTGTGATCATTGTATTACAGGGCACTTTGATGGGGCAGACAGCCTCCACACTGACAAGGACAGGGTTAATAAAAGCCTGGGGAACCAGTTGACTCCACCCCACTATACATGCAGCAGAGATCAGGCATGGAGAGCAGCATTAAAAGGAGACGTAGCCCAGGGAAGGGTTGATTAGCAAGGAAAATATAGCTCTGTTTTGCCTGATGTGAGTGAAGCTTGGCTATAGGCCAGAGACTGAGGTACTTTGCCAGTTGGCCGAGCTTGCTGGTAGAAGAGCCAACCAAACTCTGGGAAACTGGCTGGATTATGGCTTATTTGAATACAGGGGCTGAACAGAAGATTGGAAGCCTGTCAAAGTTCTGATGGAAAATGCTGTTTTGAATTGTGTCTTTTCATTACTTATTTTGGATTTTAGCACCCCTGAAAGGGTAAAATTGAAGTGTCCCTTGGCCAAAGAGCTGAAGCACTATCATATCAGAACCACAAGAGACTGTGCCTTTCCAGTGCAGAATTGTGTCTGAATGAGTTGTGTCCTAATGGGACACAATGGAGGCAAATAGGCAAACCCAGGTACAGCGTTTAGCAATATTTTCCCCAAATATCAACTGTGTGTTCTCAAACAAAGCTGCAAAAGGGATACTTTTAGCAAATAATTCATTTCAGTGTAAGATAATTAGAATTGTGTAAATTCTGTAGAGATTTCTTAATTTGGGGCAATTTTAAAATATGACTCTCCATAAATTATGGGAGTTTTGACATTATGTGCATAGTTTAATGCCTCCCTCCAGTGTTCCCTGTAAGCTGGATGCTTGTGTGGCTGCTCAGGAGAGAATCAAATGCTCCCCAGCTGATTAGCAGAGCACCTGCAGTTAGGTTTTTGCTTCTACTGGTGGTGCACATGCCTCAGTACACATAAAGGCTATGTCTAGACTGGCCACAAATTCCGGAAAAGGGATGCAAATCAGATATGTCAGCATAGGGAAATCCGCAGGGGATTTAAATATCCCCCGCGTATTTAAATAAACATGTCCGCTGCTTTTTTTCCGGCTTGGGGAAAAGCTGGAAAAAAGCGTCTAGACTGGCGTGATCCTCCGGAATAAAGCCCTTTTCCGGAGGATCTCTTATTCCTACCTGAAAGTAGGAAGTTTATTTAAATCCGCAGGGGATATTTAAATCCCCCACGGATTTCCCATGCTGACTTACCTGATTTGCATCCCTTTTCCGGAATTTGTGGCCAGTCTAGACGTAGCCAAAATGTATTCCGTATACGGAAAGAAAAAAGCCACACATGGATGGAAAAGATTAGAGGGAACATTGCTCCCCTCCCTAAATGTCAGTAGGGCTGAAGCCCAGGATCTCTAAAATTATGAGTCCTTTTCATCTGAACAAGAGTATTCAGTTAATTAGCCAGAGTATGTCTACATAGCAGCATTATTTGGAATAAAAGACTTTATTCCAAAATAACCTTGTGAGCATCTACACAGCAAGCCTGTTATTTTGAAATAATTTCAAAATAATAGGCAGCTTATTCTGACTTCTGTAAACCTCATTCTACGAGGAATAACACCTGTTTTGAAATAGCTATTTCAGAATAGTGCATGTGTAGGCAGGGCGTCTGGAGTTATTTTGAAATAAGTTATTTTGAAATATTTCCAGCCCTTCCCACAAATGCCCTGCTGGCCGCTCTGTCCACACTCATCACTATTCTATAGCTTCCCTTCCCTTGCAGCCAGTAAAGCTGCAGGCAGAAGGGAAAGGACTTGTGGCAAGAAGGAGGCCCTGCTCACTTTGTGCCACACAACAGGACCCTGCACAGCCTTCCTTGCTGCCATGGCTGAGCCCACCACTCCAGTTGAGTCCCCCCCAGCTGCCAGCACTGCCTCAGGCAGCTCTCAGAACCCTGACAGAGACGCGCACTTTCTAGATCTGGTGCAGAGATCTTGGACTTCATTGAGGTCTGGGGCAAGGAGGAAAACCTCCAGGATCTCTACAGCAGCCACAGGAATGCCAGCGTCTATGGCCAGATGGCCAATAGCCTGGCCATCAAGGGACACAGCCGCACCCTGGAGCAGGTCAGGAGAGGCAAGCAAATGCCAGGGCTAGGGAGCAGCACCCAATACCTGCCAATATTACTTCCAGCTCTACCACATCCTGGGGGGCAAGTCAGTCCCTTTCCCCTGCACCTCCTGTAGTGGACTCAAGTCTGGAGATGCCCATCGTCACCTGCCCAGGGAGCACAGCCAGTGAGGAGAAGGAGGAGGAGAAAGAAGAGGAAAAGGAGGAGAAGTCGGATGAAGCCAGCATCATTTCTGTGCCCGCAAGCCAGGATCTCATGCTTGCCCTGGAGCCAGTACCTTCCTCCCTGGATGTCTCCTGGGCATCATCAGAGGCTGGGGAAGGTTCATCCAGTGAGCATCATTTCTTTCCCTACACACATACATAAGAGTGGAGATGGCGGGCGGCGAGGGGCTGGGGCAAGCTCCTTGCTTTGTCCTTCTCAGCCTGGGGATCTGTGCAGCCTGTGCACATGGGTGCATGTGTAGTGCCAATCCAGATCACACAGCCCCAGAAGGCTACACCAGAGGACCCTTGTGCATGGGATCAGGGAAGCCCTGCCATACTCCTGACACTGGGGTGGGACACCCTCCCTCCTGACACTGGGGTGGGACACCCTCCCACCACAAGTCATGACTAGAAGGACTCCCTCCCATCTGCAGGATCCTGATCTGGCTGACAACTTTCCATGCCTGCTTGTCCCCATGGCGTGGGGGTAGGGAGGCTCCCCCCTAGACATCCGGGCCACGTAGGAAAGGGGCCACTGTCTAGGTCACAGATGGTCTTGCTTCAAGCACATCACCTTTGTCTGACCCAAGAACTTTTGGTCTCAGCTCACAGATGAGGGCAAGGCTTCAGACACAGTGTCTCCAGGGATGACTGACCTTCTCTCTGTTCTCCACAGCTGGACCAGTTGAGAAAGGGGGGCAGTAGACACCACCCATGGTAGCCTCCTGACCCCAAGTGACCCACCAGTACTGGAGAACCCAGGAGGAATTCCAGCAGGAACACATCTCTGCACTGGACCATCAAAAAGTACCCCTCCAGTTGATGTATACAGATGCCCAGTGGCTGGGGGTCCAGATAGGAATGTGGGTGCCGTCAATAGCACCCACCGCAGTTGGGGAAGCCCATGTCAGCAAAGCTGGTGACAATGGGGTCCACATCACCGAGGTTGATGACCCTGGGCAGCAGGACGGTGCTGTTGGCTCTCCCTACCTGTGGAAGGAGACAAACAAACAGAGAATTACAGGGTTGCCAGAGCCCTTGGGAGGTCCCAAACCATCCCTCCCCCACAGACCAGGCGCAACGTCCTACTTACCCCATCCCCTGTCAGGGCTTTGTGAAGGCAGAAGTGAAAAACCTCCCAGAGAGGGAGCTTCCACCACCAACAACCCCCCTTTCCCTAAGGTATCCCTTTCCAGCACTTCACCCCCCCTCCTGAGACAATAGTACGAGAGCACCATACCCGCATGACCAGGGCCTCAATGGTTGATGTCTGAATGGCTGAACTGATTCCCCACAGAGCAGTAGCTGTCTGGCATGGTGAGCTTCTAGATGACAATGGTAACCTGCTTCTCAAGGAGGGTGGCAGGTCCCATCACCTGAGGGCAGGGATGAACCACTCACATAGCTCCAGAAAGGTGTCCTTCCGCATTGAGAAATTCTGGAGCCACTGCTGGTCGTCCCACTCTCCCAAATTGATCCGGTCCCACCAGTCAGAACTGGTGTCCAGACACCAGAAGTGGCTGTGCATGGTGGAGTCCAGCTGCACGAGCTGTGTCCACAGAGGAGCTGGAGGTTGCACTCCTTCAAGGTCAGGAAGGCAGCTTGCAGAAACTGCTGCAGGAACTACAGCACAACAGATAAGAACCATCAACTGCTCGAAGGCAGCCCTAATCCATGTTTAGAGAACTGAGGTGTCCTCACGGGCAATCACAGCAGACAAAGAAGTGGGTTTACTGTCCCTCCAGGATGTAGGCAAAAGAGAGGAGCCTGAGACACGGCTGTCCGGGGGGATCCCTTTAAGCACACGCCTCAGATAGCCTCAGACAAAAGCTCCAGGAAGTGAGTGCTGTCCTGATGCCCTGCCTGAAGTGCTTCCAGGAGTGCTTTAAATGCGATTCAGCCTCCAATGAATGTGAACGCTCTGTTTTGAAACAGCTCAGCACCATTTCAGTGGACATTTGCCGAGTAGACACTCTATTTCAAAATAAGCTATTTTGGAGTGTTTCTTCTGGAATAGCTTATTCTGAAATAAGTGTGCAGTGTAGACATAATCCCAGAATTAGCTTTGGTGCAGACGTTAGAGGAAGTTATTTCTTTAACTGAAGATTCTATACAGATGGGTTGATTGGTACACTACAACACAAACAGACTAGTAATAATGTGGACAAATACATAAAACATTTAATTATAGTCTTAAGAGAATATGAGACCTATTTCACGTTAGTTTACCATAATATTCATGAAAGAAAACTACCAATAGAATCACCCAAAATTACTCCTTTCATAAAACGTCTGTTTTTAATCCATTTGAAAGTGCATAATAGTAATAAAGCTCCTTTTAAGAGTTGTGATCTTAGCTCACTTTGAAATGTCATGGAGGACCACAAGTCAAATATATCTTTGTAATTTAAATGGCAATCAGCAAGCTATTTTTTTCTGATTAATATACAGAAAGTTGATGGTCACAGCAGGGGACTGATGAACCTCATCTGTCAATGTCCTGATAGTTCTATGCCTGATTGCTTCCAGCCAGTAAAGCTACATAATCATGAAAAATGCCAAAGATCAGAACTGAAACACATAATCAATTGTGCTCAAATAATTTGATGTTTACACCTCATCTGTGATATTTAGATAGCATCTCAAGAAGGCCTCTCTAATGAAACAGAGAAAGATACCTACATTCATGGGAGAATTTCAAGTCAGAAGTAATCCAAGAAATGTAAGAGGTGGCATTTAGAATGTTGAGAGATGTCATCCAATTTTTTCTCTATAATCAGAGTTTGACACAAAGAATCTGGACAAATAGTGGTACTTGTCTGGTACATTTCAGTTTGAATAAAATGTTGAGCCTTCAAACGTGGTCACATAAGTCATAGGTATCTTTTCTCTTTTATGCTATCTAGATGCAGGAGTTCATAGAATACTAGAACTAGAAGGGACCCCTAGAGGTCACCAAATCCAGTCCCCTGTCCTCAAAATAGGACCAAGCACCATCTAGAGCTTGCCTATCTAACCAGCTCTTGAATATTTCCAGGAATGGAGATTCCACAACCTCCCTAAGCAATGTGTTCCACCCTGACAGTTAGGAAATTTTTCCTAATGTCCAATCTAACCTTCCCTTGCTGCAATTTAAGCCCATTGCTTCTTCTTCTATCATCAGAGGCCAAGGGGAAAAAAATTTCTCCCTCCTTCTTGTAACACCCTTTTAGGTACTTGAAAATTGCTATCATACCCCCTCTCCGTCTTCTCTTTTCTAAACTAAACAAATTCATTTATTTCAGTCTTCCCTCACAGATCATGTTTTCTAGACCTTTATTAATTTTTGTTGCATCCTCAACCACTTAGGCTCTGTCTACACAGCAGTGTTATTTCGGAATAACGTCAGTTATTCTGAAATAACATTGTCCGTGTCTACACTACAAGCAGTTATTTCAACATAATGTCAAAATAATAGTGAGCTGGAGGACTTCTTACTCCAACTCCTATAACTCCTCATTGTATGATGAATAAGGGAAGTTGGAGGAAGTGTGCTCTTTCTTGGACTTCCTGTGGTGTAGACAGCACCAAAAACTGAAATAAGCTATTTCATCTTAAGCTACGCAATTGATAAAGCTCAAGTTGAGTAGCTTATTTCGACTTTAGCCCTGCTGTGTAGACGTACCCTTACTGAGCCAGATATTGCACTGGTGTGAACCAGAACAGCTATTCCAGTTTATACCAGTGATGAACAGGCCTATATTTTCTTTAGAGTAGCAGACTTTTACTGATATTTGTAATATATTTTATGAATTACACTTTTGGAAGGATAAAGAATAGGAAATAATTCCATTTTAGTTGCAGTTATATAACTTAAAATTAATTTTGAATTCTTACCAAATCTAAATGAATATTTTTCTCTACCACCCCTTTATTTTTGGCACTGAACTTTAGTTCTGGGACATGTACATTATAATTTTATTTAATGGACTGAGCAACAGACTGGGAAGGGAGCCAATACACCCTGAGTTATATGCTGATTTTTTACACTACCTAATTCTGCTGCTTTGGCTGTGGCACTTCATCTTTCTGTGATTCAATTCCTTCATCTAAAAATGCACATCTTGTCCATCTCACAGGGTTTATTGTTCCCACTTGATCTTTAAAAAAAACTAGATATTAAAACCATTCGGATGGTAGTTTGGATCAGGCTACTCAGGTGAGACTTAGGGGTAAAATTTGGACTGGGGACTTTCAGAAATAAAGAGAAGCGGTAAAAAATAGCGGGAAAAAATGTGGAATGGCAGAGAACAAAATAGAATGGCAGAAAGAGGAGTCAGCATGTATTAAACCCTAAAATTAAATCCATGTATTACATTCCTACATTCCTACAGAAACTTGGCCACACCCATCATAAGTGGACATCTGGCTAAGTAAAATCACACCACACCAAGGATGTTGTCAAACCAGAGAGTGTCAACCCTGCAATATTATAAAACTTCAGTTAAGTTGTATTATCAATGAACTGTAGACTTAATCACATCATAGTTTTTAAGCACTAACTGAGATACTGACTAAAATTTAAAAATGCATACATTCTAAATGCCAGGACCACACACAGACAGATATCTGAGCCCAGTTTATGGAGGTTGACTCACGATCCAGTTATTTGCTAACCCTGAATAATTCAATAGAAGTCACAAATTCTTAATGACCTGAATATTTCAATGCCTGCACATTTTTAATTAGTTTTGGCTAATTTCCTTTTGTATTTTTCTACTATAAGTCTCAGCCTACTTTGAAAGGAAATTATCTTTATTATAAAACACATTTGTTCCTTATGGATTGCAAAAGAATCAACTCTGCAACTCAAAATCTACCAGATTACAATCCTGCCACCTACAGATCACTTGGGAAAATTGCAGATTCATGCTGGCAAATCTAGCTCCGTTGAAACCGCTATCGTAATGTTGTCCAAGAAAGGTAGAGATGATTATGCCTTGGAAGGGCCTCAGTAAAATGTCTGATGTCACATATCCATAATTTACTTTCTACCTGCAATCTATTACATTAGGTTTATGGGTTTAACTTTCAATTGCTGGAGTTAAATTGCCACCCAAAAGGCACTGAGCAGATCATGTTAAGACTTCGCTCTGGTAAAGCAAAAGGAGAAATATAATTATATACTCCTCAAAAGTCAGCTCTTCCATAATGCATACCAGAAAATACAAGCTGATAATGGAGAGACGAAGCATGTGAGGTAGCATCTTTTATTGGACCAATTCCTGTTGGTTAGAGCTAACATAAATCTATAAGATTGTGTCTCTGATCAACAGAAGTTGGTCTAATAAATAATACTCCCTCACCCAATGGGTCTTTCTAATATTCTGGGACCAGCACAACTACAACACTGCATTCAGCCTGATAATGGTTTGGCAAATGAACAGCTTCAGTCTCAACTTCTCACCCATTAAATATTTGCCCATCCCATTCCATTCCTACCAAACTCACCAGCTTCTTTGTTTTATTCACTGATTATGTCTGGGGTCTCAGAACATAAGCAGTGTGTGTCAGGGGCTACCATTTATTGTAAGTTTATAAGGTGTCCAGCACAATGGGGCCCAGCCTGGTTGTGACTTTAAGGGGCTACCCCAATATAAACACTAAATAACAGTGATGTTGCTACACTAAAAACTAAAGTTGGATGGATCTGAATGTCCAAACCATTTTGCACTGGCTTTGCCAATATGTGCACACATTGTGAGACACAATCCTGATCAACTGGAAAAAGTGAATATTGATACTGCCTGTTATTGAACTGACGGTAAATCTTTACCTAGAATAAATCGTCATTATCAATTAGCAGTTTGGCCATTTCCAGATGTGATGGCATCTTCCTACAGCATAATAATCTCTTTTTTCAGAACTATTTCTCATAAAATCCTTTTAAACAAGGCCTCAGGTACTTAAATGATCACTGAAGACCATTAAATCTCAGTTAATTCTACTGTAGACCATAAAGTTACACCAGGGACAGGTTTGAGCTGCAGTCTGGTATTAGTTGGAAATTCTGAGCCAAACTCTTCTGTATTTACAAATGCAAACTTTGACAGAGGTCACAGTCAGTTTTATCAATCAGGATTGAACAATATGCCTTGTTGTTCTCACAGGTGGCAGGGGATATTTGTTTCTAGATTTTAGCTCCAAAATAAATAAATACATTGTGGATAGGGGCCAAGTTGTACTCTTCTGTGCTCGTTATCCTAATCCTTCCTGTCCACCAATTTTTGCA
Organism: Pelodiscus sinensis; assembly: GCF_052426305.1. Taxonomy (NCBI): domain Eukaryota; kingdom Metazoa; phylum Chordata; order Testudines; family Trionychidae; genus Pelodiscus; species Pelodiscus sinensis. Next base: position 28,455,680 of record NC_143058.1, on the reverse strand, counting down.
CAGCTTAAAAATCTAAAAATTAAAAAGCTCTGGTTGATAAACATTGTAGGTTCACTCTTGTAAAAATCCTGTAAAATTTCAATGAATACTCATGCACCCTGAGTCTTACCTGGCAGACAAGTCCTCTCCTCCCCTATTCCCACTCCCAGAGGTCCCTGATAGCTTTATGTGAGCATCTATATGCCTAATGGCCATCAGAGAGCATTAACTAAAACTAACACAACTAAAGGGGCAGGTTCCAGCACCAACTAAACAGTAGCCTGCTACAGTAGCTCTGTCAATGGAAGCAGCCAATGCCCTATCTGGTGCAAACCATCTGAAGACATTTCTTTTATATGGACTTTGTCTAGACTACAGGCTTTCGTCGACAGAGGCTTTGTCAACAGACACTGTCGACAAAACCTCTGTCGAAAAAGAGCGTCTAGATTACAGCCAGTTCTGTGGACAAAGCAAGCTGCTTTTTTGACAGAGAGTCTAGAGGCTCTCTTTTGAAAAAGCACAGTGTGGATACAATAGCACTTTTTTTTTTTACATAACTCTGTCGAAAAAAGGCATTACTCCTTGTAGAATGAGGTTTACCGCCGACGACAAAACTACCGTGTTCTGTCGACTTACTGTTTACAGAACTCGGCAGTAGTGTAGACGCAGATATAGTTTTGTCGACAAAAGTCCACTTTTATTGACAAAACCCTGTAGTCTAGACACACCCTATGATTCCAGGGAGAAGTGGATTGTAAAGAGAGTCCTAGATGCAGTTTGTACAGGAACCCAAACCTTTGTGTTCTTTTGCAGCCTCTCAGGCTATATCCGGACAGCAGGGCTATTTCAGGATACTGGAAGTATCCCAAAATAACTATTCCGCATATTTAAATGTGCCCATTATTTTGAAATAGATTTTGAAATAACAGGCACACTATTCCAGTGTCCCTGTAGCTTTCATTCTACAAGGGTTAAAGGACAATTTGAAATAGCGCTTTATTTTGAAATTTGGTTCCATGTAGGTAGCGCCAAATTTCAAAATAAGTTATTTCAAAATTAGATCGAAATAAGATACGCAATTTGTATAGTTCAAACTGCGTATCTTATTTTGACCTACAGGCTCAGTGTGGATGCACTCTCAGAGAGTTAGAAGTAAACGAGTTGTGTACACTACAGCAACTTTGAGCCATTCTAAAATGTGTGCAGGCAATCTCAGTATCTCACTAGTGACTGTTTATTCTTCTGTTCAATTTAAAAAGTTAGGAAGCTACAGTATTAGAAGAACTGTGATGTTGCATATATTTATGCTACATCTGGGATATGAAAGTGTTCTGAGGGAGTATTTATGCAAGCTGCAGTACTTTTCACTTAAAAATATTTGAAGAGGAAAATGTGTGGCAGTATGCTGACCAATTTCCCCAAGCATTAGGGTTTTTTTACTCATATGGCTTTACTCAGCAGTAGACCAGTCAGTGGGCTAGATCTTCAACTATTGTAAATAGACCTTAAAGGTGCAGTGCCAATTTTCACCAGTTGTGGAAAAGCGTCCGTGCCAATCTAGATGCGGTTTTGTACAAGAAAGCCCCAATCGCCATTTTCGCGATTGGGGCTTTTTTGCGTAAAACAATACCGCGTTGTCTATACTGGCCTTCTTGCACAAAAGCATTTGTGCAAGAGGGCTTATGCCCGAACGAGAGCAGCATAGTATTTCCGCAAGAACACTGACAATCTTACATGAGATCGTCAGTGTTCTTGCGGAAATTCAAGCGGCCAGTGTAGACAGCTGGCAAGTTTTTCTGCAAAAGCAACTGCTTTTGCGGAAAAACTTGCCAGTCTAGATGCAGCCTACATGTTTTGTTACTCTATAAAGTTCTACCATATTATTTGTTGTTTTTTAATTTTATCCTGTACAGACTAACTCGGCTACCCCTCAGAAGCTTTTTTACCATAATAATGACATTTAGCCTACCACATATTATGTTCAGAGTGTTCTGCAGACATGAATTATTTAATCCTCAGAGTATTCCAATAAGATCAATGGTGAGATCTCCAGATTACAAACGTAGGGTATGTCTACACTACAGTGTTATTTCAAAATTCCTTATTTTGAAATAACGTGTCTACACACAAAATGCATTTCGAAATAGCATTTTGCTATTTCAAAATAGCGCGGCCACACTGAGTGGACTCTGAATCGCATATAAGGCTGGCCGGAACCAGTTCCAGCAGGGCACCAGGTCAGGACTTACTGTGTGGGGCTGCTGCCTGAGGCTATCTGAAGTCTATGCTTAAAGGGACCTCCCTCCGCCCCCGGACAGCCAGTTCTCAGGTTTCCCTGCTTGCTTGTCTACCTCGATGAGGGACAGCAAAGCATTTGTGACTCTGAGTGCTCTAGTTGCCCTCACTCGGGACACCACAGCATTCAGCAACATGGAGCCAGAGCCGCCCCTGGGCACTCTGCTGTTTCTCTTGGACGCGTTGCTATGAGCCTGGCTGCACTTTCTGCAGGCTGCCATCCTCATTCCTCCCTCACATCCTTCCACTTACTTCTCCCTAAGACCCCTTCCTGATGTCAAATAAAATACACGTATTTTCATGAACACAAACACTCTTTATTTAACAGAGCTGCAAGGGAGGGAATGTAACTCTGGTGAGACTGGGGAAAGGAGGTGAGAGAGGGTGGGAGAGGGGAGGGGGAAACCTGGGAGGAGGTAGCTGGAAAGGGGAAGCAAGAGGGAGAAGGGGGAGGAGAAGCTCAGGGTTGGGGGTCTTGCCGGACCAACTTGATTTTCATGCAAACCTGCTCCGGGGTTCACATGTGGCCTTTGGTGGCCAGGCTGGCAGCTATCCTGCCATAGACAGCTGCGTTCCTCCTTCTAGTGTGGAGATCATGGATTTTGGGGGTATCCTCCCCAAATCTGAATAAGGTCCATGATCTCAACCCTAGACCAGGAAGGCACCCGCCTTCTCCAGGCTATGGCAGGCTCCTGGGAGCTGGCAGACTGCTCCTGGGGAGCGGTGGATGGCTGGCTGCCAGTGGCTTTCTGGCTAATGTTTTGGGGCCACTGGATTGGAGCAGTGACTGCTGGCTCTGAGCTGGCAGACTTGGAGCTGGCACAGGCACTGTGGCCGGAGTCTACCCCTTTAAGGACTCCAGGGAGCAGGCGATGAACAGGGGTGTTCTTAGTTGAGGCCGGAGTGGCCACCAGGGCACCCTGGGAAGGCTGGAGGCCCCCTATTTCAAAATAAGTGTCTACACAGCACTTATTTCAAAATAGCTATTTTGAATTTGGTGTTATTCCTCATGGAATGAGGTTTACCAAATTCGAAATCAGCACTCTGCTATTTTGAATTTATTTTGAAGTAGTAGTTTGGCTGTGTAGACGTTAGGAAAGTTATTTCGAAATAAAGGCTGTTATTTCAAAATAACTTTGCTGTGTAGACATACCCTCAGATATTGGTGTTCAAACTAGCGGTGACATTGTGATAAAAGTATTAAATATAACTAGAGAACATTAGTCCACATAGACACATATCACTAAGGTCCTGAGCTGTGTTAGGGAAATTCTGTGTCACTCTTTTTGTGCAAAGGTACTCTAAAACTAAACCACCAGTGGAGAAATTCCCTTACCTTGGAAGATCTAAGAACCATTGTCATAGCTTCTCTACAATTACAGTCCCTTCAACTGTCTCAGGTGAAATAGCCAAAGGAAAATAAGCATAGTAGGACTGTTCCTTTGTCTCAATGATCCCCTATGTCATTGGAGCCTCAAAGAGTACTAGGCACAAGTTAGAGCAGAGTTCTGGCTGCACATCCTATTCTATAACCACAACCATAGCAGAAAACGATGCCTGTAAATTTTAAGTGGTGAGCTCAAGACAACACGGTGAGTAGCTGAGCTAGTATTAAGCCTCAGGAATTCAGGGTTTCTAGGCCTGTGCTTTTTCCCAAATTCACAATACAGCAAAGAGGTCGTGTATAGGCATCTATTATAGTCTTGATGTCTGATTTGTCACTGTCTGAACTCTGGCTCAGGACTCTTACCAGTATTTCAGGCCAAAGTGAAAATGGGAGGCCAGACCTCTTCAGTCACTGCTTCGAAAACTGATATCAAATGTGAAGTTGATCTTTTATGACAGGAAACAGAAAACACTCTCCTAATCCTTTCTCAACCTTACATTTCCCAGGCTTATCATGCACACACTAGCAAACCTGGGCACCAGATGAGAATTGTTTTTCTTTCTCAAACTGAACATATGATCCAAATCCCCACATTCTATCTGTATTACCAGACCTGTTTTATTCCTTTAATCTCCCCAAATTGAGACACCTATTGTGAGTGACAGCCATTACAAGTTGGATCAGGCTCACCAACCGGGAGAGGAGCAAAAGAGGCATTGCTCAGGGAGCTGGCAACTGAAAAGGGCCACAGAGGCCCTAGTCACTGCTGCTGTAGTTCTGCCAAAAGGCATCTCTCAATTGAAAGATGTTTTTGATATGGCCAATACTGGTTCCGGACTGGGGTTACTGGGCCCCAGAACCTGCATGCGGCATATCAAAAGCATCTCCCAACTGAGAGATGCTGCTGTGGCTTTTCCTCAGTAGGCAGGTTGGGTCCAGAGAAAGATGCGGTGCCACTCCCCAGGGGCTCATCTGAGCACATAGGGGATAGGGATGAGCCAGCCTAGGACTCCTCTGACAGAGGGGAGGAGGCACTTGGGGCTTCCCCAAGTGGGGATGGGGGCTTGTGGCTCCAGCCAAGGAGCAGAGCAGGGAGGACCATTGATTTCTGCCCTCAGTGCCTTGGGACCCAGAATTGCTGTTGTGGACTTGGGTTGGATACTATTCTCAGGACACTGCCTGAAGCTATGTCTACACTGCACTTTGAACTCGAAATAAGATACGCATTCTGCGCTATGCAAATTGCGTACTTATTTTGAGTTTATTTCGTAATAGGCTATTTTGAAATTTGGTGCTGTCTACGCTGCACCAAATTTAGAAATAAAGTCCTATTTCGAGACATCCCTTAGCCCTCATGGAATGAGGGTTACCGGCATGCCAAAATAGTGCACCCATTATTTCAAAAAACTTTTGTGAAGACGCAGGGGAGCCTCTGGTATCCCAAAATAACTTTGATGTGTAGACATACCCTGAGTGACCAGGCTGTCCCCAAAGCAGTTTGGCAAGGATTAGAAAACTCTTTTTGCTCAGGCTGTGAAGCAGCTATGGAGCCAATCCATACTTTGTTCAGGAGCCTCCACAGGTCTCCTTAACCCCTCCACTCTCATATCAGCACCATCAAACCCATCCGCATGCTTTGTCATGAGAAAGGGTAGCAAACTTCTATCATCAATTCCATATCTCTTGTCCCTCCCCTTTGTATACTATGCAGCACTAAGGCTATGTTTAGACTACAGGCTTCTTGCGCAAGAAGTGAATTCCTCTATGCACTTTTTCCTAAATACACTTTTATGGTGTTCACAGATTAAACAATAATAATATTAATACTCTCTATTTCTTTTATATAATATCTTTCAACAGCTATCAAAATGCTTCATAAAGGAGGAGATCACTTTTTAAACATGATGATCTGATTTAACTGGCACCATGCCCTTGTGTTATATGTCTACCTATATTGCATAGGGTATGTCTACACTAGCCACCCTAGTTCGAACTAGGGTGGTTAATGAAGTCATACGGAGTTGCAAATGAAGCCCGGGATTTGAATTTCCCGGGCTTCATTTGTATGATGCCGGGCGGCGCCATTTTTAAATGTCCGCTAGTGCGGACTCCGTGCCCGCGGCTACACGCGGCATGAACTAGCTAGTTCGGACTAGGCTTCCTAATCCAAACTAGCTGTACACCTCAGCTTCCTAGTCCGAACTAGCTAGTTTGTGCCGCGTGTTCATGCAAATGAAGCCCGGGAAATTCAAATCCTGGGCTTCATTTGCAACTCCGTATGACTACATTAACCACCCTAGTTCGAACTAGGGTGGCTAGTGTAGACATACCCAATATACAATTGTCTCTTATAATAAATTGAAACTCTGGAATGTGATGTTTCCATTCTGCAACATGTTGCAATATTCAGATATTCCTGATATGTGAGTTGTTTGTTTAAAATATGCAATATATATTCTATCAAGTCGTATTAGATTTATATGAGGGAATAAAGATCAATTTATGTAACAACCTGAGGAGAAAGGAGATGACTTGACCAACAGATAGAGTTATGACACTTTTTCATTCCAAATGTAACATATTTGTGGTCAACTGAGCTTTACCTCTGATCCTAGGCTCTATAACCCTGAAGCATATCAGAGCTAGCAGTCTAACAGTGGAATATTTCTTTTTCTTCTTTCCATTAGAAATTTTGTATTAAGGACAAAATTGTGTAAAACCAAAGAAATTATATGACCCAATTAGACGCAAGGACTGGGGATTAAAGGGGCATGGTGTCCAGCTCATAGCAATGAGCAGTACACAGCACAGTTCTTGGAACAGTCTCCTTATATTTCGACACAAATTGCCGAATTCTTGCAATTCCTATGTAATGTAATTCAATGGGAAGTTCTGAGCAGTAATGGATCACAGGACTGGATGGTGCGTCTGTTCCAGCGAGAGCCTTGTATTGACTCCTAAATCACTGTAAAAGGCAAAGAACTTTATATGAATTATTTGTTTCAGTTCCTCTGTTTTTAGGGGCAGCCTGCATAAAGGCTATTGCCGCAGTACGTTCAGGACTGTATCCTGTACACCACTTGTCACAAGTTGTCCCGTCCGATCACCCTCTTGCTCTGGTCCCCTAAGGGGAGAGTCGGACCGGCCTGAGTTCAAAGCCCTTTGGGGCGGAGTGGGGGGTCCGGGCCCGCCCTCTCTCCGGACCCCGACCCAGGGCCCTAACGCCAAGAGCATGACTCTCGGCGGTAGCAGGGGGGGCACGCACCCCAAACACACCTGCTCTCGGGGTTCACGGCCCGCCCTGGGTCTTGTCCACTCTGCCGACGTTTCAGCCCGGCGTATTTCCTCTCCTCCCCCTCTATTGTCTTGTATTCCACACTTCCCCTCCTTCCTCAGTGCTCACTCACCCTGCCTCCCACGTTCCCCACCTCCTCTTTTATACCTGCCTTCCCCCCATCGTCCTCTACTTCACGCCCTTTCGGGTTCTCCTCCCGGCCCCATCCAGGCGCGCTCGTGATGTCAGCGTCACGCCCGGGTTCACGTTGATGCCATTTCCCATCCCTGGCGCCCGGTATTTCTAGGACCGTCCGATCTGCAGCGCCGGACCCTTCGCCCCTGCCCATGTCTTGCACTGCTGGTGAGTGACGGGGTTGCTTCACCCCGTCACATCACTCCATTAAGCAGGTGCTAACACCACTTGCATTGTACCTGTAAATAAGTCACTGTTGAATTACCACTGCCTTAGGGAGCATTTTTCAAAGCTGCTTTTCCTCCTCTGTTGCACCAAACTGCCCAATGTATCTTTCCAGAGCTGTGGAGTGGAGCTATGTGAAACTCTTCCAGTGTGAGGTACAACTCTGCAAGATCCAAGAAAAGTCCACTGCTGCCTGCCTTATAAGGGAATCACTAACGTCAAGTCTGCCTGACAGCACTATGCATCTGTGGGCCCCCTCTTTATCAGTCATCACTGAACTTAACAAAAAATGGCTGCTGGTATCTGCAGATGGCAATCTCCTTAGAGACTCAAAGGTGTAGTACTAGGAAACAGATGGAACAATTTCATAGCTATAGATATAGATACGATCCAGCACAGCCATGATTTAAGTGTAAGATTGATATGCAGTGCCTGTCACAGATTTTGTTTTTCTCAACTCTATAAAATAAAAAGATACTGGTGGGAAATGCAATGAAGTTATTCCTGGAGTTTAGCAAAAGAGCTAATGAGCTCACAACGATGTTCTTTTTAGGCCTTTGGCATGCAGAGTCCAAAATTCCCACCATTAGCACTAACATGTTCTAAATTGCATCCTAAGCCCCAAAGCTGAAGAACGCTCACATTCTGGAGAGCAGCCAAGAGGTAACTTACTGTTTGTAATAAATACATGCTGAAAAATGCCTTTCTACTGCAACTACCTCAAAGTTTGTACACCGAGGCCCAGACCCAGAGGCATCAGCTAACAAAGAAAATTCTGCTTTTTGGTTACTTGAAAAAAAATTTCCTCCCCATAATCAATATATGATGAGGTCACAGCAACGGTCTGCACTGTGAAATAGAAGGCACCTGCAAAACCAAAATCTGTAGGGTTTGTTAAATTACAGTGGGGTTTCCTGAGAAAAAGCAAAGCACGAAATAAGAAGAAGAGGCTTCTGAAAGGCATTCAAGGGCTGGCTTAAGACTTCTGTCATTGCAAATAATGATACGGGACTTCCTTGAGCTCTAAACTTTCAAAATGAGAACGGGCTAGGGCTTAAAGAAGAGAATGGTGATGTTCTACTCAGGACAGGCTCAGGGGCAGCATTTCACTATTAGAGGTGGTTGGAAAAGGAAGACAGTTACATTTTCCCCAATAAAAAACAAAGAGTTTATTTTTTGAAAACAGTGTACTGTATTGTCTCTGCACATGAGGTGGGAGTGGGGAAGGGAGCGGTTTGGGAGGAAAGGCTAAGAGGGGCAATGCACAGGCCCTTTGTGGGGAGGCCCAGGGGAGAGTGTCACTGGAGTCCTTGTAAGAAACTCTCCCTGAAGGTCTCCCACATGCACACACACCCCTAATGGGCCTGCCAGATGGCAGCCATATGCAGCAGCTGAAAGTCCCTGCTGACTCAGTCTGCCTCTCCCACCCACCCCGGGAGGAAAGTCTCCCCATTGCTTTCACAAATATTGTGAAGGACACACGCGCTGTCACCACTTGGGGGATGTTCTGCTTTCCCTGATGGGGTGGTCAGGGAAAACATGCTGGCATGTAGCTTCTGGAAAAGGCTGGAGTTGTGGAATATGCTGGTGTTGTGTGCCTTCCCCGATCACCCAACTTAGATGTCCATGAACTGCCTGTAGTGCCTACAGGGCCATCAAGAAGTACCCCTTCTTGTTAATGAATTTGGCTGGCCAGTAGTCAAGGGCCCAGATGGGAATGTGGATGCCATCAGTAACCTCCCTGCAATTGGGAAAGCCCCTGGTGTCCTTCCATTTCTGGTCACCTCATCACTCCATAATGATCCAGTCCTACAGTCTCAACTGGTGTCCAGATGCCAGAAGTGGTGGTGCAACATGTACAGGGGAGGGTGGGTGGGGTGATAATGCATGAGTAGTACCCGCACAGAGAGGAGGAAGTTTCCTGGAATGAGCTGGAGGTTGTGTTCCTACAGTGCCTGGAAGGAATCCCACAGAAAATGCTGCAGGAGGTGCAGGCACAACCTGTAAGAGCCATCAACTGCTGAGAGGCAGGTCTGGCTCCATGGCTAAAGAGCTGAGGTGTCTGCAAGGGCTACCAGAGCAGGCAGAGAAAAGGCTATGCTGTCCCTCAATGAGGCAGGCAAAGAAGAAGAGCCTGAGACATGGCTGTACAGGGGGATCCCTTTAAGCAAAAGCCTCAGATAGCCTCAGGCAGCAGCTCCAACAAGTAACTGCTGTCTTGATGCCCTATGTGAAGTGCTGCCGGGTGGCCTTAACTGCAGTTCAGCTTCCAATGAGTGTGGACACTCTATTTCGAAACAGCTCTGCACTATTTTGATGGGCATTTGCTGTGTTACCTTATTTCAAAATAGAGCAGTCTCAGAGTATTTCTTCCAGAATAGCTTATTCCAAAATAAGCATGCCATGTAGACATGTCCTTAGAGATGTGAGTGCACAGAGCCTTGTCAAATCAGTCCAGATTTTGTGGACTTTGGTTATAGGATTCCTTCTGCAATTTTATGTCAGGTAGAAAAGTAACATGTCAAAAACTGGCACAGTGTAGATTGTTTTCAAGCGTTAGCTCATGCTAAAAGGAATAGTACATCACCCGGAGTGAGGACAGTATACTAACATTTAACAGATAGGTTAACTGAGGCATACAAAAATCAACCATTGCAGAACAGGGTTAAGAATCTAAGTGCTGATGCTTATTATTCCTATTTCTTAGCTATTATAGCTCACTCCTTAAGAAATGTTTATGAAATAGAAGAAATTCCTCTGTTGGCTCTTTAAAATTTGGGAATATGCAAGAGATTTACTTTTTAAAATTGTCTATCCCAGCAGGCTCATCTAAATCGAGCTGCAGGACCTGAGGTTAGTTCCTGACTGGGGCTCCAATGACCAGCAAAGATGCTCTTCTCTGGCCAAAGGTGATTTGACATGTATTTGCTAACCCTGGGGATAAGAGGGCCTGAAAGTGCTAGTGACTGGAGGTATACGGACCAGGTGAGAAGAGGCTCAGCAACTAACTGAAGGAATGAAGGGAAGCAGTACATGACAGCTGTTTGTAGAATCTCTGGGTTGGAACCTAGGCTAGTTGGTGAGCCAGGATTCCCCCACTAGTCACTGACAAAGTGGCCTAAGCCACGAGAAGTGGATAAGATGCCTGCAGAAGCCCAAGTGAACAGCTAGATTAACAAGGTCCCAGCGATGGGGCTGAAGACACTGGTAAGGGGTAACAACTGAACTCTTTGGGCATGTCTACACCAGAGAGTTATTTTGAGATAACAAGGCAAGCGTCCGCATTACCAAGTCTGTTATTTTGAAATAAAGGGCTTGTTATTTCGAAATAATAACTCCTGCTTGTGAAGAGGAATAAGCTTATTTTGAAATAATTATTTTGGGAGTTATTATTTTGAAATAACTTATTTCATAATAACCTGTTAGTGTAGACATAGCCTTTGATACTAGGGAAGTAGTCCATCCACTTTGACTAGGTGCCATGGCTGGAGGTCTGAACTGCTGAAGACCTGCCTAGTGAGGCTGCCAATCTATAAGAGGTGCTCCACCAACATAAGAAGCATCAAAACTAATCCATTGGTAAGCAAGTGGAGAATCACCCTCCTACCCAATTATCCAGGGCAGGGGTTCCCAAACTTTTTGACATGGGGACCAGTAAATCCATTCATAAGCTTTTGGAGGATGGGTAACGTTCATTTGCATATTTGCATATTCATTAAGCAAATGATGAATATTCAAATAAGTTGTTTCTGGTCCTTCCAAAGCCCCCAGTGCCAGTTTTTAGCAAAGCTTTTGATACAGTCACCCACAACATTCTTGCCAACAAGTTAAGGGAATATGGATTGGATAAATGGACTGTAAGATGGATAAAAAGCTGGCTAGACCAGGGTTTCCCAAGCTTTTTACTTTAGTTGGAACCCGTTTTTTTCAGTACTGTTTTTTGCAGCCCAAAAATATAAACGCATATAAAAAAAGAATTAGAAATGAGTAAATTTTCAGTGTTTCACCCGGCTGCATCCTCTGTCCAGCCTGGGCCAGGGCTTTGGGGACCCGGTGCGGCACGGGCACTCCAGGAGGCGGGAGCAGGAGCAGACTGAGGGTAGGGTATCTGGCTAGGAGGGAGGGTGCAAGGAGGGGTAGCGTTACCAGGTGTCCAGTTTTGTACCGGACAGTCCAGTATTTGAGGGTTCTGTCTGGGAAACAAATTGAGAAAATACCGCACATATAAAATGTCAGTATTTTCTAATTAGGCAAGTTTTATTATAATTAGGTGTATCAGTGCATAGCGATAAACTGCCTGGCTGGTAGATGTGCTGATGCTGCACGAGTGTGTCTACCAGCAGGCAGTTCGCAACTACTCGAGGAGGGTTTGGGGGGCAAAATGGATTCCCCGGGGCCGGACTCACTCATGTGACCAGGTCTGCATGCGCCTGGCTCAGTCCCACTTCCTGCCGGCCGATTCGCTCCCCTCTTCCCCCCACTTCTCCTCCCGATCTTCCCCATCCAGCCCTGCTGCCTCTGTCTAGCCCTGCTTCCAGCAGCCAGTTCCCCCCTGCTCCCCACCGATCTCCCCTGGCAAGCCCCACTCCCCCCGACGACCCTGCTGACCTGCCCCGCTCCCCCATCTCCTCCCAGCTGGCAAATTCTCTCCTGCTTCTCCTCCCGATCTCCCCTGGCCAGTCCCGCTGCCCCCATCCAGCCCTGCTTCTGAAGGCTGGTTTTCCCATCCTCCTCCTTCCGATCTTCCTTGGCCAGCCCCAACCCTCGTCCTTGCCCCCCGTCCAGCCCTGCTTCCGCCGGCCGCCTGCCTCTCTCCCTATCTCTGCCGGACAGCCCCGCTGCCCCCAGCCCTGCTTCCCGGTGGCTGGTTTCCCCCACACACACACCTCCTCACAGCACGCCCCGTTCCCCTCCCAGCAGCCACACTGAGGCCTGGTTTTTTTTTTCCCGCCCGATAATGGGCCGCGGCCCAGAGTTTGGGAAACACTGACCCAGGGTGTACTCAACATATCACTTGCATTTTGGCTGATTCCAGCCAATTGATGTTTCCTTGTGTATTCCATGGTTTCAGACTGACACACTGACATATGGCATTAAAAACAAAATTGTCAATGAATGACATAATGAAGGAAACTGATCAAATCTCTGAGTCTAGATGCCATTACATATTCTATCAGGCCTACAGTGTGACAGGGAGCAGAAGATGACAGGCATTGGCAGCCCTCTGAGGTTTCACAGGAGGAAGGGTTATTCCTCTGAACTAATTTGCTAGTGCACCTAGCCTTTGCCATCTTCTGCTGAATTCAAATCATCCGTGCATGTTCCCATGTCTCTTGGGGATTATTCAAGAATCTCACATGCTAAGTTACTTGAGTGCTCCTGGTAGTGAGGTAAAGGTTAATATTTCACACTACTTGTAATCTTCAGGGGAGAAGCGGATGTCACAATGAGCCACTTTTACATGTTTGCATTAGGGAATGTCTGGAATGTGACCCTATTACTGTCTGCATGCTGCCTATTAAGCAATATTTCTGTCAAACAGGTCTTAGGAGCAGAGCTTCTCAAATGATTGATTCACTTTCCAGTGATATAAGTGTAAGAATTATTAACTTGTATTTGGCTCAAGATGGCCTTTCTTCTGTTTGCCTTTTCTGATATATCTGTGTTGGCTCTGGGTAGAAATACAGTCATGATTAACAATTGAGTAAGCAATGTTATTATTGTGGAGTCACTGTGCAGCATTGCATGACTTTGAAGCAAAAGTCCAATTTGTATTGAACATCATCATAAGAAATATGTAGAAATAAATGTTAGTGTTCTGTTTCCCCTTCCTGAGATACAAGTGTATTATATTATCCCTTGAACAGAGCTTGACAATGTCTAGATTTTATGGCAAAACTGAATTCATTAAAAAAATTGCTTTTCAGATTGAACTATTGCTCCATCAAATCTAATATCTGACAGTAATTCTCCCAAAAGCTGTGCCTAGAAGGAAGGGGGTAGAGGGAGTAAAAGGAAAGGAAGAAAAAAGTTATGTGTCTAGCTAACACTATAATGTATAGCATGGAGAGAAATTTCTTCCTACCCCGTGCAATGAAAGGGTACATTTACACTGCGGCTACGTCTACACTGGCACCCTTTTCTGGAAATGCTTAAAATGGAACAGTTTTCCGTTATAAGTATTTCCGGAAAAAGCGCGTCTACATTGGCAGGATGCTTTTCCGGAAAATCACTTTTTCCGGAAAAGTGTCCGTGGCCAATGTAGACGCGCTTTTCTGGAAAAAAGCCCCAATCGTCATTTTCGCGATCAGGGCTTTTTTGCAGAAATGACTACTGTGCTGTCTACACTGGCCCTTTTCCGGAACAGTTTTTCCAGAAAAGGACTTTTGCCTGAACAGGAGAAGCATAGTTTTTCCGGAAAAACACTGACAATTTTACAGTAGATCGTCATTGCTTTTCCGGAAAGCAAGCGGCCAGTGTAGACAGCTGGCAAGTTATTCTGGAAAAGCAGCTGCTTTTCCGGAATAAGTGGCCCAGTGTAGACACAGCCTGCATGTTTATACTGAAACAATCTATTTCGGAATAGCTATTCTGAAATAGATTATTTTGAAACAGCACGTCTACACTGTTAGGAAGCCTCAAAATTAGCCGAGGCAGGCTTTCCTAATGTAGACAGGCTATCTCGATTTAGAGCCCCAGAAGGCACTGAGGAGGAATAACTTAGGGTATGTCTACATTGCACAGCTATTTTGGGATACCGGAGGTATCTTGAAATAGCTACCTTGCATCTACACAAGCCACCTTTTATTTTGAAATGTTTTTCAAAATAATGGGCACACTATTTCATCATTCTGGTAAACCTCATTGCATGAAGGATAAGGGATGGCTCAAAATAGCACGTTATTTTGAAATTTGGCGCTGTGTAGACACATCAAATTTCAAAATAAGCTATTTCAAAATAGATTTGAAATTAGATACATAATTTGCATAGTGCAAATTGCATATCTTCTTTTGAATTTAGGGTGCTGTGTAGATGCACCCTTAGAATGGCCCTGGTGAGGGGCTATTTTGAAATAGCAGCTTTGGAGGGTCTTCACACGCCTTATTTCAAAATAGCTATTTTAGAATAGGCATTATTCCTCATAAAATGAGGTTTACTGATTTCAGAATAAGCTGTTCATTATTTCAAAATAACAGAATAGTTGTGTAGATGCTCACATTGTTATTTCGAAATAATACTAGTTATCTCAAAATAATGGTGCAGCGTAGACGCACCCATAGTCTTCCACCCTGAAATTTGAAGTTTAGTTTTTCCTAATTTTATGGTAAATCTTCACAAACCTATTATTAATTCCTGTAGTATTCCTCCATAGTGTTTGGCTCTACTGTCACCTATAATAGTGAAATCAGCCTGCAAATAGATTCAATCTGTAGAAAGATTATTTTATTTGCTATAACTCTAACTATGACTTTAATATGTGTTTTATCATCGTAAGGGAAAGCAAAACTGCTTGAAACACATGCACAAAAATATCTGTGCCAGATTCATATATATATGTGATCTTAGCATTCTTGCTTTCTATCATTTCACTGGTAGACAAAAAATAAGAGAAGGGAACCTCCTAAGCCCTGAACCATGGTATAGAATGATAATTTATTTATTTTTTCCAGATATTCTTCATGACTTTTTTTCTCACGTGCACCAGTATAAATCAAAAGTCCATTGACTTATTGTAGTGAGTCATCTTGGCCTCCCGCTTACCCGGAAGGGGAACCATTCCCTAAAAGTCCTTGGTGAGCAGTGCCAGAACAACCTAGCCCCACCCACAGGAAGAAGAAAGGTGAGGCTAGGACTATAAAAGCCTGGGCTGAGAGCCCAGTTGGAGCCCAGCAGCCGAGCAAGCCAGATGCTCTCCCTGTGCTCCTGAGAAGGAAAGTGCGGCTGCCCCTCCCTAAGAGGGAAGACTGGGTTGAGCTGCCCAGCCACTGCCAGACCCAGAAGACTGGCCAGGGCTGCCACAACCACCGCCAGGCCCAGAAGACTGGTCTTTAGGGGCAATCCTGTTTATTTGTTCTAGTTCCATGAACACAGGAGCAACCAACAACAGAGGGCTAGCTTCTTCACTTAGGGTGAGTCTACCCTGCACCATTATTTCAAAATAATTAGCATTATTCTGAAATAATAATGTGAGCATCTACACAGTAATTCTGTTATTTTGAAATAATATTGAAATAATGAGCGGCTTATTCCAACTTTTGTAAACCTCATTCCACGAGGAATATCTCCTCTTCTGAAATAGCTGTTTCAAAATAGCTGCTGTATGGCCAGTCCACTGCTGCTATTTCAAAATAGCTCCTCACCAGGGCCATTCTAAGTAATTTCTCTCCACATTTCTTGGTCAAGGCATAATCCAGGTCCAGACTCCAGAAACAAATAAAAACAATGATAAGTTCGTACAATTTTGCAGCCTGTTCTTCATCTGGAGGTCCAGATTTGGTCTGCAGTCTATCAACTATCCCTATCTAGAGAATGTTACTGAGCTTAAGCAATCATAAATACGCATGTGTTATCATGTTACTGAAGTTGTAAGTGTGCTACAAAGCTCTATGCAATCCAAATTCTCAACTACATTAGTACCTTGAAGACAGCAATTACTCCACATGCTGCTCTTATAAGTATTGCTATTATTATTAGGATTAACTAAGACCTAGTACTCAAGGGAAGAAATTTTGCTCCCTGAGGAGCTAAATACAGAAAAAGGAAACAATAAGTAATGGCTTTATAAAGATGTTAGGATTTATCAAAAATTACAATATGTGGTAAATGAGGAAAAGTATAGTTATGCTGACTAATAGGCCTAAAATGATAGCAATACATTTATCTTTGAAACATTCTGGAAAATACTGTAAATGTATGATGCTGCTGTTGGATGAAAAATGAACATGTTTTTCACTATAAAAAAGTTCTCAATTGAAATCAAATTCAGGTTTTCTATCAACTCTAATTCTCATTGTCCAAGTCTTTGTTGAATATTCTGCAAAACTCACCTTAATTACCTATTTGAATATTTAACTCCTTGTAGATGAATCAAGTCAGGTAATGTCACCTGGCTGGTATCGTCTTATACAGTCTCTCCTAGTGCCTGAGGCTGCCCACTGCTTTGCCCTACCATCCCACTACATCCCCATTACACACAGTGTATTAACAACTCAGATCCATTTGAGACTGGGAAGTAATAACTCCTAAATAAAAAACCCTTTCAAAACCAAAAGAGCCCTTCAAGTATCTAGGAGAGATGCTTGTATGAGTTATTTTCCACAGTGTATTGTCTACACCTAAAACTTAGGTCAACCTAGCTACATTACTCAGGGCTGTGAAAATTTTGATTTTGATTTTAGATTGACCTAACTTCTGGTATAGATGGGGTTTGGTCAATGGAAGGATGCTCCACCAAACTCTTGCACCTCTTGGAGAGGTGAATTAACTATATCAATGGAAAGCCTCTTCAGTCAATGTAGAAAGCATGTATGCTGTGGCACTGATGCTGTGCTACTGTCATGTAAAAGTACCCAAGACATTCCCTGTGATCTGATCTATGCTACAAAATTAGGTCTGTTTAATTATGTGGGTCGTGGATGTGAAAAATCAACACTCCCAGACAGTGTAGATAAGCTGGCCTAAGTCCCCAATTAGTAAGTTCTAAGTTAATGAGAGAATTATTCTATTGACCTATGCGCCAGCTCTCAAGAAGGTGGATTCCCTATACCAATGGGAGAATCCCTTCTGTTGGCATAGATAATGTCTACATTCAAGGGCTACATCTAGACTACATCCCTCTGTTGGCAGAGGAATGTAAATGAAGCACTTCAAAAGTGCAAATGAAGCTGGGATTTAAATATCCCACACTTAATTTGCATAATCACGCAATGGCGCTCTTTAGAAAAAGCGCTATTTCGAAATCAAAACTGCTTTCTAGCCGCGGTTCTTTCGAAAACAGGGCACTTTTTTGAAAGATCCTGTAAGGTTTAAAAGTGCCCTGTTTTTGAAAGAACCGCATCTAGACTGCGGTTTCAATTTCAAAATAGTGCTTTTTCGAAAGAGCACCATTCTGTGATTATGCAAATGAAGCACGGGATATTTAAATTCCGGCTTCATTTGCACTTTCAAAGTACTTCATTTACATCCCTCTGCCAACAGAGGGATGTAGTCTAGACATAGCCAAGCAGTTTCACTGTGGTAGCATTTTAAGTGTAGACAAGCCCTACACTTTTAGAACAAAATTAGAACTAAGATTCCAGTTGATTTGCAGTCCTGGGAACTCAAAATGAAGGAATGTTCTTAAAATAAAATGTAACCAAATACTTTCAAGAGGTAGTAGCTATAAAGACAAGTAAAGCTAACACATGTCAGTGGGGAAAAAACAAATAGGCTACGTCTACACTGGCCCCTTTTCCGAAAGGGGCATGGTAATTTCAGAGATCGTAATAGGGAAATCCACGGGGGATTTAAATATCCCCCGTGGCATTTAAATAAAAATGTCCGCCGCTTTTTTCCGGCTTTTAGAAAAGCCGGAAAAGAGCATCTACACTGGCCCCGATCCTCCGGAAAAAGCACCCTTTTCCGGAGGATCTTATTCCTACTTCAAAGTATTTGGATTATCACTTAGGTATTTGGTAAACTTCCTAGAAAGACAAATTTCAGGCTGCAAGTTGAAGCTGCTGTGATCTCAAGAAATTAGCCTTGACATGATCTTCTAATTACAACCCTGCCTCTGTGCACGAGTTAATGATGCAATCAGACATCCATTGTAGCTGTGATGCTATTGCTTCAGTGTAGACACTACCTATACCAGTAAGGGATTTATCCATTTGTGTGGGCAAATCACCTCCTGGAGAGGCAATAGGTAGATTGATGGAAGAAGTCTTCTATTGACTTACACCTACCACTACCTTCACTGGGATTCAGATCAACTTAACTACGTCTCTGATACCCCTCAGAGACATAGCTATGACAGTATAATGTTGCAGTGTGGACCAGGGCTTAGTTATGTTTCTCTTGTTAAAAGCAGAATCTAGTGTATGGATGCCAACTGAAATAAAATATGGAAGGAATCTCTATGGCCTTTAATCCATTCAGACTCTTTTCTACACCAAGCTTGTGGAGATGGGATGCACTGAGGGTATGTCTACTCTATACTGGCACATTGTCATGACTCTGCTTGCATAGCCTTATAGGCTGTGTCTAGACTGCATCCCTCTGCTGAGAAAGGGATACAAATCAAGCACTTCAGAAGTGCAAATGAGCCCAGGATTTAAATATCCCGGACTTCATTTGCATACTCACGTTCCGGCACTGTGCCGATCAGGCTCAGTGTCGAAAGTGAAAGTAAAGTGTAGCCATAGCTCTGCCAATAGCAGGGAGCTTTTTCGGCAGTTCCTGTACTCCTCAAAAAATGAGAGGGATCTCTCTCGGCAGAGGGATGCAGTCTAGACATAGCCTATATTGTATATGCATCCTACACCAGCAGAAAGGGGCCTTTGTCAGTGTAGAGTGCCACCTCCTTGAACAACATTCACTATGTCAACAGAGCATTCTTCCAACAATCACCATACTAGGGGTTAGATCAGCAGAACTATGTCTGAAAGGACTCTGTTTTTCACAGCCCTGCCTGACATAGCTATGTCACCCTAACTCCTGAAGTGTAGACTAATCCTGATATGGGCATGTACGTATAGGAAAAATACCTGTACTTAGAATAAGGGGGGGGGGGGGTGTTTCTCTCTCTGTTCTGTGCTCATCATGCAACATGGGGCAAGAATAGCTTCAAGACACACTTCTGTTCTCTTGGTATTGGGACCAGCCAAGAGCCCCTGCATAAATTAGAGCAGTCTGAAGGATATTCCAAATTCTATCAAGCCACCCAAAGACTGACAAAAGTTGTTTGAGCAGCTGGAAAACACTAGACCAGGGGTGGGGAACTTAAGGCCCGCAGAACCGGATGTGACCACTGGGTTGCCTGGATCTGACCCCTGAGGCTTGAGGTCTTCCCCAGCATTGGGGAGCCCATACTGGCATTCCAGCCCTCCTGCCGCCTCCCCACAGCCCTTATTCCCCGACTGATTTTTCTGTGAGTCAGCGTTCCCCGGCCCAAAAAAGGTTCCCCACCTCTGCACTATACTGTAGGGATGCTCCAGCATGTAGTCTTCTCCTGGGAATGCGCACTCCATGGAGGATATCACAAGAGGGAAGCAAGGATCTGGTAGATTGGAGTAGAGCTGAGAGGAAAAACAAGATGGTTTTTGTTTGATTTGTTTGTTGCAGGGATGAGCGTGTTCAGCGCCCATACTGCCATTTTCAAAAAAAATTGGGGGGGGTTGGATGATGGGGTTGGCCTAAATTATTTCCCGGTTTTGACCTAAATTCACAAATAATTTTGGCACCATAAGAAGGCATTTTTCGGCTAATTTACCATTCACCCAGGCTGTGTCTACAGTGGCATGATCTCGCGCAAAAGGGGCCACTCTTACGCAAAAACTTGCTGCCTGTCTACACTGGCCGTGTGTTCTTGCACAAGTAAACTGACGTTCTAATGTATAAAATCAGGGCTTCTTGCACTCTGATGCTCCTACTCAGGAAGAAGCCCTCTTGTGCAAGAGCTCTTCCAGAAAAGGCCAGTGTAGAGAGGCAACATGAATTTCTTGAGCAAGAAAGCCCTATGGTTAAAATGGCCATCAGAGCTTTCTTGTTCAAGAGAGCGTCTAAACTGCTATGGATGCTCTTGCGCAAAAGCACATCTCTTGTGCAAAAGCACATGTCAGTGTAGATGCTTTCTTCTGGAAGAGTTTTTGCAGAAGAACTCTTCCGCAAAAGAGTTTTTGGGTGAGAATGCGCCAGTGTAGACATAGCACCAATGTTTTTGCTCTGCACTTCATTAAAAGTTTTGCATCTCCTGCAGCATATCTATTTAGTTTAAAGTATGGGGCAATTTGGAAAAGGATGCACCCAGACAGATCAGTATGGGTTAAAGACAAAGTAAGCCACCACTCTGCATGTTTCAGGTTAATGGGAGTGTTCTAATTGGCTTTCTATGAATCAGCCAGTCTATTCTATAAACAGGTGTCAGGTGGCGCAGAATGATATCTGACAGTACATTCCTATAACGTTACATCACAGATGAATGGCACAAAGAAATACTTTCTGTTACCAACTCTCCCCAGGTGCTTCTGGTGAAAATTTAAATTGACAGCTAACTGACTTTAAAGCTATGGTCACTATTTCAAATGTCTTTTTCACATTTTAGGATTATTTAATCATCTCTACTCTCTTCTTATTGTTCTTCTAAATTTATTCTACCTTTTTCAAACTATTATTATTATTATTTATTCTTATGATAATAAAAGTAACAGTTGTCATCCATAGGTTTCAAAGCTGTTTACAAAGGAAGGTGTATCATTATCCCTGTTTAATGGGGAAATGAAGACATGGAAAGGTGAAAGTAATGTGCAGAAGTTCACACAGCAGTACTGTTTTAGAGCTGAAATTAGAACCTAGGTCTACAAATGCCAAGTCCAGAGCCATATCAGTAGGGCAGACAGCCTAATGGGGGTGGTACTTCAAGTAACTCATGGCTCCATTCTGTCCTATAGGCTGGGCTCCCTGGTCAGACTACATTTCCCATGATACTCCAGTTTTCTCATCTGCCATGGTACCTCATGGAAATGGCAAGACTGCAGTGGCTTATGGGAAATATAGCCCAGCAGGAAATGTATTCTCCCTATAGGTAAGATTAAGGCATAAGGCAATAAAATTATAACTCCCAAAAGGCACCACAGTAACTTAGGGCAATACAGATTAATGTTGGACTGATCCAATACTAAACATTTGATTCAGTTTGACAAACCAAAATGAAACATATCAAATTGGGAGTATTTAAACATTTAATTTTCACTGAAAATGTCAAGATGAAATATTTTGACATTTCCAAATCAACATTTTCAAAATTTATTGTGCTGAAAAAAATTCAATATATTGACTTTTCACCCAGTGCTAAATCAGGATTTCTTCTGCCATCATTAAAGATGTCTTGCATTCTGCACTGACTCTCCTACTTTGAAGTAGGAATAAGACCCTCCGGAAAAGGGCACTTTTTCCGGAGGATCGGGGCCAGTGTAGACGCTCTTTTCCGGCTTTTTTAAAAGCCGGAAAAAAGCGGCGGACATTTTTATTTAAATGCCGCGGGGGATATTTAAATCCCCCGCGGATTTCCCTACGACGACTGGTGAAATTTACATGCCCCTTCCGGAAAAGGGGCCAGTGTAGACGTAGCCCCTGTGTAAAGAAAAGGACTTTACTGACATAATTGAAGAATGTGCTGCCAAAAGAGCTAGACAGCTATATATTATACTTAAATACAAATTAAAATGTTTAATTATTAATGCAGAATTGTGTTTAAGAATGAATTACAATATAATTAAAATAAAAATTATCCAACTAAATTAAGTTTCTATCAAATTTACCCAATTCACATTTAATATGAAAAATAGCTTTCAAGTTGCGCATTTGATGCCTTTTTTCTATTTTGTCTCCAAAGGGGGGCCTCGCAAAATTGTGATGCTCTGGGCCCCGCAAAACTCTCATCTGTCCCTGGTCTGGGGTGCAGTCCTGGGCCAGCTCACACTTCTGGGGATAGCAGGATGTGATGGTGTGGACATCTGCTGTCCTCGCCTTGCAGGGGGGGGCTGGGTTTCACCCACTGTGTCCCCAAGGAGAACTGACCACTTCTCTTGTTTCACCCCGCCTGGACCCTCCACCCGCACCCGGGCCAGCAGGCGCACCCACAACCAAGAGGAGTTTCAGAGGCAGCAGCTGAGGTTGCAGGGATGGCAGGTCCACAGCCAGGAGCAGTGGGTGCAAGAGGACCTGCAGCTGCATTTGGAGAGCCTGAGGGAGCTACGGGAGCAGGGCCGTACCCTGCACGGGCACCTGCAGGCCCTGGCGGACCAATTGCTGCCTCCTGCTGCTCCAGCCCCTGTGGTCGCCCCAGCAATCACTCTTCCTCCCACCCCTGCTCCTCCTCCCACTTCTTCCACACCCCCCATCCCTCCACCCTCCACACCCATTCCCCCCCTACGTCCCTGCACCCGCAGTGCTGCGAGATGGGAGATCCAGAAAGACCCTCAACCCTGAGCTTCCCCTCCCCCTTCCTCCCCCTTCCAGCTCCTTCCTCCCAAGTTTCCCCCCTCCCGCCCTCATTCCTACCCTCCTCCCACCCCAGTTATGTGAAATCAAGACATTGTTTTGTGGCAGTACAGGTGTTTTTATTGTAGATCAGGACGGGTGGCTAGGGAGGGGGAAGGAGTTGGGAGTGGAATGTAACACACAAGGCCCAGTGGGGCACGCCAGGGGGACCTCAGTCCTCATCCGCCTGGAAGCTCTCCCACAGGGCTTCCCAGATGCAGCCAGCCCCCCCCCCCCCCCCACCGAAGGGCCTCCGGCTGGCAGCCATGCAGGGCTGTGCATACTGGCCAGCCATGCAGTCAGCCTCTGCCATCTAGGCTGGCATGAAAGCTTTCCCCTTCCTCTCACACAAATTGTGGAGCACACAGCACGCTACCACCATGTGCAGAATATTGTGCTGGGAGAGGTCGAGGCAGGTGAGGAGGCACCTAAACCATGCTTTCAGTCGGCCGAAGTCCCCCTCGACCATGATGCGAGCCCTGGTGAGCCTGGTATTGAAGGCCTACCAGGAGAGGCTAAGGTGTCCCGTGTAGGGCTTCATCAGCCAGGGCTGTAGGGGGTAGGCCTCATCCCCCACCAGGCACACTGGCATGTCCACGTCCCCAACCCTGATGTGGTGGTCGGGGAAGAAAGTCCCGGTGTTCAGCCTCTGGCACATGGAGGAGTTCCGGTACACCCGCCCGTCATGTGCCTTGCTGGACCAGCCCACATCGATGTCCATGAACTGGCCCTGGTGGTCAGGCACAGCCTGCAGGATCACCAAGAAGTACCCCTTCCTGTTGATGAAGAGTGAGGCCTGTTGTTCCGGGGCACGGATGGGGATGTGCATCCTGTCAATTGCCCCCTCCCCCCGCAGTTGGGGAAGCCGAGGGCGCCGAACCCCTGGATGACCGCGTCCAGGTCGGTGAGGCGAATGACTCTACGGAGCAGCACTCTGTTGATGTCCTTCACCACCTGCAGAGAGACACACAAAACCGAGGGTCACTGGGGCACCTGGGTGGCTGGGAGTGTTCATTCCCCACCATTGCTCCACTCCCCACTCCCAGGAGCAACCCCCACTGCAATCCTGGCCACCGCGGGAGGTCTGTAGTGTGACCGGGATGGACAGATCCCTCCTAGGGAGGGCACTTACACCACCTCCCCCCTTTTCCCTGGGGAAGCCCACGTCCTCCTTGCAGCCCCCCATCCTGGCCCAGTGACCGGTGAGTGCCGTACCTCCATGAGCACTGCTCCGACAGTGGATCTCTCCACGCCGAACTGGTTCCCGATGGATCGGTAGCTATCCAGCATGGAGAGCTTTCATAGGGCGATGGCCACCCACTTGTAGAGGGGAATGGCGGGCCTCATGCGTGTGTCCCATCACTGCAGAGCAGGGGAGAGCACTCGCAGAGCTCCGGGAAGGTGTCCTTCTTCATCCTGAAGTTCTGGGTCCACCGTTGGTCTCCCCAGTGCTCCAGGATGATGCAGTCCCACCAGTCGCTGCTAGTGTCCAGACACCAGATGCAATGGGGCACGCTGACATCCGAGCGCCGCTCCTCCAGGGCCCCTAGGAGGGGCAGAGGGAGAGCTAGGGGTCTGGCCTGCAGCAGAAGGTGCCAGGCAGCCTCCAGCAACATGTTCATCATGAGCACCAGAGTACCCAGGGGTGGCTCTGGCTCCATGGTGCTGACTGCAGCGGCGTCCCAAAGGAGAGCGACTGAAGCAGGCAGAGAGAAAAATGCTTTGCTGTTCCTCGGCGAGGTAGACAAGCAAGAGGGAAACCTGAGAACCGGCTGTCGAGGGGGGTCCCTTTCAGCACGAGCCTCAGACAGCAGCCACACAAAGCAACTACTGACCTAATGCCCTGCTGGAACTGGTTTCAGCTGCTCTTAAATGCAGTCCAGCATCCAATCAGTGTGGATGCGCTATTTCAAAATAGCAAAATGCTATTTTGAATTAGTTTGGGGGTCTAGATGCATTATTGCGAATTAGCTTATTTCGAATTAACTAATTCGAAGTTAATTTGAAATAGCGCTGTAGTGTAGACACACCCTTAGTTTTGGCATAAGAATGATGGTTTTCAGATATAATAGCATTTGAAAAACTTGAGAATTTAGCTAAAATACTTATCTTTAGTAAAGCAACACCTCATTTATTAGATGTTTTATCACAAACATGGAGGATATATGAACTTGTTAATACGCACACATCCCTCCATCAATGTAATCCATATAATAAATACATATGTCTACTGTGGATCCACTAGAGCCAATCCCTTATACTTTCCATGTGCTTGCTAGAAAGTATGTGTTAGGTAAATACATGGCCATGTAAGAACATAAGAACATCCATGCTGAGTCAGATCAAAAGTCCATCTACCCCAGTATCCTGTTTTCTGACAGTGGTGAATACCAAGTGTCCAGGGGGAATGAACAGAACAGGTAGTCATCAAATGATCGCTCCCCTTTCACCCATTCCCAGCTTCTGACAAACAGAGGCTAGGGACACCATTTTTGCATATCCTGGCTAATAGCCATTGAAAGACCTATTTTCCATGAATTTATTTAGTTCTTTTTTCAACCCTGTTGAAATGTGATGATGTGTCTTCACAACATCCTCTATCAAGGAGTTCCAGAGATTGTGCATTGTATGTAGAAATACTTCCTTTTGTTTGCTTTATACCTGCTACCTATTAATTTTATTTGGTGACCCCTAGTTCTTGTGTTAAGGGATGAAGTAAATAACTTTTCCTTATTTACTTTTTCCACACCAGTTATGATTTTATAGACCTCTATCATATCCCTCCTTCATCTCCTCTTTTCTAAGCTGAAAAATTCTAGTTTTATTAATCTCTCCTAATATGACAGCCATTCCAAACTCCTAATAATTTTTTCTGTCCTTTCCTGAACTTTTTCCAATGCCAAAGTATCTTTTTTGAGATGAGGCAACCACATCTGCACACAGTATTCAAGATGTGGGTGTACCATGAATTTATATAGAGGCAATAAGATATTATTTACTTCTTTTAAATTATTACTAACATTCTGTTTGTTTATGTAAGGGGACTGTTACCCCTTACTAAAACTCTGTGGGAGTTTTTTGGTTTACCAGCTTCAGAAGGGGAAGGGTTCACGAGACTGACAGACCCCAGAGACAATGGAAAGCAGTCAACACTCCAGCTCAGCCTGACTGACAGGTTGTAAGTGGGGATTGTTCTGGCTCTGTCTCTGAACAAACAAGCTGTGTGCAGAAGAGGTCCTGCAAAGACAGAGAGCTGAAAGAGGAGTACAAGAAGAAGTCCTGCAGCGACAGAACCATACACAGACAGGCCAAGCAGTGCAGACCCTGTGTTGAGCAGCAGACTGGCAGTGCTCAGAAAGCCAAAAGGAACAGAGAAGCAACACAAGGAGCTGGAACAGCCAAGCAGCACAGCCTGCAGCTGGATGTGGTGAGCTACTGGGACCTGCAAAGTGTGGGGAAAGGCTCTGGACTGGGAGAGGGGTCTGGCCACTTAGAGACTGAGGCTGTGTGGTCACTGCCAGTGCAAGCGTGTCCAGCCTGCAGCCCCTTGCAGCACATCCAGGGCTTCTAAGGAAGAGACTGTGAACTGTCCTTACACTCTTCAGACTGCTGTGTTGATGTCCCTGTGCTACAGAGCAGGGCTGTGTGTTCTCATTTAACCATTCTCATTGTTTCTTATTCTATTCTCTTTAATCAGTTGATGTTTAATAAATTGTATTTGCTTTGAACCTAATGAAGTGATCACTGGGCCAAGAAGGCCTGCAGTGTAAAGAGAGCACCTCGGAGTGGGGACACCCTAACTCCTGCCCCTAGTGACTACAAGGTCAGGGATTAAGCCCCAGGAAACCTGGGCCCAGCCTTGTTGGGGTTTCAAGGGCTCTGCTACTCAGGAGAGTGGAGGGGGAGCCCTCAGGATCAGGGAGCCGTGGGGTAAAGGAAGTGGGAGCGGGGACTCAGATCCTT
Source organism: Pelodiscus sinensis (assembly GCF_052426305.1). Classification (NCBI taxonomy): domain Eukaryota; kingdom Metazoa; phylum Chordata; order Testudines; family Trionychidae; genus Pelodiscus; species Pelodiscus sinensis. Next base: position 28,429,124 of record NC_143058.1, on the reverse strand, counting down.
TCGCTGGTTCATTTCACCGGGGTGTATAGAAGCCAGGAAAGTTCCCCACAGGAGCGGGACCATTCCCCCGCTTACATTTAGACTGCTGTTGCATATTGAGTGGATGTGTTCAGAGAATTATCCAATGACTCCAAGATCTCTCTCTTGAGTAGTAATAACTAATTTAGTCCCTATCATTTCATACTTATAGATGAGATTGTTTTCCAATATGCATTACTTTTCACTTATCAGCATTAAAATTTATCTGTCATTTTGTTGCCCAATCACTTAGTTTTGTGAGATCCTTTTGAAGTTCTTTACAGTCTGCTCTGAACTTAACTTAATCTTGAAAAGTTTAGTATCATCTGCAAATTTTGCCATTTCTGTTTACCCCATTCTCCAGATCATTTATGAATATGTTAAATAGGATTAGTCCCAGTATAGACTACTGTGGGACACCACTAGTTTCCCCTCTCCGATTTGAAAACCAACCATTTATTCCTACCCCTTGTTTCCTTTTTTTTAACCTGGTATCATTCCATGAGAGGTTTTTCTCTGTTATCCCATGAGAGCTTACTATGCTTAAGAGACCTTGGTGAGGAAACTTGTTAAAGGCTTTCTGGAAATCTAAATACACTGTATTCACTGGATGCCTCTTCTCCACATGCTTGTTGACCCCCTCAAAGATTTGTGGTAGATTAGTGAGGCATGGATTCCTTTTACAGAAACCATATTGACTTTTCCACAACAAATTATGTTCATATACGTGTCTGACAATTCTGTTCTTTACTATAGTTCCAACCAATTTCCCCAGCATTGAAGTTAGTTTTCCCAATCTGTTATTGCCAGGATCACCTCTCAAGCCCTTTTTGAAAATTGGCTTATTGTCACATTAGCTATCTTCCAGTCATTTGGTTCAGAAGATTATTTAAAGGACGGTTACAAACCACAGTAATTCCACAATTTCACATTTGAATTCATTCAGAACTCTTGGGTGAACACCATCTGGTCCTGGTGATTTGTTACTGTTTAGTTAATCATCTGTTTCTGTTTAGCTTATCAATATGTTCCAAAAAATGTTCTAATGACAATATCTTTAGTACTTCCTCATATATCACACAGGCACATCTGTAGTAGAGCAGTTTTCTGGGAAAATGAACAGGTCCCTCTCCCCTAACATATTCTCCAATATTAGATGACTTCATGTTGTTTTGGGAGAGGAAAAATACCGGAAGGCTCTAGTCCCATCTGGGTTCATGACTGACTCCATTCTGAATCTCACTACCACCCCAATTGGAGAACTAAATGCTAAGGAGCTCACCTCCATGGAATGCTACATGAAAGCTTATGGAAGAGAACTCTCACACAACCTGGGTATTGTTACCAGATTTGCCCAATACTCTGGGGTATGCTCATTTATCAGGGTTACTCTTATGGGACTAGGGAAAGGTTAACCATTCTATTAGTGTGCTGTTTGTGCTTACTTGTGCTCTCATATGGAGCTGAATTCTCCCTGCTGCCAATTCCCCCTTCCACTGGAGCTCTCCTGCAGGAACTAGGTTCCTCAGGATGGGATTCTTACCACCTTAGCAACACACACAGACACTCACACCCACTAACAGAGCACGTCTGAGAGGACTAGGTAATCAGCACTCTCAAGCTGACCCCCTCCTATGTCCCTGGACTCACCTGGCTGGGTTTCAGAGCGATGCCACACTGCACCCTCATGTGTCTTTGGACTCTGTGGGCTGGATTAAACAGCACTTTAAGCTGCCATCCTCATAAGCCCCCAGGTTCAGCACCCCCTATCCCCACTTTCACACCACAGTCATTCACTGGTAAACCACATGATGAGCAAACCCCACAGGATTTTGGGCACTACAGGAATCTTTAGCTTGGGTACAAGAAGCGTTGTTGCAGAGCAAATGGGGAAGCCAAAACAACACCCCTTAAGGAAGAGTGAGCAAAAGAGAAAGAGAGAAGCAACCAGCTTAACAATGAAAGTGATTTATTTCTGAGTAGTCAATAGATATAAAAAAGTTACAATATTAAATCTAACAATTACAATATTAAATCTAAATTTAAACTGATTACAAACGTTAGGTAACCATATAACAGTTTACATAGGGCAGGGTCAGGAGGCTATGCTTAGAGAGATAGTTGATGGGAGGGAGAGAGAGAGAGAGAGAGAGACCTCACCACTCCACAGAGCTTGTACTGATCGGGGTTCCCAGATGATGATGGTAGCCGGGGGTCCAGAGGGCAGGAGACAAGCAGAACAGAGCCCCCAGCACGATCAGACAGAAGATGAAGAAGTCTCAATGGAACTGATGCAGTTTAAGTCCAGGTATCAGAACAGTTTTCTTGGGGCAAGGATAGGCGTTTTTACAGGGATAGTTCAAAGAGAAAGAGGAGAGACAATAGAGACTGATCACCCCTGATTATGGGTGATGTTCCTTGAACGAGCTCACAATGCAACTAGGCAGTTTCAGTATTTTAGATGTCAATAGGATCGTTATTAGAATTGGTCTGATAATGACTAATTTGGGTGTGAGCAGGCCTGGGTTCATTAGCATCTGGAGTAGAGATTTCCTATCAGGCAGTGCTTCTCTGCTTTCCGTATCCCATAGTTCACTGTGGTTCCTGCCTTGGAAGAGCTGCTCTCCATTCTGTATGCTAATGAGATGTCCCTCTGTTCCATCTTTAATGCAAATGAGGCTGGGGTGTTTCCTTAATTGTATTACCCTTGTCTGAAGCAGTTTAGGTGTGTCTTCCCCGGCCTTTTCATTGCTTTGTCTGATTTCAGCAAAGGCTTAGGGGAAGGGGGGGGGGGGGAAGTTTTCCACGAATGTCACTCCCTGGCTCCCAAAAGCACAGGGCTGGTAGGTAATAGTATCAAGCAACTCATACTGGCCACTTCTCATCATTTGTTACATTCAGCTTCATAATAATTTTTCTGAGCAGGTTTTCCCTCTCCTTCATGATCACATCTAGAGCTTCTAAGCCAACCTCTGTCCAATCTGGTTGCATTAGTCAAAATTAGTTGAAACATCTCTACTATTTGATATGTGTGCCTTTGATAGTGCTGACATCAATGGCAGGCACTTGCAAATATTATGTTCACTTAGTGGGTGATGACACACCATCCTTCTGATTGGATGGAAAATATAACAGGAATTTTTGAAAACTCCAGATTTTCTTGAAGGCTCAAAGCTTTCACAGATGCCCCCTTCCCTCTCCCATCCTCCCACACCCAGCATGCCATCCCTGGCACTGGAAAGGAGACCAGCCAAGGCAGAACCTAGCAACTTGTCATGTGCAAAATGTGATAATGCTTTGAAATGTTGGCTCAGTCTCTATAATGTTCAGTGCAAAATACAGCTCCCACAGTAGATAAAAAGGAATATTGCAAAAGCTTAGTGAAGCAGTACTAAATAGTTCTTATGTTCTTTTCCTTCTGCATCTTAAACTAAATTGGAGAGGGAGAGGAGTTATGACAGGATTTTTTTTTAAATGTTCCAGAATCATCTACTGACATTGCTCAGGCATATTAAATTAAATCTGTTTACATGACAGCTGTATGTGTCAGAACAATTATTTTGTACTCAAATTTTGTTTATGTAGAAAATGTTCTTACATCTCCATTTCCAAACCGTAGGAGAATTTTAACCAACAATCAATCCTTTTAAACATAACAGCTGTAGAAAACGTTATCACAAAGAAGAATTAGCAACATTTGCTTACCTCCCCACAAGGTGCCAATGCATATTCCAGCTCAGTTTGTTCTTTCTGAAGCAGATGTTGACATTTTGAAATAGATAAAACTTAATTACGAAAACAGATTTAACAGGGAAAAGAAAATCTGGGTCTTTTTTACATGACTTATTTTCTTGAGCATAGGTATGTTGAAATGCTTCAAAACTGCTTTACATTAATTTAATTGCTTAAATATTCTTTCTAATCTCCTGCTCCAGGCTAGTACTTAGGGTACATCTACACAGCAACATTATTTCAAAATAACTAGTGTTATTTCATTTCACGAGGAGTAACGATAGTTCGAACTAGGAAGCCTAGTTCGAACTACTTAGTTCGTGCCCCGTGTAGCCGCGCTGCATGGGATTCGATCCAGCGGGGTTTTAAAATGGTGGCTCCCCGCTTATGCAAATGAAGCCCGGGAAATTCAAATCCCGGGCTTCATTTGCAAGTGCGGTATGCCTACATTACCCCACTAGTTCGAACTAGCGGGGTAGTGTAGACATACCCTTTCTTATCTTAAGATGCCAAATTGTACTGGTCCGTTTTGTGGCGCCAGTTCTTACAAACAAGTTTCAAGTTAATTTACACTTGTAAGAGAGGAAGATAGGTAAATTAGGAGTGGCGGATGTTCTTGTTGGGCAGGAGATTCCTCCTCCCCCCCCCCCCCCCCGCGGACTGCTGTGTGTTCGTATCAATATGGGTTAAGTCAAGGACACTTTTGTGCAGCCTCTTAGTTTGACCACCCTCTTATCTCTGCTTACAGTTGTCCATGGTCACTGAGCCAGCATATCTGAACCTCCTGCTCCAAGGTTTTCAAAGATTATGCTGTTTTTCTGCTCTTATGTGCCCTGCATGCTTTCAAGCAGACAAAGATGAATGTTAAAATGGGGGTTCACGTCTGGCTACAAGGAGTCAGAATAATAAGTTCTCCAGCTCTCCATTATTTCTATATTATTTTGAAATAACTGCCTGCTGTGTTGATGCATACTAAGTTAAATAGCTAGAATTATTTCAAAATAATGTTGCTGTGTACCCTTAGGCTGTGTCCAGACTCAGGGGTTTTTTCAAAAAAAGTAGCCTTTTTTCGAAAAAACTTCACCTGCGTCCAGACTCAAGCCGCGTTCTTTCGAAATTAAATCGAAAGAACGCGGCTTTTCTTTCGATGGCGGTAAACCTCATTTCACGAGGAAGAACGCCTTCTTTCGAAAGTTCCTCTTTAGAAAGAAGGCGTTCTTCAATGTAAATAGGGCTTCTTCGAAAGAGAGCATCCAGACTCACTGGATGCTTTCTTTTGAAAAAGCAAGCCGCTTTTTCGAAAGTTCAACGTGCAGTCTAGACGCTCTCTTTCGAAAGAGGCTCTTTCGAAAGTATCTTTCAAAAGAGCCTCTTTCGAAAGAGGCTTGCAGTCCACACATAGCCAGAGTGACTAGAAGTAAAGATAAGCTAACAGTATAATACACATCTGATCAAACAGGGCAAATCTGATGTTCCCATTATTTATGGAAAATACTTACAAGACCGATGCAGTGTTTCTTTTTGCTGGGTGGTGCGTACCATTTGCTTAGATCTATCAACTCCTTGTTTTCATGCTTTAGATAGCAGAAATGAACAGAATGAATAGAATGAGCTGGGCAAATAATTCAAAAGGTATTCACAAATATTATTGGACATGAGATTTTCAAAGAAGATGAGATGGCCGAACAGTAGGGAAATAAGGCACTCAATTTGCCCGGGCAAATTTTCTGTGAGACTTTTAAAGCTTAGTATTGAGGAAGATAATCTGAAAATAGAAGATAATATTTGCTCATCAACACTACATGAGGGTAGGATAAAGTTGCAGAAAGCTTCAGCACAGTCCAACAAAGGGTTCCAAAAGAAAACCATTCAGAACTCTCACAGCACATGATAACTATACAACTGTTCAATGGCATTTATGACTACAGATATCTGCTATTGGGTCACTCACTAGCAGCTGTCTGAGCACAGAGTGAAGAGGGAGATGACATTAAAGCATTGTCTCTCGAGTACAGCAGGAGTGTTTGATTGCAAAATAATCTATTTACTGTCTCATAGAGGGCAAGTCACAATGGCGACTGGAAGGAGTAATGCTAGCCCAGTACAAGAGAGCACTCCAGTGCTCTGTGAATCATTTGGAACAAGCATGACTCTGATAGACATTCAGAATCCAAAAAATATGCACACAATGGACTCTGAAGGTACTGAATAGCATCTTAGACAAGAAAAAAGATATTTTACTTTCTCCGTATCATGCCACTACATTCTGTCTCTACATATCCAATGCCTCTTCTCTGTGGCTTAATGATCTTTCCCACACAACCATGATCTGTTCCTTGGTTCAACTGCATATAGCAAGGATCTTTAAAGTAGATCCTGCTGTTCACCTATTTTGTTTCTCCCCCTTTGCCTGTCTCAAATGATTCTGTTCTGCAGGTGAAACTGTACATGTGACAAGACAGTGGCTACTACCTGTCCCTTCTTGCTGTGAACTTACACACAAAAACATGACAGAGACCATGGTCTGTCTTCCTGATTCATTGCCTGATGTTTTTGGCTATTGCTTCCAGAGGCTGGCTTAATAAACATGATCATTTTTGGGTGGCAGTTCTCAGGTTAGTTGACCATTGTTTGCTAAGATCTGTGGGCTCTGGACAGAAATCACAACACAATTGGATCCAAAGGTGACAAAAACTTTGGAATGTTCTAGTGAAAACTCAGCAAGGAGAATCTCATGGGTTCTTCTGTGTCTTTCATGTGGGGTTTTCATTAAGAAATGGCAAGACCATGGCCTCACCTAACTGTTATCACCTGAGTATTGATAATGTTATTTTGACAATTAGTGGTGCAGTGTAGTACATAGTTCCTTCTTCCAGCATCTTGAAAGATCCCTATCTGTCTAATGGACAGTGTTGTGAAATTGTTTCAAGACAGAGGATCTTATATACAGACAGAAATGTTTTATTTTTTCCTCTCACAAATATTTTATTTATTAGTTGGTTACTTTGTTTCCCTTAAAAGCCAACTAGCCTGGAAAGATAAGCTTTAAAGTATGGAAAACATAATGCCAAGGTCTTTCCCACTTGTTTCAAAATGCACTGCTCCCTTATTCCTGTGGTCTTGTCATTTCTCACACCAGTCACTTATCAGCAAACATCAGAGGTCAAAATAAAGCTAAAATACTAGAAAAAGCAACACTTTTTTAGAACACAATGCCAAATAATTTGCACTTGTGAGTGATGCTGATCAGCTTTAAAGAGAATTACAAAATAAATCTTCATGCAATATTATAGCGTTGATTGAAAATGGAATCAATGGTTTGCTGCCAAACTGGGAAGAGGAATGTAATGGGGTCAAGTGCAAAGTTCTGTCCTGGGTTTAGAAGTAGTTAATACAGGTTGGTCCTACCTGGTCTAGCACCTTTGGGATCTGACCAGTCCCAAAGAAGGGAATTTGCTGGGCACAGAAGGTCAATTCCACCCCGCTGCTGACGGGCTCCAAGCTCTTCTAGGGTCTATCAACAGACCTGGCTAGGCTCCCCTCCTGGTCACTAGGCTGCCAGTTGTGTGGCCAGCCCAAAGGCTGCTGGGGCTCCACTGCTCTGCAGCTCCAGGGCCACCACAGCTCTGCTGCCTGCCCCCTGGACACCAGTGCTCCACTGCTCTGCTCTCCTGGGACTGCCAGGATTCCACTGCGCCAGGGCTGCCAAGCTCCGCTGTCCTAGGGTGCCTTGGGCTATGCTGCTTCACTCACTACCACTAGGGTTCCAGGACTCTCTGCTCCAGTAACATCCAGGATGGTCCTACCAGACCAGAGATGTTGCCAGACCACAGAGTCCTGGACCCAAGGGCATCAACCTGTATTTTCCTTTGTGACTTGCATAATGCAGTACAGAGCAGGCCTATAAAATTGTTGGATGTTATAAGCAGAGAGGGATTTCAAACACTGCAGAGGACAGAATTAGAATTCAAAAGAACCTTGACACAATGGAAAATTGGTCTGAAATCAACAAAGTAAAATCAATAAACAGGTACAAAGTACTACATGAGAGGAAGGAAAAATCAAACACACAAAATAACTGTCTAGATCATATGACTACAGGAAGAGGATCTGGAAGTTATAATGGATCACAAATTAAATATGAGACAAGAAAGGGTTATCATTCTGGGGTGTATTTAAAAGAGTGTTGTATGTAGGATACAAGATGTAACTTAGCACTGGTGAAGCCTCAGCTGCAGTACATAATGTCCTGTTCTGTATGCCATGCTTTAAGAAAGATATAGGAAAACTGGCAAAAGTCCAGAGGAAAGCAACAAAAATGCTAAAGCGTTTCAACAGCATAACATAGGATAGGGGTCAGCAACCTTCTTCACAAGGTCCATATGGGTAATCACCTGGTGAGCTGTGAGATATTTTGTTTACACTGACCATCTACAGGCTTGGTCCCTGCAGCTCCCATTGGTTGCAGTTCACCATTCTGGGCCAATGGGAGCTGAAGGAAGTGGTGCAGGCTTTGCCCTGATAGGCTGCATGCTAAATGTTGCCCACTCATGACTTATGAGGAAAGACTGGAAAAACACCTGGGCTTGTTTAGAGTTGATAAAAAGACTGGAGGGAGGGGGTTGATAAAAACCTTTAAATATGCTAAGGGTTGCATATTTGGAGGACAGCAATCAATTATTCTCCATGTCCACCACTGGTCAAGTGTTTAGTAAGTGCCTTAATCTTCAGTAAGGTAATATGGGTTATGTAACAGGAAAAACATTCTAACTATAAGGATACTTGAGAACTGGTACAGGCTTCCAAAGGAGGTAGTGGAATTTCTGTCATTGTAGGTTTTTAAGAACAGGTTAAACAAACACCTTTCAGGTATAATAGGTCCTGCACTAGATGAGCTGTCAAGGTCCACTACAGCCCCACAATCAATGGTTGTATGATTTTGCTGGATGTCTTGGCAATAGTGCATTAATGACAAGCTAGACTGAAATTTGAAAAAAAGATTCACTTACAGATATACTAAAAGTTGTAGCCACTTCCATTTCACTGTACTCAAATTAGGAAGAAAACAGCCTTATCCACAGGAACAGATCCACGTGTAGGAAGTTGCACAAGTTGTGTTTTTGTTCTTTTTGTGCTATTTGAAATTGATTGCCTTCATTGTCAAGTTTCTACAACATACTTTATACTGTGATAGTATCTCAATTTGGTCTTTTCCAGATCCACTAAATATCTTCTCTTACCTAGACCCTCACACTGACCATTGCAAACAAAGGTCTAATTTTATACCCCAATACATTTTCCATGAGAGTGACATACTTAAGAGGTTCTCTAATTAGACTGTACAATTATTAATTAAAAACACTAAGGGTACGTCTACACTGAATGCTTATTTTGGAATAAACTATTCCAGAAGAAATACTGCAAATAAGCTTATTTCAAAATAGTGCATCTATGTAGCAAACGCCAATCAAAATAGCACTGAGCGATTCTGAAATAGAGCGTCCACACTCATTGGGCACTGAATTGCATATAAGGCCACCCGAAAGCACTTTGGGCAGGGCATCAGGATAGCACTCACTTGTTGGAGCTGCTGCCTGAGGCTCTCTGAGACTCAGGCTTAAAGGGATCCCCCTGTACAGTCATGTCTCAGACTCTTCCCCTTTTCCTACCTCATGTAGTTATTTTGAAATAAGGCTGCTGTGTAGACATGCCCTAAGTGATTCTACAAAATAAAGTAGTGTAAAAACACACAACTTAGTTAAAGCTGTTCAATAGTTATCATCTTTCTCAGACTTTTCTTAATTCCTTATTATCACAGTGATACTAAAGCATCAAATGCCCTATTATAATACTGTAGTGACACTATACTTCTCATTAATGGCTAATCTAATCCTTTTGTAAGAGCAGTTGGTAGCTATTTTAAAACTAGAGATGTACTATCATGTTCCTTAATCAATATTAAACTTTGAGGGTCAAGATATTTTGAGAGTGATTAAATAACAAGACTAATTTACTCTGATTCATAGAAAAGAAATTATCCAAGAGTTGTGTTAAATAATGTCCTGAAGGAAAATGTTTAGCATAGTTTAGGTAGTGTGAATATGTATCTTTGGCATTCAAACCACTGTAGCACTATTTAACAATCTTGGGCTTGCCGGTTATACATTTTTATTGTCTTATATCTTCAGTTCAGCCTTGAAAAGCAATGTTTTAAGTTTAAAAACATGCACAGCCCTAAGGAAAGTTTTCTTATTCAGACATATCAGCTCTGTTCAAACATCTGCTGCCTCCCTGCAGTATCTAACTTCAGTGCAGAAAATAGCTTTTTTTTGCACTAAGAATTTATTCTGCTATGCTGAAAGTTCTTCTGCCCTTAGAAAAGCTTTTTCACTGCCTGTCTCTAACTACACTGCTCTAGTCACTTCCCATTAGCTTTCCACATGCCCTAATTCTCCATTGCCTTGTACTTTGTATTGTCATTTGCATTTTTGCAAAGTTATTGTAGAAGGCTACCAGATTAGAGCTCCAGTCACTGGGTCTGTGGTCTCTGCAATCCATCAAGTTCCTGTAACCTTTACTAGCAGTAATATCTTGAGAATCACAAAGCTAGACTGCAGACATACTTCTAGCATACTCCTTACTCCAAAGAAGCTGGAAACGTTCAGTGTAGATCTAACTACATTAACTTTAGACCATTCCTCAATTCCCCCTGTCAGAGAACACTCCGGTACCTAACTAAGACAGCTTTATGGTCTTTGTGCAGAATCAGAATGCAAGGTCATTCTCACTCACTCTCTGTTGGGCATGGAGATCATTCTGGGTTCCATGCATGTCTGAGAGGGCATGGGGCCCAAAGCATCTGTATTTTTCCAGTATATCTGTGTCCTATATCACTGACTGCAGAGGAAAGGGAAAAAATTGAGGCGGGATGACTCATTTTGTTTTCAGAGAAAACAAGGTAGAATGAAAAAGGAAGAACTTTAATTTCTTTCCAGAATAGTGAGATGAAAGCTGGCTGTGAGACCAAAGCTACTCAAAAATGCATTTAAATAAGCAGGAAAGATTTATGGTAGCAAAGCTTCAGG